>NC_090732.1:80140905-80388405 GCF_036898095.1 Palaemon carinicauda | reverse complement strand
TAGTTTACTGATTGTGGTTGGAAAAGTGTTAATTAATGGGATTAAGGATAAAAAAGAGGATGCAATCTTAATAGAAGAGGTAGGGGATGTATGGATCAGGTTTTTATAGTTAGGCAGATACTGTATGCAAAAAAATACTTAGCAAAAGGTAAGGAGGCATAAATTGCATTTATGGATCTGGAAAAAGCTTATGATAGAGTTGATAGGGAAGCGATGTGGAATATGATGAGTTTATATGGAATTGGTGGAAGGTTGTTGCATGCAGTGAAGTTTATAAATAGGCAGTAATGTGAAGAATTTTTCTTCACTCTTCTTCATTCATTCACATTTTTTACTCTCTCCTAATAATACTGTAGCTACCCCTTAAACGTTCTCTCCTAAATCAAGTTTTCTTTAACGAAACGACGGGAGGACTATTTTAAATCTACTAATATCTGTTGACAGAAGCGCATGCAATGCTTGCGACGTCACAGCGTAGATACGCACAACAAGCCTTATCCCGGCGTATGTTGGTTCTTTCCTAAAACTACGTGGGTCGAGATTAAATTCCTAAACTGAATTTTAATATAATTTTCAATACTGCTGAAATAATGCATCTTTTATTTCTCAGTACCAATTAAGGTTTGTTAATTCTAAGATGTATGCCCATCGCACCAACCCATTGCTAATTGATCATTAATTGATTAATTTTTAGCAAGACAGAATAGATAGGGTTATTGTATGTATAAACTCCCTTAGAGCAGCAAGATTTCTCTAAAGTATTTAGTACAAAATCCTGCCTCCTCTGCACTCCTTGCAACAATATTATCCTGTCCTAAAGTCCAATATGGCACCCCGAATGGATTACCGTGCGCATCATGGCCGTCACCTGTTTGTAAAGGTGAAACTAGGTGATCCCTCTCGACTTTATGGTCGGCCCATTCGTTGGGAAGTCGCCATGACCGACTGACCTGCCTGTCAGTGAACCCGTGCACCTCTGGCTCACCCCCTCTCCCAAAACGTGACTCACCAAGGAGTCTGGCCGGCTGGAGACAGTGAAGGAGTGGAACCTGGGAAACCCTATTACCACAAACGAGGATTCTTGGGGTGAGCCAATCAAGAGTGCAAAGTGCCAACTTGTGCAACCAGGTCAACAGTCATCGGGCAAAGGACAATCTCCAAGGAGTGCAGGTACCATAAAGTGGCTACATATTTATTCCCCCATTTTCAGCTTAGACTAATCTTAACTTGCTTGAAATAACTGGCTATTTACATTATTCGGACTGTGTGCGGTGGGATCGTGTGTATATATTATTCTTGGATATAATTTTTTGCTTTTGAGACTAGCATAGTCTCTGGGTCACATGGGCCACATGTCCGACCCAATTTTGATTATTAATTATAGCAGACCACGTGTCTAACTAATCATTTTTATTGTTTTGAATTGCTTTTATTGCTTTCCTTTTTTATACCATTTTGTGTTGTTAAGATGTCCGTTTATTTTAATGTAAATTTATGAAATAAATCAATATTAGGTTAATTAAACCTCTTTCGTATTTTTGCTCCCTCATTTATTTCAATGTGCAAATTATGAATATTTGATCACGGGACAGAAGACCCAATATTTGAAGAGTAAGCCTAAGTAAGTCTATAAGTGGTTTCAGCGAGGAACTTTGTATTAATATATCTGCTTCGAAGGTAAAGATCCATATCTTTAACCTTATAAACTTTACTTTACATTACTGCTCCCATTTTTGGTTTTGTCTCTAATTACATTAACGTAAGATACCTGTCCAGCATCTCACTGGAGTAACTGGGACGGAGTCGGAACAGAGACTAAGAGTGAGATGACTATAGACCTGACAAAGCTAGAGTAGGCCATAAATTACTTTTATTTTCACATGTGGAGTTCTCCAGCCTCTGGACAGTAAAATTTCCCCCTTTTGGATTTAAGAGTGAAGGTTAGTAAACTGTGGCAGTAAAGCTATTGTGCCCTGAGAGTAAGTGCTCATTATCCTCCCCTGTTGACCTTTGTGTAACTGCCACAGGGAGACTTTCCTGGACTAAGTTCCCACTCAAACATTTAATTAAACCTAAAAATTCTCCACAAGTAAAACATGAGTTAGGATAGGGAATGAAATGAGTGAATGGTCTCAAGTGAGAGTGGGGCCGAGTCAGGGATGTGTGATGACACTATGGTTGGTCAATTTGTTTGTTGATGGAGCTGTAAGAGAGGTGAATACTCGAGGGCTTGGTTGAGGATTGGAACTGACAGATGAGAGTGGTCATCGGTGGGATGTGAATAAGCTGTTGTTTGCAGATGATACTGTATTGCTTGCAAACTAGGAGAAGCTGTGTCGATTAGTGACAGAGTTTGGAAGGATGTGTGAGAGAAGGAAGTCGCAAGTTAATGTAGGTAAGAGTGAGATTATGAGATGCACGAGAAGGGAGGGTGGTTCTAGATTGAATGTCATGTTGACTTTAGAGTTACTCAAGGAAGTAGATCAGTCCAAGTTCTTGGGTTCTATTGTTATGGCAAATGGTGGAGTGGAAGCAGATGTGAGTCAGAGAGTGAATGAAGGATGCAGAGTGTTGTGTACAGTGAAGGGAGTGGTAAAGAATATAGGGTTAGGGATGAATATAAAGCGAGTTCTGTATGAGAAAGTGATTATAACAAATGTAATGTATGGATCGGAGTTTTGAGGACTAAAAGTGACGGAAAGACAGAAATGGAAGATGTTCAAGATGATGTGTCTGAGGAGTATGGCTTGTGTATCTCAATTAAATAGGGTCAGGAATAAAGTAGTGAAGGTGAGAATGGGTGTAATAAATGAATTAGCAGGTAAAGTGGATATAAATATGTTGAGGCAGCTTGACCATGGCGAGGATAGAAAATGGTTGTCTGCTGAAGAAGGTGATGAATATAAGAGTTAAGAGAGGAGTGCAAGAAGAGCACCAAGGTTTGGGTGGATGGATGGAGTGTAAAAACCCCTAGGTGACAGGAGGATAGATGGGAGAGAGGCAAAAGAGCATGCTAGAAATAGAAATGAATGGGAAGCGAGTGTGACACTTTTCCGATAGGCCCTGCTACCACATCGAGTCACCTTGGTTACCACCGAGGTAGCGGCAGTAGGGCAGACAGCATATAAAGCTTCATTTGTAATGGAAAACGTGAGAGGGTTGGCTGTGGCACCGTAGCAGTACCAACCAAACTTGGCTGAGTCCCTTGTCAGACCACAAGAAAAAATCCCCTATTGTTTATTTTTTTATGTTGGCTACCTCCCAAAATTGGGGGAAGTGCCATAGACAGAGAGATAAAATATGGGCCATACAGCCTAGAGATGATTCTGATAAGGACATTCAGCACAGAGATGCAACTAACCCCTAAACGGAGAAAAATAAGTTTCCTATAACTATCCATGTCTCTTCTTCATTTAGTGGTTGTGGTTAAAAAACTGAGCCTTGCATGCTTTTCTGAAAGTGACTACTGGATGCTATGAAAAAAAATTCTTTTGCAATATTTGAAACTACTGTACTTACCTAACTCTGCCTGAAGCAAACTTGATCTTGATCTTTCTGCAACTACCTTTTCCTCTGTTATTACTATCTGCTCCTGCAATGCTGTAGAACGAGCTGTAAGAGCATGAGCTTCTCGCTGTGCCCGGATTATTGCTACAGAATCCCTTTCTTCTCGGATCCCTCGATCTTTCAATGCCTGCCTTAAGCTAGTTACTTCTTCTTCAAGTGCATTCAACTTCTGTTGCCAGTCATATTCAGAGTCTTCTGTTGTCTACAATGACCAAACAAAAATTTTCAGTAATTTTAATGTACAATACAAAAATCAAATTTTAATAAAATTTAGTTATGTGCATTCTCACCTGATGCTCATATTGCTTATTCTCTTAAAGCTTAGTTTATCAAAATATACCATTAAAATATCAAAAATTTCCCATTTTCTTTCCTTTCAATAGAGAATTACCTCTAATAAAGTAATGAGACACTACTAGTTAATGGAAGAAGCTTAACAATTTACATTACAGGCACTCTTTCTTATTTCAGTTTTTTTTTAAGTTGAAACAATTCTCTATCCTCCTGACATCACAAGTCAGTGGGGAAGTGGGTGGGCATATATATAAACATCAGGGAAATGTAGAAATAACACATTTTATTATCAAAATTCTGTTTATTTCCACGAACCTCCTCTGAAGTTTATATTGCTGATGCCCACATTCCAAACATTTCCACTCCCTCATGAAGAGTAAAAATAAACATAAGAGCATACAAGACAAGAAATTACCTAGCAATTTTCTATTTTGATTGTTTTCTTTACATTTAAGGTAAAGAAAATAAGTGAAATTATCACCGAACCAGAAAATCTCCAAGGTCATCATGAGGAGGCATATACTTTGGTAGCTCTTCATTTATCCAAAATGCGTGGGAATACAATTGTTAGAGCTTCGGATACTGACATTGTAGTAATATTTAAAAATTTATTGTAAAAGAAGAGCAAGGAAAACAAAGTACCATGTTGGACTGTGGACATAGAAACAATTGCAGATATGTTAATATCAACGAGCTGTCTCATATTGTGGAATTAAAAAGAGCTGGAATATCAGCTGTATTACCAGCACTTGCTCAGATGTCACGGCAGCATTTTGCAATAAAGTAAAAATATGATAATTTAATGTCAAGGCAAACGATGGCATAGAAAAATTTGCTAAAAGTTTACCAGGACCTCTTATCCACTCAGGATCCAAATATAGTCTTTGTCTTTCTTTGTATGTGGCCTATATACCTATTCACACCTTAATGACATTACTGAAGCCAGCTATGCCACGTTCAATAAAATGACTGGATCTGTTAACAAAATAAATATTCTAGCAAATGTGAAGAGTATCAACTGTTTACTCCTTCCACCTTGTACTTCAACTCTCAAAAAGAAAATTCAACATGCTCAGTATCTTAATATCCTTTGGCATCAAGCTGATAAGCAAAATCCCAGTGATGGATTAGACTCAACTTAAGTTCAGAAGGAATATTGATGATAAAGCTTTTATTCCGGATGGTTTGTGGGAAGCCCAATGACAATGGTTCTCATCCAGAGCACCCCTAATATGGTAGTAACTGATATCTACACTGATATAAGTCCTGAAAGCGATGACCAATGGACAGATGACATAAATGTAATTAAAGACAACATATTAAATACAGATATTTGTCAAGGCAATGTATTTTTGCAGATTTCTATCATTTTGATACCATGATAATGTAAGCATAAGTATATCATAAACATTATAGGGTTTACATGTGTAATTTGTATTCATTTATCTATTTATTTATTTATCATATTTTACGGTGCAGTGGACAGTTATAACATAATTGAATTTGTTTGTTAAATGTTAAAGAGATAAAAGTATGATGAGAATTTTGTGGTAAATGTATACCTTTAATGATATTGTGCACATACTTACTTGAGTGATAAATTTGATAAGAATTTCTAAGAGGGATCTTTATTAAATGTTACAGATTTCTTATTTTTCATATATCAACCCGTAACATTTTATAAATGTACTATCAAGTTTGTAAATACTATTATGAATAAATACTGTTTATTATTTCCATTTCTATGTCAAAATGAGACAAACCATCTTGAAATGCAGACACTTGGTATAAATACTCTTATGAATAATTATATAGTTTATTCTCCCGGTTTTATGTAAATATGATACAAACTTGAAGTGCACACATCTATTAAGGCATTATTCTTAATAAATTTCTATCGTAGTTAAATTAGGAAATATTGGATTCATCAGTGATTTGTAGTTACATCAAAATAGGATTAGTCAATAAACGTTAAGGAAATGTATTTGTGCTATTAGCTAAATAAGTGATAAGGCATATGACACTATAATACTGTACATTTGTGTACTGTATATTAAATCTGCAGTAATAATGTATAGAAACACTTGTATCAAAGTAAATGCTGTATACAAGTTTTTTTTTTATCTTCTATTTGAACAGTTATTTCATTAAATGTTACGGATGTATGATTCTTCCAAAGTCAACTCTCTGACAATAACAATACAACTGTGTTTGTGTGTACGTGCATAACGAACACATTTGTTTTTACCTTTTTTTAAACCAATTATATTAAATATTACCAATGAATAATTATTCAAAAGCAAACCACTAACAATATAGTGAAACTGTACTTGTCGGTACGCACAGAAGATAAATATAATTTTACAAGTAATTTTTGTTTTAGACAATCAAATATAAGCAATTATTGTACCTGAAAGTAAGGCACATTTTTTTAGTAGTGGTTATATCTTGTGAGTCTTGTCTGGCGAAGACACATCTGGGATATGTTTGAAGTCATTGAACCTGTGGATGATAAAACGGATTTTGAAGGAAAGCGAAAAATCTATTTTTGGATGAGATGGCCATGTCATCCTGATGGAAGGTTCCTTTAGGCAGCTTTCTAAGGGATATTTGGCTACAGTGATACAGTACTCCCAGAGAATTGACCATAGGTCTCCAGAATTCTAACTCCTAGCGCGAGTATCCTTAAAAATTTCTTAAGGATATCGCATAATATTAGGGGAAGTATTTCTTGATACGACACATGGCAATCTTCAGCCCGAATAGAGTTTTCGCTCTGAGGGGGAAAAGTGGTGAAATTGAAGGGGAAACGTCATCAAGGTTACCCAGTGGATCCCCTTCCCGTACTACTACAGGGTCCAATATGGCTACCTATTCCTTGTAGCAATTAAGCATAGTGCTACAGATAGAGTAGTTTCGGGTGGGGATTGTTATACAATCCTTTTCTTAGAAAAGGAGGGTGGGTCCATCAGGACGACATGGCCATCTCACCCAAAAATAGATTTTTCGCTTTGCTTCAAAATCCATTTTTTGGGCTCAAGCCATGTCGTCCTGATGGAAGCTTACCAGAGAATTACTTGAAAGTACTGTATCTGTGGGTTTGTATAAGTGCCTCAACCTTGGGTCAGCTTCTATATGGTCATCCAGACCACAGAAATATATGACGATACCGTTATACGTCATATCCACTAAGCATGGAACAATGTTAGGGCTTCCTGCCCCCTGCAGGGAAATGTTATCCTCAACAATAGAAGCAGTAAGGTTTGTATATGTATATTGGAACAAATGTAATTATCATTCAGATATTTTGTT
Organism: Palaemon carinicauda; assembly: GCF_036898095.1. Taxonomy (NCBI): domain Eukaryota; kingdom Metazoa; phylum Arthropoda; class Malacostraca; order Decapoda; family Palaemonidae; genus Palaemon; species Palaemon carinicauda. The sequence continues at coordinate 80,381,232 of NC_090732.1, read as the reverse complement.
CACATATAGAAGCACCCTCAAGTATATACTTTACTTTAGGAAATTAAGGAAAGAACTCTGTCTAATTTTATTTAACTACATTTGGGGCGAATAAAAGGCAAATACACCTTACACATTTATTTAAATAGACGACTTAAATGTAACAATTAGTGTATTAAAATTAGCTTCAGAATTATACATCAAACATATAAAAGGTATATATAATTATTACCTGTAAGGGAAAAATTATAATTAGCCACTCCAAATCAGTTGAAAAATTATCAAAATAATTTCACTGTAAATGTTGGATAAGTATCAACACTGCGTACAAGTGTAGACATGGCACTGGTGTCATTGGTATGATTCTGCACCTATAAAGAACAGTCCTAGTGTCATCAGGGTGACACTTAATAAAAGGTATTGCACTGCAAGATGTTAACACCTTTTCAACCAAACTGAATCAGTCCCAAACAGTTCACTGTTCATCGCAGCACTAGACGACAGGTTTCACAACAGTACCTTCCGCCACCACAAAATGTCTTACGGCGTGCACTTGCTTCGCATAATGTTTAGAGAAGACTCTGGAGGATTTCCAACCAGTGTATGAGCGGAGTCTCTCAAAGTCCATATACTGAAAAAAGTTCAGAGAGGAAGCAATCTTTCTCGGATCAACATCTGCAGGTGTACTATCAGGATCCGCTCTGTGAATGAAATAGGTGAGCTTCACCCTCAGTTGTTTTAGGGATAAGTTTGACCCAGAGGTTTCGCCTTTGAAGAGCTGTCCTCCCCTGAAGTCTGAGGTTCTTCGAAGATAGACCTTTAGACACTCTACTGGACATGGAGAGACATCTTCCTTCAGAGGGCAGATTCTCCAGGGACCCCATCTTTTGGTGGGTAGCTTGTTTTTGGCGAGAAAGGTAGGATCAGGAAAGAGATTCAGTTCTCCCACTTCTGTGAACTGAATATGGCCCTCATCTCTTGATAGGGCTATTTCACTAACTCTAGCCCCTGAGGCTATAGTGAACAGAAATATAACTTTTTGTGTTAGATCCTTCAGAGAGCAATCTTCATTGTTCAAGGTTGAAGCATAGTGTAAGACTTTGTCCAGAGACCATGAAATGGGCTTCGGAGGGGCTACTGGTTTAAGTCTAGCGCATACCTTCGGAACCTTGTTGAAGATTTCGTTCGCCAGGTCCACCTGGAAGGCGTATAGAAGAGGTCTAGTCAAAGCTGACTTACACGTAGTTATCGTGGTGGCAGCCAAGCCTTGTCCGTGAAGGTGGATGAAGAAGGACAGGCAGAAGTCTATTGAGACTTCCTTCGGATTTTTGCTTTTACAAAAGCAACCCACTTCTTCCTAGACGATTCAGATTGTCTTCTGGTTGATTTTGACTTGTACTCTTCTAAAAAGTCTATACTGTCTTTTGAGATCCCAAATCTTTTCTTGACTGCTAAGGTGAGAAAATCATAACATGAAGGTTTTGAGTTCTCTGTGATGAAGCGAAGACAGTCAACTTCTGAACCAATTGGGATAGAGCTGGGTTCGGTAGAGGGACCAGCCTCAACTTCAGTTCCATCACCAGAGGGAACAAATTGCTCTTGGGCCACTTGGGGGCCACTATTGCTGCAGTTCCCTAGAAGGATCTCAGCTTGTTGAGGACCTTCAGCAGGAGATTCGTTGGAGGGAACAGGTACATATGGGTCCATCTCTTCCAATCGAGGGACATGGCATCCGTCGCCTATACCAGAGGGTCCTCGTATGGGGCTACATATCGAGGTAGTTTCTTGTTGTCGCTCGTTGCAAAGAGGTCGATCTGCAGTTCTGGGACTTTTTCCAAGATGAAGGAGAATGAGTCTGCAACTAGGGACCATTCTGACTATCGGCTTTAGCCTGGATAGAGCGTTTGCTGTCACATTGCGGAACCCTTGTAGGTGAACTGCCGATAAGTGCAATCTCTTCTTTATTGCTAAACGAAAGATGGCTAGCATCACGTGATTGATGTGGGGCGATCTCGAGCCATGTCGGTTCAGACATCTCACTATCAATTCGCTGTCCAAGACCAGCCTGATGTGGGCTGATCTGTGAGGGGATAGCTTCTTCAATGTCAAGAGAACTGCCATGGCGTCCAGAATATTGATGTGAAAGGTCTTGAACAGGGATGACCAGGTCCCTTGGGCTTTCCTTTGATCGGAGTGACCTCCCCATCCTTCCGTCGAAGCATCCGTGTGGATGGTCATCGATGGGGGAGGTGGTTGTAAGGGAACGGTCCTTGTTAGGCTCTTGACCTTCGACCAAGGCTTGAGAAGTGATCGTAGTAAGGTTGGTGCCAGTTTCTGTAGATCTCTTCGAGCGTTTGATGCGTATCTTCTCCAGACTCCTGACGCATCTTTCAGCTGTGCTCTTAGCACTGGGTCTGTTACTGCTGCAAACTGGAGAGAGCCCAGTACTCTTTCCTGTTGGCGTCTTGAGATCCTGTCGGATTTCACTAGTCTCTTGACAGAACCCGCGATCTCTCTCCTCTTCTTTGGTGGAATGGAGAGGCAGTGTGACTTCAAGTTCCAATGGATTCCCAGCCATTGAAACTCCTGAGCTGGAGAGAGGCGAGACTTCTTGTAGTTGATCTTGAATCCCAGGAACTGGATCACTTTCTTGGATGCTTGCAGACAAGCAGTCTTGGATGCTGCCCACACCAGCCAGTCGTCCAGGTATGCATCTACCTGAACGCCTTCTAGGCGTAGTTGTTGTACAACTGCGTCCGCAAGTTTCATGAAGATCCTTGGGGCTATGTTTAGTCCGAAGGGCATGGCTCTGAAGACATACGTTGTCTTCTGTAACTTGAATCCTATGTAGGGGGAGAGGGAGTGGCTGATTGGAAGGTGCCAGTAAGCATCTGCCAAGTCTATTGAGACTGTGTACGCCCCTTTCGGTAACAGGGTCCTGATGAGTTGAAGGGTTAACATCCTGAACTTGTTGTTCTCGATGAATTTGTTAAGTGGCGACATGTCTAGTATGACTTTGAGTTTGTCCGAGTCCTTCTTGAGAACCCAGAACAGCCTTCCCTGGAATTTGATGGACTTTGCTTTCCTTATAACCTTCTTGTTCAAGAGTTCTAAGGTATATTCTTCCAGTAAGGGGGTGGAGTGTTGGAAGAACTGAGGAAATGAAGGTGGTGATCTGTTCCATCTCCATCCTAGTCTATTTTTGATTAGGCTGTGGGCCCAGGGATCGAAGGTCCAACGATCCTGAAAGTGGTGGAGTCTCCCTCTTACTTGGAGCATCTCATTGCTTAGATGGTCCTGAGGGTTTGCCACCCTGACCGCGTCCTCCCCTGCCTCGTGAGGGGTTTCTTGAGGAGCTCCATCGAGATCCTCTTCCTTTTGGGCGAAAGGTAATGGTGTGCATCTCAGACCCTGGGTTGAAAGCTGGTGACTGAGCTACCAGCTGTTGAGGAACCACTTGAAAGGTGGTCTGTGGTTGAGCTACCACTTGGGGCATTGCGGTCATGGTGACCGTGGGATGTTGCTGTACAGGCCAAGAAGGTAGTCTAGGCTTCTTTGTCTTCCTCTTGGGTTGGGGACCAGCATCCGGGGAAGACTTCTCTTCGAGGAGATGCCCCACTTTTGGAGAAGGTTCCTATTCTTCGTGGCGGCTTTCTCGACTACTTCCTGGACCACTTCCTTTGGGAAGAGGTCCTTACCCCAGATACAGGAAGTAGACACCTTCCTGGGTTCATGTTTGACCGTTCCCAGGGCAAACACGAAATCCCTACAGGCCCTCCTAGCCTTCACAAAGGCGTACAGGTCCTTGACGAGGGTGGCCATGTGCATCTTGGCCAGGACCGTGTACATATCTGGGGTGCTGGCATTGCCTGCACACATCTCCATGCAGTTCTGGAGGGAAAGGGAGGCGGCTAGCCTCTCCTTTGTCTACTGCTCCCTTCGCAAGAGAAAGTTCGATAGCTTCGGTAGGTTCTCGCTGAACTGCTGTCCTGCGATGTCTGCAACAAGCTTCGCTACTGAGAAGGTTAGGTGGACCTCCTTCCAATCCTTCTCATCTGTGGGCAAGGCCACAGAAAAAGGCCTACACTCCTCTAGTGTAGGGCATGGTTTGCCTGCATCAGCGGTCTTGAGTACGCCTAGAAGAGCCTTCGACGTGAAGGGAAAAGCTCTCGAAGAAGGAGCAAGAAAGGTAGGGTGTTTCTTGCTCAGTACAGAAACTCGTGAGTTAGTGTACCCTGCCTTCTTCAGGCTACTCGTCAAGAGAGCCTGTGTCTTATCGTGGTTGAATACCATGACCTCCTTTGGTTACGTCTCTTCTTTTGACGCTGGCTCACTCTTCAGCCGGATAAAATACTCCAGGTAAGCCGAAAAGTTTGGCCAAAATTCAATTTCGTCCAGGTGGACGGCTCCCAACTTCTCCGAGATTTAGAGTTTGCCGTTAGTAATCAGCATGAACTCTGCATACCTCCAGGGATTGGTCTCGGAGCAGGGTGGAAGGTCCTTCACTCTGGGTAAGCTTGTAAGACCCTCGGGAGGTGACGATCCAAGTTGCTTCACGAAACTCCTTCGTCATCTTTTCCTTCAAGTCTACGTTCTCCTTACGTAGATCTTCCATTAGCACGGTAATGTGGGACAAAACTGCATGACCCATCGAGTCTAATGGAGGAGTAGGAGCCGAAGACGTAGAAGATGTCGGCTGGACTGCCAGCACAGGCAGAGGGGGGTCCTCCGCTTCTGTCGAGTCGCGATCCTCGTCTTCTCCGGGTGGTAGAGTCAACTCTTCATCAGGATCTTCTCGAAGGAGATCCTTCTCCATGTCTGTGGACACTTCAGACATCCTTTCCTCCTGGTGGATGTCCATGGCTTGTAAGGCTTCACTGACATCGGCCTCGACTGCGATCTGGACGTAGGGAGGCCCAAGTCATGCTTGGGGTACGACGGCATCAGCTGTTGTCTTTGGGAACAGTAAGCTTCGCATCATGTCGTTGGGAAAGTACGGTCCAGGAGAGTTCTTAGGGTCGCCGAAACCCTCGGTCACTAACGCCGAGCAGACGTTACAGTCCTTGGGGTCCCAATCCCTCAAGGTTTCGGTTGTAACTACGCAGGCGGCATGAGACCTGCACATAATGTGACCACAAAAGTTCCTACTTTTGTTGTTACAGTACATCTCCTCACATTTCAGCTTTTGCTCCTCCTGTAAAGAAAGGAAATTGAAATGAGTATGCGGTAATTTATCACACTTGATAAATTAATATATTTTCATGCAAAACAAATTGGTATTATCTTAACCATTATAGCTTAGGATAGTAAGCTAGAAAGAAAATAGGAAAGACACATACTTGTGCCTCCTGTCCGGCCAATTGCTGTGACCTCCCTCAATATTAATATTTTAGAATTTCCTTATTAAGGGAAAACTAGAGTGGAAGGGTTCTAACTTCTAGAGTTAGAATTAGCGTATACTAGCACTAACCCTTCCATAAAGGATTATTACTATTGTAGGGTAAAAATATATGATCTGATGACTATGGTTCATCAGGGTATTGAAGGAATACTTCACTTCAATATTATGATTGGTCTCAACAATGGACTGTGAAAGGATACACAGAAAATGTTGGAAAATATAAACTACTGTATAATATATACTATAGTTTTCTGCCTGCAGTATGCACTATACTGCAGAAATACTGGCTACTGTATAAGCATATACTGTAGTTCATGCCGGCTAGGCTAGTACCCGGCGGCACCGGTCAAGCCGGCAGCATAATACCTGACGGCACTAGCCGACAGAGAGAGAGAAAGCATGGAGAGAAGGGCTACCTTATTATTATAGTTTAGTACAATAAATAAGGGTGTGGGTACTACTGTCCCTACTGCCTTCTTCCAGAATGAGAGTTCAAATAGAAGGGGGGAATGAATCATTCTAGCTTTCACCCAGCCCCAAGATCTGTTGCCGGCCACTGCCGGTTCCAGGGATGTGGATGGCAGTCCAAGAGAGGACTGAAGAACACTCAAAGACATTAGGGTCTCCCAACGGCAGCTGTCATGGCCGGCACAACATTTTCCAGAGCCTTGTGTCCGTAGGGGGAAGGTCAGAGCGGCTATCAAGCCGCCTATGTAGGAGCCCGGCCGGCACCACAACCCACCCGGCAAGTGGGGAGATTGTAGGACACCGGCCAAAGACATGCGATGGCTAGGCTATCGCTAAAGGACAGAGGGGGGCAGGGAAAGGGTCTTGTGTGTTGTGTAGGGAGAAGGCGGCAGGATTGACGACCATTTCCAGTCACAAATCAGAAACATCGTTTCAATAGCGGCGCCATCCTGGGCGGCAGAAGAATATCGATTCTTCAGCCCAGGACCTTTCCGAAACAAGACTTGTCTTCTAGACCGCAAGTGAGAAGGTGGTGGCATTGTACTACCAATTCAGATGCAGGCTAGGGAAGCTAGGCTTCCTATGCCTGCAACTGTAAGCCGGCAGGGGAGTGACTACTCCCCCAGCAGCCGAGTTGCCGGCATAAAGACTGAGTACTCTGAGTTACTGTCATAATACCAAGCCAGGATACTCACCGGCAAGAGGGAAGACAGAAAACACTAGCCTAGACAAGCCGGAGTACACTACTCTATGGCAAGACCAAGATAGGGTTGTCGCCTAATGGCGACACTCAGAGGGAAGGAAGGGTTTACCCTTAAATCTCTAAAAGAGACGAGTATCGAATTATATAATTAATTCTAGGAGATATACGATCTCCTGTTGAATTGATAAAACGATACGCGAGGGTAAAAGGGGATAATGTACGAAAGTATACTAAAGAGCGTAGGCTATGTTAGCCTAGCGCGGGGTGAAATCTCGGCTACGCTATATCACCGAGACTCTACGTTTATGATCGTTACATTTAAGGAAGAGGATATATACGTGAATGAGCTTATCTTCACTAGTATAATTTTGCCTAAATAGCTATAATTCATTAAAGCTAAATACCGGGAACGTCGTTCTACTGACTAAATAAGGCATGTAAGGCGAACGACAGCGACCTAAATGGCGCCTCCGGTTACCGGCTACACTCCGATAAACACATCTAAATTATGCTAATTTAAATGTGAGAAGGGAGCAAAAAATTATACACAGGAAAGATTAAATACTGAACTTTCCAAAGGCAGAAGATGCTGGAGAATGAATGATAAATCCTCGTAATAGCGATCGAAAACACTGAGAGAAGCAGGAGTACACCGTGCGCAATTCGCTTCAAAACAAGGAATGGGTAGCCATATTGGACCCTGTACTAGTACGGGAAGGGGATCCACTAGGTAACCTTGACGACGGCTCCCCTTCAATTTCGCCACTCTTCCCCCTCAGAGCAAAAACTCTATTCTTGGTGAAGATTGCCATGTGTCGTATCAAGAAACATGTCTCCTGATATTATGCGATATCCTTAAGAAAATTTTGAAGGATACTCGCTCCAGGAGTTAGAATTCTGGAGACCTATGGTCAATTCTCTGGGAGTATCACTGTAGCCAAATATCCCTTAGAAAGCTGCCTAAAGGAACCTTCCATCAGGACGACATGGCTTGAGCCCAAAAATCATATGAAATTTATGCCATTCAAATTTTATTAGGCTCACGAATTGCAAAAAATGCCCTTTTTCTGTTGAATATTTTTAATATCAATATTACCTATTATAGATGTTTAATCCTTTCAAGATGTCCCATCCCTACCCTCCAATCATTGGTTATGTCTGTAAGGGATAAGGTAACCTCCAACTAAGATGAAGATGCCTGTCATTACAATCACAGTACTCTAGGATATGGAGTGCTATTGTAGTGCAAATTTTACTTGATAACTCCAGTGTTGGATCTCGATCCTGTCTCCCCTTCCCCACTCATTGCGGGGTGACTGTCCGGGGGGTAATCACCCACTAAAATGTCTCGTATTACCACCACAGTACTCTTAAGTTGGATCTAAATCCAATTAACCCTCCCTTTTCAGTGTGTTTATCAGGGGGTGCCCATCCACCAATATGCCTGTCATTGGTCATTCTATAACTAGGAGGAGAGTCCACAGATATATCGTATACTGTATTCACTTTATCTGTTATCTCATATAGTGGATCTAGACACAAAGTCCAACTACAAATTAGTGGTGCATGTTAATTAAGCCACCAATATATTCTCGGCAGACAACAAGTTTTACATTTTATAAGTCTACTCATAAATACCAGTAGGAGTTAGGCTAAAGTTCATATTTCGTATGCTGCACCTCAATGGTCTGGGCTGCCGCTCTTATGGTACTTTTAATTTATTATGCGTTTAGATGAAGCCAATATCAATAAGTAAAATGTCTTAGTTGTGAAATATATGTGAAAGATTTTCCCGCAGTTCAAAAGCCCAACTTTTAAACAATTTAAAACTGCATCGGACTCTGTTCAGGACCTGGCAAATCCGACAGAATGGTGGAAATGAGTAAAAATCCAGCTGGTCCTATGGATGGTGGAAGACATCTTATATTACTGCAACTAGGACCAGGACTGGAGAGCAATACACCAGGAGTTTGTTGTTCAGGTGAGTGGCAAATATATCCAGAGATGGGGAACCCCACAAAGTCACAAGTCTCTTCGTCACTAGTGGAAGCAAAGACCTTTTGGAAACGTCCCAGGTCGACTCAGATGGTGTGAAATGACGTTCCTTTTGCCGGGGATAAACCTTCCCGAGAGGGATATTGCAATGGATTGAGCCCACTTGTGGATCTTTACTGGTAGTCGACAGACCAGGAGAGAGGCTGCACCTTCTTGTTTGGAAATTAAGTCACTACCGTGGAGCTGTCGCTCATCAGCATTGCAGAGTGACTTCTGAGAATCTCAGAGAAGTGGAGTGACACTAGTTGTGCTGCTTGTCCTGGCCGCCTTTCGTCCGTTAAGAACATTCAGGAGTATTGGTCCCTCGTACATAAAGGACAGGTGACGAGCGACAGGAGGGGAGACTAGACTATTACACTGCTGGTGGTAGAAGACATTTTTCAGCTACACCTTATGTGACTGAAAATTAGTTACTACACACAATAGAATATCTTGAAGAAGATATAGAAATTTAAAATTCATCTGTTCAACATCAGAAGCTGTGTTCCTACACATCAACTTTAAATGTCTGAAACTAAGAAAAGTCATCTGTCCCTCTATGCATAGAAGTTTGTGAAGTCAACTTAAGTCTTACTTCTTTGTAAGAACTTATGTAAACTACTTATTAGTGTTGGTGTGCCGTGAATATTCATTGGATCTTGTATAATACTGTAAATACTCATGTTAAATCTGAAATAGTTATATTTTGTTTGCTGGCCATCATTTTAAATTTTTGTTAATGTTTGGCTATAGTTTGATAAGTCTTTTGAGTAGATTTTGCATAATCTACATCATGTACGAAAGTTGAACATAACACTCCCGAAGGAACCAGCTACTCCAGTGATGAAGCATGCCCTAAGAGCTTCTGTAACAAGTGGGCAAGAAATGATTCCCGATAGTTGAACATAACACTCCCGAAGGGAACCATCTACTCCTGTGATGAAGCATGCCCTAGGAGCTTCTGTAACAAGTGGGTAGGAAATGATTCCCATTCCAGAAAGGTGTCTGTTGGCTTCCTGAATCTCAGAACCCTGTCTGCAGACAGAAATACTTTGCCTTTGAGTTGATGTTCATGCCAAGGTACCTGATGGATACTTGAAGGATGAGGCTGGCCTTTTCTAGGTTGAGCTGGATCCCCAACTCCTAGTAGAAGTCAAGGAGGTCCTTGTGCTCTATGAGAAGTGATGAGAACTCTACTAAAAGAAGCCAGTCGTCTAGGTACTATATCTCAAAAGCCTGATGTCCATGGCATGAGCCCAAGCTGAAACTATTGGAATTTATTTTAATTCCAACCTTATTTATATTTAATAAACAAAACAATTACTCAAAACCCAAAACAACTTACATCAAATAGTAGATCCATAGTAATACTTTGTGATATTGCCCTACATTACCCTTTTCCCTAGACATGTCCTAAGATACAGAATAATATAGTTCACTTATCACAAGGTAGATGTTGAAGTCTTCCAAAATTGTCGTAGTTCTGGGTATTGAACGTTTAGTTTTGTTCACAGTTAATATTCTATGAAAATGCCGGCCTTTCCACTCAGTACTTTTTATTGGAACTGTTCGCCGTGGCTGTGGTAACCTCGGAGCCTTGGAGGTAATTTACTTCTTACCTTTGACAGGTAAACATTACGCACGCGTAAACTTGAGGCCTATTAGGCAATTACTAATTTAAGTCATTTAATTCATAAGTTTAATTTTATTATTCATTTTACTGATCATTAACACTAAGTTACTATACTAAGTAGCATTAAGTTATTTACTTTTAATTTATTAAGAAAAATAGGTAAAGCTTCGAGTCAAGCTAACGACCGAACGGCTATTGCCCACAGTCGGACACAAATATTTACGTTAACTGTAATCCTTATAAGGAAACAGTTTTGCTTTCCATTTCTTTTTCAACTCGTAGCTCTATAATTTATTTTTGGTTTCTAACACACTCCCCACAAAGGATTGCGACTATAGAATTGCAATGAATATCTTAATTAACCATACATTATTTATTAGGATCACCTTAAATCTGGCTACTGTGTTAAACAATTATTTCCAACAAAGCTAAATAAAAGTATGGCTAGGTTATTTTAGTACCATCCTCACGTTACTAAAAGTGTAGCATTTTAACTTTAGTCTTCACTTTATTTTAAGTGTAGCATATTAACTTTAGTCTTCACTTTACTGTATTTTAAGTGTAGCATTTATTTATATATTTACACCAATTTTAACTTACCTTAGTTTACTATAGGCTATCTCCTAATTTCACTTTTTATTTACGTATTTAGTTTTATTTACTTATTACTTAAAAATTATTTGCAATGCCCTTAGGGCTCGGCCAGACCAAGCGCGGCTAGCGGCGAGGTTAGCGGCAAGAGGTTCCAGCTGATAATTGAAACCTTAGGTATCTTATGTAGGTGGCCAGATAGGAGTCGCGAGGCTTCCCGCGACTCCTATCTGGTCACCTACATAAGATACCTAAGGTTTCAATTATCAGCTGGAACCTCTTGTCGCTAACCTCGCCGCTAGCCGCGCTTAGTCTGGCCGGGCCCTTAATCTTTGTTTAAAGTTAAAGAATAAAGCATTTAATAAAGTATATCCTCACACTGAAAAAGTTTCGAGTGTGTAGCATTTTAGTCAAAATAAAAACTTAATTAATAGTAATTACAGTAAATAATATACCGAAAAGCAGTATTTACAAATTATCTAAATTTTCCCTTAGCATTCTTTCAAATCTTTCGGTAGCCTTTCTCTTGTTCAACGTGAATAGATTCAGGTTTATTTATACTGCCTGTTTCTACCTCAATTTCCATTGAGTTGTCTCTGGTTGGCCTATCTCTTATAGCATGTGTCACTGACAGTTCCATAGGATAAAGATTACAAATAGAATGATATTCTATAGCCCCATTACTTTGCTTTAGTTTCACTGACCTAATATTATTGTCAAATCCTAATATTAATTCTAATACCTTACCCATCATCCAATATGGTCTGGGCTTATTAATTGCTTTAATTAGAACAATGTCACCAACTTTAATTCTATTTTCCCACTTACTTTGGTACAAATTTCTACTATGTTCTCTCAGGCTTAAGAGATAATTTTCATACCACAATTTCTTAAAATTTTCAATAATTTCTTCCTGTATTTCTACAGTTCTCTCTAAAGAAGGTTGACTAGAATCGTCCAACCAAACATCACTATCACCTTTTCTCAAAATGAGGGATGAATTACCATGCAATTTAATAAATTAATTTAGAGTTATAAACTCTAAATTTTCTGAGCTTGATCTATATGTTAGGCCTGGAATTTATCGCTAATTGAATATTAGAAAGGGTAGTTAATAATTCAAAGTAAGTTAATTTAGACCTTCCTATTACTTTATAAAGACAATTCTTCAATACTCTAATCAATCTCTCCCAAGCAGAACCAACCCATGCTGAATACAAAGGTATTTTAATGTGTTTAATATTGCATTTACTTAATTCAGATTGAAATTCCTGCGCCTCCAAAGAACTTTCAAGGATACTTCCACCCTTGAGAAAAGACTTAGCGTTGTCACTGCACAGGTATTGTGTATATATTACAGAATCTTTGGAAAGCGAGAACAAAATTTTTAGTGGACATGTCTGGTAACAATTCAAAGTGCACAGCGTGCACGTTAAGACAAGTGAAAACTAAAATGAACATTTTTGTGGTCTTGCCACTCAACTCATCCCTAATCCAAAGGTGTCCAGTGAAATCAATACCTACATGCTGAAAAGGCTTGACTAAATTCATGTGGTGTTTAGGCATATCTGTAAACTTCGGGTATCTGTAAGCTAAGGCATTACACTTCCTACATATATTACAACTTCTCAGCTCAGTCTTTACTGCTGACCTACCCTTTGGAATCCAAAATCCGTTCCCTAAGGTAGTTCATGTAGTGCCTATTCCTAAATGCTGTACCTTCAAATGACACTGCTTTATCAACAATGAGGTGAACCTATGCTCTTTAGGAACCAATACTGGGTCAAAGTACAAAGTACAAAGTACAAACACTTGGATATTCTTCCCCTAGACCTGATTAAACCCTTTGAATCTAAAAATATATTTAAATTGGACACTAGAGGAGGTATATTATTAGTAATATTGGCACTGCTTTGTAAAAAATCTAATTCTACTGAAAAGTATTCTTTCTGTGCAATTTTCACCCAATACTCTAAGGCTTTCTTTTTAGGATCACCACCCTTTAATCTACTACAAAATTTGAACAAGTAACTGGTAATTCTTCACAATTGTTCATAATTTGACATTTTATTTATATTGAGAATACCAGCGTTTACTTTATTTATTTGCATAGTGCATACTGTACTCATTTGATGCTTATAGTAAGGCGATATGCTCAATAAAGGGTAAAGATGCCACTTGTCAAAATCATTACTCAACCATTCTGAACCTTCTAGCCAATACGTTGATTTACTTAAATATTTAGTATAGGATAGACCTCTGGTGATCATGTCAGCAGGATTTTCTTCAGTATTAACATAGTGATATAAGACAGGTAGTTTAAATAGCTTACATATTTCAACTTTAAGACCATCTGCCTCAAGTACTCTATTTCTAACAAATTTAGATTTTATTTTAGTTTCTCTGGTCAATAGCCAATTTAAAACCACTAGAGCATCAACACAAATATTAATGAATTGAAAATTTATATTACTGTAGGCTTCTAATAAAGAAGGTAAACATTTAAAAGCTAGAATTACTCCCATCAGTTCCAAAGTAGGGACACTATGCTCATTTCTCTTATTCAGTGGAACCAATTTAGATTTGGAGAACAAATAAGAACTTTCATCATTTTGATTAACCGCATAGGCCACAAACCCATAGGCCTCCACAGAGCTATCACAAAAAATGTGAAGACCATACGAGTCTAGTTCACTAAGGGACTCTCTAGGAAATTTAAGTTCAGATAACATTTCAAAATCTCTACTAATAATTTTCATTTCCCCACAAATGTCTTTAGGTAAATTTTGATCCCAACCAACATCTAATTTCCATATTTTTCTCATTAAAAGTTTGCCTCTTATTGTTACAGGAAGGACTATATTCAAAGGATCAAATATTTTAGAAGTTTGTGACAATACTTTTCTTTTTGTGTCTGCTTCTGGGTCTATTTTACAAGGCGCAAGACTAAAAGAATCATTATTTACGTTGAATCTATAACCCAATACTTTATCCTCTTCGCAAGAATGTTCAACAAGTCTATTATCTGACGCCAATTCTTCTCTTAACTCTACACAATTGGAGTTCCAAGACCTTAAAATAAAGCCCCCTTGTTCCATCCTATCATTAGCTTGTTTATACAAATTTTTCATTTCATCAATGTTATTACCAGTTATAAAAAGATTGTCTACATCGAAGTTATTAGTTAATATTTCTTTACACTTATCATCAGGATAACTTTCTGCGTGATGTTTCATAACAAAATTTAATATAAAAGGTGAAGAAGTGTAACCAAAAACTATTGTTTTGTAGTGATAAGATACTAATTTATTTCCCCGTTTCCAAAAGAAACAAAATCTATTTTTATCCACTTCATTTTTTAATTTAATCATCAAAAAGGCTTGTTTAACGTCGCTCAACCTTACATATTTATTAGTTCTAAAGTAAAAGAGCAATTTCAATATTGAGCCCATTAAATCTATCCCTGGATAAGCTGCTTCATTAAGTGAAGGCAATTCCCTGTAAGTTTTTAAAGAACAGTTAAATACTGGCCTGATTTTTTTGGTAACTTGCTCTTCTAATTTTATAACTGGTCTATGTGGAATCCATACATACTTATGATAGTCAGAAGGATTTACTTTAATTTCCTCGATTATACCATCCTCGAGTTGTTTATCAAAAACTTCCTGGTACTTGTCAATGAGACCCTTTTTACCAAGATACTCTACTGTTCGGTCTAATACCTTAAGTGAAACAAAATGATTAGTTGGGACGCTGTCAATTTTATCAGTATACCGGGGCAATTCTACATGATAGAATCCATTATCAAAAGAGATCCCCTCTCTAAACCTGTCAATTTGTTCTTTATCAAAGGAAACCAATTCTTTTTACACTTTTTTATTCCCAAGGATTCAAGACTAAAAAGGTGTTCAAGTCCATTGTCTACCTAACTGTCTTCTAATATATGCTCTAATGGATTGAAATAAGATTTTAGAGGATCCATTACTAAATTTACCACGCTTTTTGTTTTAACATTCAGTGTTTTCTTATTAACTAAGGAGTCCATAACAGCTTTACTTTCTGCCTCATCCAAAAAGTTGAACACATTACCAACAGGAGCTACTCTATTATTTACGACTAAACAAGCTCCACCCAACATTTTAGTCCAAGTTACTGAAGGTAAAAACTGAATGATATCTATTCCCATTAACATGTCAACCTTCGTACTTTCATGGTTTCTGTGGTCACAAAAAGTCTCATCCAATAAAGCAATATTATTTTCTTTAAATTTATTTATCATTTGATTCATGCCGGGCACTTCAAAGCTTATATTAAGTAATTTGTCAACTAATAAAGGTATGAATATTAAATTATTGTTTATATTGATTCCAGTGGACATTTGCTTGAAGCCCTTAGTTTCCTGCCCTATATATGTGCTTACATCACATTCCAAAGCATACAACGCCTCTACATCCTGACAAAGATCTTTAGCGGCAGATTCGGAAATATATGACCGCTGACTGCCAGTGTCAAACAGACATCTGACTTTCCTAGCCTTTTTGCCATTTCTTAAATACAAAGACATAGTAGGTAAAATGTGAGACGCATCAAAACTTCTTTGAGCAAAACATAAGCTTACGTTAGTTTTAGTAGTTGGTTCGGCTTTATTCAAAGAAGGGCACAAAGGAGTTATGTGCTCCCTCTTTCTACACAACAGACATTCAAACCTTAACTTATTTTGTTTCCCGTAACATTCATTGTCTTCATGCCCTGAACCAGCGCATCTAGTGCATAGTGAAAGCTCTCTCAGTCTGGCCACTTTATCATTATAATGATTAAAGTTAACGCATTTTCCCAAGGTATGGCCTTCAGCTGCACATAATTTACAAGTCAATTTAGTTACTTTATTTGCAAATTGATAATTTTGAATCATACTTAAACCTACCTTATTTTCTTTAGGTTTAAATGAACTGCTAGGACTAAGTTTACTAGAGGTTTTAGTGAAGGTCTTTTTCCTATTGGAAACAGTTTTAGATAAAGTTTTGATAATTTCATTATAGTTAGAAAGAATGTCGGATATATTAGGATAATTGGTATCTAATTTGTGAACCAACTCTCTCTTTACTGGTATGGGGAGTTTATTAAATACTACATGACTCACAAATTTATGCCCAGAGGATCCCACTTCCAATAATTCAACATTATGTGCTTTCAATTCATGCAGATAGGATTTGATTTAGTTGAGGTAAACTTTCACCGACGAGAATTCCTGGTCATATTCAGCACTTGGAGCAGCACTCAAAATGTTCTTAAAAGTCTCGTCAATAATATAATTTACATCAAGGAATTCTTCTTTTAACATTTCAATTGCCAAGAGGTAGTTACGGTCAGAAATAGTCAAATGCTTAACTACCTTCAAGGCATAGCCCCTAAGGTACCCATGTAAATATATTTGTTTGGCAGAATCGGACAGATTTTTTTCTGGATCCAATGACATTATTAAATTGGCTAAGAAATGAATTGAAAGCAAATTTATCTTTCTCCTCACCACTAAAGGTTCCACATTCTATAGGAGGGGGTTTCCCATCAGACATATTCATTCTAGACATCATTTCTAAAACTTTATCGGCAGATAAGTTGCCAGAAGCCCCACTTGACTCACTTATATATTGTTCATATTGGTCGAGCTCTATACTAACCTGAATGCTATATTCTGCCTGACTATCTAACTCCTCATTATAATATTGTTCATCACTGTTCATTATTTCATGTGTCTCCAAAACATTATTTATTTCTTTATCAAAGTGTTTAACCTGCTCGATCTCTTTTTCAATTACAGTTATTTGACTCTTACAAAAGGAAGAAGTTAATCTATTATCACCGTGAAGCTCCGTTAGCTTCCTTAAATAAATAGTTATTTTCCGTTTGTGTATTCCCCGCATCCTCCTCAAGGATGATATAATATTCATAGGGTCAACAAACTTTTCCTCTTTATCAGACATGATTACTTATATAATTAATAGATTTAATATAAATAGCCTGCAAATATTTAAAAAAATAACAGCCCACCTAAAGTTATCGATGCTTACGGGTTACCGAGTACATTATATATGCATATGAAATAGATTATAATACATAATATATGTTACTAATTACGTCACACGAGTTCCATATTGGTTACCATTCGACAGTTAGCCAGTTAGCCGTTTCTATAAAATCACTTATTTCACCGAACGATAAACACATCGAATTCACCTCCGGAGTATTATATGGAATGCATCGGCAATTTTGGAATTATATTGAATTTATTTTAATTCCAACCTTATTTATATTTAATAAACAAAACAATTACTCAAAACCCAAAACAACTTACATCAAATAGTAGATCCATAGTAATACTTTGTGATATTGCCCTACATTACCCTTTTCCCTAGACATGCCCTAAGATACAGAATAATATAGTTCACTTATCACAAGGTAGATGTTGAAGTCTTCCAAAATTGTCGTAGTTCTGGGTATTGAACGTTTAGTTTTGTTCACAGTTAATATTCTATGAAAATGCCGGCCTTTCCACTCAGTACTTTTTATTGGAACTGTTCGCCGTGGCTGTGGTAACCTCGGAGCCTCGGAGGTAATTTACTTCTTACCTTTGACAGGTAAACATTACGCACGCGCAAACTTAAGGCCTATTAGGCAATTACTAACTTAAGTCATTTAATTCATAAGTTTAATTTTATTATTCATTTTACTGATCATTAACACTAAGTTACTATACTAAGTAGCATTAAGTTATTTACTTTTAAATTATTAAGAAAAATAGGTAAAGCTTCGAGTCAAGCTAACGACCGAACGGCTATTGCCCACAGTCGGACACAAATATTTACGTTAACTGTAATCCTTATAAGGAAACCGTTTTGCTTTCCATTTCTTTTGCAACTCGTACTTCGATAATTTATTTTTGGTTTCTAACAAAACAAGGGCAAAGATTCGGGTAAAGACCTGAGGGGCTGTTTACAGGCCAAAGCCTAGCACCCTAAATTGTAAGATCATGTCTCGAAATGGAGATCTTATGTACTTCCTAGAGGCAAAATGGACAAGGACCTGAAAGTAAGTGTCCTTCAGGTCTTTGTCAGAAGGAAGTCATTCTTCCTGATGACCAGAAGAACAGTGGCCCGGGTCTCCATTTTGAATCTTGTCTGGAGAACATATTCAAATCTGAGAGGTTTATTATGGGTCTCCAACCTCCCATCAGCTTCTCCACTAGAAATAGATTGCTGAAGAATTCTTGAGTGTTGCTTAAGACCTCTTCCATAGCTACTTTGCCCAACATTTAAGTCACTTCCTTTAGTTAGAGAAGGTCCTTTACTGATCCTTTAAAATAATATGGTTGCACTGACACAATCCGAGTTAGAGGAGGGAAATAGTCTATGGACGGGACACGGTACCCTTAGCGTAGAACCTCTACCATAAAGGGATTGGCCCCGAACAACTGCCACCTAAAACAGTGGCCTTGCAGGCATACCCCCCTACAAGTGCTAAGTTCAGGGATATGTCCTCCCTAACAGGAGTCTCTGCAACCACGACCTCTTCAGCAGGAAGGGTGTCCTCTACGGCAAAGGGTGTGTCGGGAGGGTTGTCTCCAAGGTTGCTGAAACTCAAAGAGAGGGAGAAACCACCTGCTTATAAGGAGAGTTTCGGTGAGGTTGTTGAAGGACAGGCATCCTAAGTGCTGCTGCTCTCCTCATCTGAGAAGCTTGTCCCAATCTCTATGACCACGGCCAAATCTGAAGGAGGGAAAAAGGATGAAGAATTCACAAGATCCGAGTTCCTGAGGCATTATGCGTCCCTCGGGGATAACTGGCTAAGACTGCATCGCACCTCTTAAGGATGCAGTTACCCATAAAGGAGACAGTTTAGTGCAACAAAAATTCTTGTCTTTTCCCCCTATCGTGAAAGGCCTTCAAACTGCAACAGGGTGGATTTGTTCCTGAGGTTCTCAGTCACAGTAAAGAGTGAAACTGCTCCATACCAGTGGTCAAGCCAGGAACACATTTGAATATGTGTCATAGCAGCAACTTCCATAATGATCATTTCCAGCCTCAAAAATATGGATGGATGGTTAGGTAATATATCAGCTGAGATGGATCGTACCAGGATAGCAACATCCGCATCAATAGGAAGTGTACATAAAATCTCTGGTGAGAAAGGGCTATGGGAAGCAACTTTGAGGACCTGCCAATTTTTAAACAGTTTTCTGCTACATAGACTTGTGTACTGAACAAGTCTCGTGTATCCCTAGTTTGTTCAGAGAGCACCACATTGAACCTATGTCTACGACTTTGAGATCGAGGGAAGATAGATTCAATTGCACATCACCTATTAGCGGTTTGAGCGTGAGTAGACTCATCTAAACTATCAAAACGACTGGTCAAAATCATAATCTTAATAGAGTAAGACACTTCTGAACCACATGTCGGGACCTCGGCGGGGCTACGTCAGCTGAGTTGGTGCCCTAACGTAGTGAGGTTCTTGTGAGTCATTAATAGTAATGTCATGGTTAACTGGTTGTTTCAATTTTGGTTTTACTGCAATGCACATGTATTTCATACATGCCAATACACTGTAATGCTATTGCTCTTTATCTCTCTCTCTCTCTACCACACTGATAATAGAAAAACCTGTTTAAGCTTGCCATTGCATATTTCGCATTGTTAAAGTTTTATGCCATAGTTATCCTTAACTGTTTGTATAGAAGCTTGTTATGCAGTTTGAATAAAATCTGTTACGTCCAGGTTGTTTTTCCATTAAGACCTTTATCAGCCTGCCACATTGGCAACCACCAGAGTGATCAGCTCCCAACCGCCTTTCCGCTCACTGCTTTGCCCTACCCTTTGATGATGCCACCCACCAACTCTGACTCTTCAATCCACTCCACATCAATGAAACTGCCCACCTTTGGCAGAAGAGAAGCGTTTGCTTGGTTTCAGAGTGCTAAAGTTCAGTTTCACATCAAGTACCAAAGCACACTATGCCTTGTGTCGATTCCCAAGACAATTTTCCAGAAATCTCTGATTGGCTTTGCAACCAAGGGGATGCCCCATTAGAGTATGACACCCTCAAAACATACCTCCTGGAGCAGTGCTCACCATCAACACCCTCCCATATAGAAAAGCCTTTTCAGCTGCCTCAACAACTTTTGGGGGACCAAAAGGCTTCGCTCACCCTCGGGGAAATGACCAGTATCGCTCGCCTACTACCTGCAGCAGACAGCTCTCCTCAGAAAGTGAACCTTCTTTGTGCCCTTTGAGTACGACGCCTAAACGAACCTGTACGCACTGCCATAACTGATGTCGATACTTTGCCCACGAAGGACCTCATGACCAAAGTCGATGCCTTTATGGACAGCCACTTCACCACCTTCAAGACCTAAATCAACGCCTTCAATCCTGATGAAGTGGAAAACCATTCAACACCAACCGAAGCTAAAGTGAATGCGGTAGAACACAGACGTCCACCCTGTGATGTGCCGGAGAGGTGACAATGCCGCCCACCAACTACATATGACACCACTTGCTCAAACCCCAACCAATGACCTCTACAACTATTCAATGATGCCCATTGGCCGCAGTTATGCTACAGCTACACCAGATTCGGAGCTCCTGCGAAGAAATGTCAGTGATAAAAAAACTTGTAAGTAGGCCATCGCTTGTAGTGGTGGCCTCTCCTGCCACTAATCTTTTCTTTTACATGATGCAAGTACTGATGCGTGGTTTTGGTAAACACTGGTGCTTGCCGGTCCCTTCTACCAATGTCACTCTCCAGAAGATGATGTAGTTATTCTAAGCCAGCTGACGTCTGCCTGATAGCTGCCAAGGGATGAGATCCCCACACAAGGCTATGAGACATTCACACTATCATTTGGGAATGTCAAATACCATTGAAAGCTTCTTGTTGCCCATGTAACATACCCAATAATCAGTCCGGATTACCTCCCGGTGGTGTGGCACATTTAGTTATCACAGACTCATACTCGTCAACACTTCAACCCACAACCACCGACCTTGCATTCCACATTAGCACACCCACAGATCCCTACGCCCACCTCCTCACGTCGTACTGAAGTCTTCAAACCAGAACATTGCTAACCGTCCATGGTTCCCGCCAAGCACAGTATTTATCACCATATCAAGATGACGGGGGCCCCCGTGTTTGCTGGATTCAGGTGTCTGGCTCCGGATCATTTGGCAACCGAAAAATAAATATTCATCAAAATAGAAGAAAGGGGCTTTGCCCTAAGGCCTCAAGCCCATGGTTGTCACCCCTACACATCGTCCTGAAGATGGATGGCTCCCTGCGCATTTGTGGGGATTACAGGCATCTGAACATGCAGACAGAACCAGATCACTACCCCCTCCCAAACATCACTGACATTTCCTCATACTTGCACAAAGCGAAGGTATTCTCTACTCTTGACCTTCTGAGGGGTATTATCAGGTGCCAATGAACCCAGAAGACATCCCCAAGACCACCGTCACCACACCCTTCGGTACATATACATTCAATTACTCTGATTTGGCCTTCATAATGCTCGGGCCACTTTTCAACGTCGAATGGATGGCATTTTAGGGGACCTCCCCTTCTACATATGTTACTTAAATTATATACTTGTGTTTTCATCCTCAATTACATACTTGTGTTTTCTTCCTCTAAATAGGAACACCTCCGTCACCTACGCATCATTTTCCCCCACCTACAACAGAACGGCCTTGTAGTTCAGTAAGACAAGGGTACCTATAGCGCCAATGAAGTGTCGTTCTTAGAGCACCACATCACATCTAAAGGGGTCCACCCCCTCCCTGAAAAGATATCAGCTTTTCAGAACTTCCCCACACCCTCGATTATCAAAGCACTTCTATAATTCTTGGGCATAATAAAATATTATCACCGGTTCTTGCCAGCCATTGCTGCTACTCTTGCCCCCCTCTATGCCTCCCTCACAGGCAAGACAAAAGACCTGAAGAGGGGTCCCCTTCAGAGAGTGGCCTTCTGCAATGCAAAGAATGCCCTTTCAACTGCTGCTGCTGTCACTTTTCCCATGCCACATGCCACTCTCCTTCTCTCCACCAATGCTAGTGACGTCCCTATTTGTGCAGAACTCAGGCAGGTCATCAATAGCTCGTACTGCCCTTGGCCTTCTTCAGTAAAAAACTATCCAAGGTGGAATCCGGCTACTTTAACTTTTACTGTGAATTGCTGACAGTGCATTTAGCTGTCCACTACTTTCACCACTTCTTAGAGGGTACACCCTTCATCATTCGCTCGTACCACATGCCACTAATGCACGCCTTTACTCGACAGTCCAAAGCCTGGTCCGCCCGTCAATGCCAACATCTCTCTGCCTTGGGTGAATAAAACTGCACCCTTCAACACATCCCTAGGGAAATGAATCCCGCTGCTGATACTCTGTAAAGAAACACATTGGCTGCCATTCACCTGGAATTGGATTACAATGCCTTGGTAGAACCCTCCAAAAAAGATCCAGAGTACCAAGCCTGCAGGACATTCTGCACATTCCTTCATTGGGAAGACATCGCCTCGACAACGCCGATCCTCTTCTGTGGCGTCAATATTGATCGGCCATGCCTGTGGATATCTACCCACATGCACCAACAGGTGTTTGATTTAATCCATGGCCTCTCACATCCCTCGCTCCAATCTACTGCACAGCTGCTGAAGACAAAATTCATTTGGCATGGCATTACTAAGAATGCTAAGGACTGGGTCCGCGCCTCTACTTCAGGCCAAACTTCAAAAGTACATTGACACACGGATTCAGGAACAGGCACCTTTCCTCAACCTCAGTGTCCTTTTGCCCATATTCATGTGATAGTACCGCGAGAGAGTTATGGAGTCTTTTGACTGGCCAGACAGTACTACATAGGATCCTTCTCTCTGGATACGGTTCTTTTCCTTTGCCTACACATACACCAAATAGTCTGGCGTATTCTTTACAGATTCTCCTCTGTCCTCATACACCTGACAACACTGAGATTACCAAACAATTCCTCTTCAGCCAAGGGGTTAACTAATGCACTATAATTGTTCAGTGGCTACTTTTCTCTTGGTAAGGGTAGAAGGGACCCTTTAGCTATGGTAAGCAGCTCTTCTAGGAGAAGGACATTAAAATCAAACCATTGTTCTCTAGTCTTGGGTAGTGCCATAGAATCTGTACCATGGTCTTCTACTATCTTGGGTTAGAGTTCTCTTGCTTGAGGGTACACTCGGGCACACTGTTCTAATTTTTCTTTCTCTTGTTTTATAAAAGTATTTATAGTTTATATAGGAAATAATTACAGTCGAACCTCTACATACGATTGCTTTACATACGATTGTTCCAACACCCGAAGTAAAATTCGATCAAATTTTCATCTCGACACCCGAAGTCATACCCCAACATCCGACGTAGATCATACACGTAGAATTTTCTCGAAGCGTCGGTCGTAGTTTCTTGTTTACACCGGTAGATGGCAGCACATCGAAGGGACGCCATTGAGCGTCGCGTCGGTCAGTTCTCTGTTCTTGTGGGCATCGTGTGGTTGTCCTCTGTTTGGTCCGTTAATAACATTGCTTATCATATTCCTTTTCTCATGTTTCCTTTTTTATTTTATTTACAATCATGGGTCCTACGAAGCTTAGTTTCAGTACAGGTATGAGTAGTGGTGAGAAAAGGAAGAAGGCAATGCTTTCATTAGAATTGAAGCAAGAAATTATAGAAAAAAATGGCACAGTGTGCATGTGAGTGATCTGGCTAAGCAATATAGCCCGAATATGTCTACGATCTCAATGATCATCAAGTAGAAGGCAGCCATTAAAGCAGTCAAACCATCGAAGGGGATCACCATTATTTCAAAAAGTCGTAGCCCTACCATGGAAGAGATGGAATGCCTTTTGTTGATATGGATAAAGGACAAGAGATTGTGAGCGATACGATCACTGAAACGATCATTTGTGAGAAGGCCAGCACTATCTATTGTGACTTGAAGGCAGCAGGCTCTGGGGGTGAAACGGGGGAGAATTCAACCTATACTACAACGGAGGAATACAAGCCGTCTCGCGGTTGGTTCGAGAAATTTAAGAGACGGACCGGGATTCATTCAGTTGTTTGGCACGGAGAGGCTTCAAGTTCGGACACCAAGGCTGCTAACGATTTTGTTAAGAAGTTAGAAAAGATCATGTAGGATGAAGGCTACGTAGCGCAGCAAGTTTTCAATTGTGATGAAACCGGTCTGTTTTGGAAAAAGATGCCTAATCGAACATACATCGCCGCCGAAGAGAAGAAAATACCTGGACATAAGCCTATGAAGGATCGGTTGACTCTTGCCCTATGTGCCAACGTCAGCGGGGACTGCAAAATAAAGCCATTATTGGTTTATCATTTCGAAAACCCTAAGGCATTTAAGGCACATACAGTCAATAAGGACATGCTGCATGTTTTCTGGCATGCTAATTCTAAGGCTTGGGTTACTAGGCCTTTCTTTGTTGAATGGGTAAACCAAGTTTTTGGCCCTGCTGTCAAGAAGTACCTTCAGGAGAGGAATTTGCCTTTGAAGTGCTTGCTTTGCTTGGATAATGCTCCCGCTCATCCCCCAAGACTCGAAGATGATATCATCGACCAGTTCAAATTCATCAAAGTGCTGTATCTTCCACTGAACACCACACCTATCCTCCAGCCCATGGACCAGCAAGTCATCTCTAACTTGAAGAAGCTTTACACCAAGCACTTATTTAAGCAGTGCTTTAATGTCACGCAAAGCACCAACTTAACTTTGTGTGAATTTTGGAGGAGCCATTTCAATATCGTGCACTGCTTGAAGATCATAGATCAGGCTTGGGAGGGAGTAACTCGATGGACACTGAATTCAGCTTGAAAGAAGTTTTGGCTTGATGCTGTTTCTCCTAGAGATTTTGAAGGTTTTGGCCCCGAGCCTGAACTTGTTCTTGTTGTAGAGGAAGACGTAGAAGAGATTGTATACCTTGGCAAGTCCATGGGTCTGGAGGTCGATGAAGATGGCATCACCGAACTCGTCGAGGAGCATCATGAAGAGCTCACCACCGAGGAACTCAAAGAGCTGCATGCCATGCAGCATGATGAGTTCCAAGCGCAGTTGAGCGAGTCGGAGGACATCGAGGAGGTAAAGCACATCTTAAGTTCGGCTGAAATAAAAGAGATGTCAGCAAATCATCAACACATGGTTGATTTCATTGCTAAGTATCACCCACAGAAACTTCAGGTTTGCCGTGTAGTTTCGCAATTCGATGATGTCTATTTAACCCATTTCAGAAAAATTCTGAAAAGCCGTACCAAGCAACTTTCTCTCGATAGTTTCTTTAAAAACTCTACGAAGTGGTCTAGTGATTGTGATGAAGAGGAAGACAGTGAAGCAAAGAAAACTACGATTGAATTGAGTGAAAGTGATAAAAATTAAAAATTAGAAAAAAAAATGTAAAAAAGGGATTTTGAGCGAAGCAAAAAATCTATTTTTGGGTGAGATAGCCATGTCGTCCTGATGGAAGTTTCCTATAGTAGCTTCCAAAGGGATATATGTACTACAGTCATATTCCCAGAGAATTTACCTTTAGGTCTCCAGAATTCTAACTCCTGGCGCGAATATCGTTAAAATTTCTCTCAATGATATCGCATATCAGAGACGTATATCTTGATACGACACATAGCGATCTTCACCCCGAATAGCGTTTTTGCTTCGAGGGGGAAAAGTGGCAATTTTGGAAGGGGAGCCGTTATCAAAGTTAACTTACTTCCGATACTACTATTGAGTATCAATATGGCGCCATATTCAAGATGGCAGACATTCCTTGTAGTGTTGAGCATGGTGCTACAGATATACTGTAGTAGTTTCGGGAGGGATTCTGCAAAGACCTTTTCTATAGAAAAGGAGGGTGGGTCCATCAGGACGACATGGCTATCTCACCCAAAAATAGATTTTTCGCTTCGCTCAAAATCCGTTTTTTGGGGCTCATGCCATGTCGTCCTGATGGGAGCATACCAGAGCATTACTGTATCTGTGGATTTTCATCAGTGCCTTAACCTTGGGACAATTTTTTCTATGGTCAACTGGACCATTGGAGACAAATGACGTTACCGTAATACGTCATTATCACTGATCATAAATAATGTTAGTGCTTCCTGCCCCCTACAGGGAAGAGTCATACTAGACGGTAGAAAAGTGGCCTCAAGGTTAGCATATATTGTATGAACAAACATAAGTATTCACTGGGTATACAAATGGTCTCATGGTTTGTATATATATTGTCGGAACAATATCAGTGTCCATTATATCCATTGTTTGTAAGCATACAATGATATGAGGTTTACTTACATGAGTAAGTCAAAGAAAGGTTGGATCAGGAAAGAAATTCAGTTCTCCCGCTTCTGTGAACTGAATGTGGCCCCCATTTCAGGATAGGGCTACTATTTCACTAACTCTAGCCCCAGAGGCTATAGCGAACAGAAAAATAACCTTCTGGGTTAGATCCTTAAGGGAACAATCTTCATTGTTCACAGATGAGGCACAATGTAGGACCTTGTCCAAAGACTATGAGATGGGCTTTGGAGGTGCTGCAGGCCTAAGCCTTGCGCATGCCTTCGGAATCTTATTAAAGATTTCATTCGCCAGATCCACTTGAAAGGCATATAGAAGAGGTCTAGTCAAGGCTGACTTGCACGTAGTTATCGTGTTGGCTGTCAGACCTTGATTATGAAGGTGGACAAAGAAGGACAGACAAAAGTTCACTGAAATTTCTTTCGGTCCTTTTGCTTTTACAAAAGCAACCCACTTTTTCCAAGATGACTCATATTGTCTTCTAGTTGACTTAAGACTTGTATTCTTCTAAGAATTCTATATTGCCTTCTGAGATCCCAAATCTTTTCCTAACCAGTAGGGCAAGAAAATCATGAAATAAAGGGTTTGGGCTCTCTGTGATAAATCGAAGGCAATTAACTTCCAAACTCTCTGAGATAGTGCTGGGTTCAGTACTAGGGCCAGCCTCAGCCTCAGTTCCTTCACTAGAGGGAACCAGTTGCTCTTGGGCTATTTGGGAGCCACCAGAACTACCCCTCCCTGGAAGGATCTCAGCATATGGAGGACCTTCAGCAGGAGATTGGATGGGATGAACAGGAATTCCTGAGTCCATCCCTTTCATACTAGAGACCAGGTGTCTGTTATCTCCTCTAGAGAATCCTCGTATGGGGCTACATATCGAGGTAGTTTCTTGATGATGCTTGTGATGAAGAGGTCAATCTGCAGCTCGGGGACTTGTTCCTATCTGGGAGGGAATAGGTCTGCGTCTGTGGACCATTCGAACTCTATCGGCTTGAGCCTGAGTTGAGCATCCACTGTCACATTGTGGATCGATTGTACATGAACTGCTGATAGGTGCCATCCTTTTAGGTAAGGGATGGTTAATATCACCTAGACTATATGAGACGCTCTTAAGCCTTGTCGGTTCCGATGTCTCATTATCGCTTCGATGTCCCAGATCAGCCTGAGGTGGTCTGATCTGATCACCAACTACGACAGGACTACCATGGCCTTGCATAGAAATGACCAAGTCCCTTAGATTTTCCTCTGATGGCAGTGAACACCCCATTCTTCCGGCTAGGCATCCATGCGGATGATCTTCAATAGTCGGGGTAGTTGCAAGGGCACGGTTTTCAATAAGATTTTGGCCTTTGACCATTGTTTGGGAAGCGATCAAGGAAAGACCGATATTGGTCATTTTTTATCTCTTCGAGCATTTGATGCGTATCTTCTCCAGACTCTTAACGCATCTTTCAGCTGTGCTCTTAGCACTTGGTCTGTCACTATTGCGAACTGGAGAAAGTTCAGAACTCTTTCCTGTTAGCGTCTTGGAATCCTGACTGATTACCATAGGCTCTTGACCGACCCTGCAATCTCCTTCTGCATCCCTAAGGGAAAGGAGAGCCGATGTGACCTCAGGTTTCGATGGTTTTTTAACCATTGAAACCTTTGAGCTGGAGAGAATCGAGACTTCTTGAAGCTGATTTTGCATTCCCGATATTCCAGGAACCGGAACACTTCCTTGGATGCTCGTAGACCAGCCGCATCGGGTGCTGACCGCACCAGCCTTTTGTCCAGGTACTTTGTTACCTGAACCATTTATTGGCTTGGTTATTGCATGACTGTGTCTGTCAATTCCGTGAAGATACTTAGGACTGTGTTTAGTACGACAAGTATCTTTCTTACGACATACATTATCCTCTGTAACTTGAATCCTAGGTAGGAGGAGAGAGGGCGACAGACTGGAAGCTGCCAATAGGCATCTTTCAGGTCTAACAAGACTGTGAACACCCCTTTTTGAAATAGGGTCCTATGTTCAGAAGGATTAACAGTCCAAACTTGCTGTTTTATTTGAACTTGTTGAGTGGCAACAAGTCCAGAATGACTCTGAGTTTTCTTGAGTCCTTCTTGTGAACATCAAACAGCCTTACCTGGAATTCGATGAACTATACTTTCCTTACCACCTGTGTGCTCTAGAGCTCTAAGGTATACTCTTCTAGAATGGGGTTGGGGTGTAGGAAGAGTTGAGGAAATGATGGTGTAGGCATGTCTATTTTCCATCCTAGTCTCATCTTTATTAGGCCTTGGACCCAAGGATCGAAGGTCCAGCGATCCTGAAGGAACCTCCCTCCTACCAGAAGCATATCTTTGCTTCGATTGATCAGAAGGTTTACCTCTTCGACCGCCTGCCTGTGGCACCGCGGTCATCGAAACTGTGGGATGTTGTTGAACAGCCCAAGGAAAAATTCTAGACATTTCCATCTTCCTTTTAGGTTGGGGACCCACATCCATGGAAGACTTTCTCTTTGAAGAGATGCCCCGCTTTTGGAGAAGTCCCGTATTCTCCGTGGTAGCATTCTCAATCACCTCTTTGACTACCTCGTTTGGAAAGAGGTCTCTACCCCAGATGTTAGAAGATATCAGCTTCCTGGTTTCATGTTTCACTGTTGCGGCAGCAAACATGAACTCCCTACAGGCTCTCCTAGCCTTCATAAAGGCATACAGGTCTTTTACTAAGGTGGCCATATGCATTTTGGCCAAGACCATGAGCATGTCTGAGGTACTTTGATGGGATGAACACAACTCTATGCAGTTCTGTAGGGATAGGGAGGCTGCAAGTCTCTCCTTTGTCTCTTGTTCCTTGCGCAAAAGAAACTCAGACAGTTTAGGGAGATTCTCGCTAAACTGTCGTCCAGCGACATCCGTGTCTAGTTTCCCTACTGAAAAGGTTAAGTGAACTTCCTTCCAATCCTTCTCCTGCATGGGTAAGGCTAGTAACAGAGGCTTGCACTCCTCGAGTGCAAGACATGGTTTGCCTGCCTCCACTGCCTTGGCAACAGATTTAAATGCCTTCCACGTAAAGGGGAATGTTATTGAAGCAGGAGCAAGAAAGGTAGGGTGTCTATTACTTAGTGCAAACACTTTCGACACCGAGTAACCCGCCTTTCTCAGGCTACTTAACAAGATAGCCTGTGCCTTATCATGGTCGAGAATCATGACCTCCTTCAGTTCCGTTTCTTTTCCTGACATTGGTTTATGTTTCAGTCGAATGAAGCAATTAGGGAAAGCGTTAAAGCTTGGCCAAAACTGGACTTCGTCTAAATGAACAGCACCCATCTTCTCCGAGATGTAGAGTTTGCCGTCTAAAATCGGCATAAGCTCCGCATACCTCCAGGGATTGGTTTTGGAGCATGTTGGAAGGTCTTGGTCTCTGGGTTGCTTGTATGACCCTTGGGGAGCGACAAATGGAGCTTCACAGAGCTCTAACTTGCATTTCGCTTTCTCCATTTCTCCTTGTTTGCGAAAGTTTTCCATTAGACCCTTAAAATGGGACAGTAATTGGTCAATTTTGCCTAATAGAGGGGTAAAAGGTGAAGATGTCGAGGTTAACGGCTCCAGAGTCGGCAGAGACGGAGGCAATTCTGACACGACATTGTTCACTTCTTCCCAGGGAGGCTTCCTGCCCTCCGTCCCAAAGGCTATCTGGACGCAGAGAGATGCGAATCGAGCCTGGGGCACCACTATTTCCCTACTTGCTTTCGGGAATAGTAAGCTACGCATCCTATCTTTAGGTAGGTATGGTCACGGAGAGATCTTCTGGAACCCTCTTATCCAATTGCGTAGTTTCTTACAAGCTGCATCCCTAGACTCCACTGATTTGGGATTATCAAAACCCTCGGGTACTAAGGTCCGACAGATATTGCAAACTTGGGGATCCCAATATTGCAAGGATTCGGAAATAATATAGCAGGGGGCATGAAACCTGCATGTATTATGACCATAAAAGTACTTACTCTTAATATTGCAGAAGACTGCAACACATGTCATCTGGGGTTCCTCCTGTAAAGAAAGGAAAGCCAAATGAGTATACAATTGACTATCTCACTGATAAGCAATATGTAAAAGTCATCTTTTAACTAAAATAGCTTAGGATAGTAAGCTAGAAAGGGATAGTGGGAGACACATACTTGTGTATCCCTTGCAAGCAATTGCTGTTACCTCCCCTCAGTATTAACTATAAAGAATTTCCTTTATCAAGGCAACTCGAACGAAAGGGTTATAACCCCTAGGGGTAGAAAAGTGTACATTGCCACTGCCCCTTTTAATATTTAATACTGTGGGGTAAGGATAACTGATTTCTAATCAGAGTATTGAAGGAATTCTATTCTTTCAATATAGGATCGGTCTCAGCAGAAGCCCGCACAAGGGTACACAAGATATGTTAGAAAATAACTACTGTATAATCATAATATAGTTTTCTGTTTGCAGTATATACTTTATTGCAAAATACCGACTACTGTATAATTACATATTGTAGTTCAGCCAGTGTGCTGCCAGTATGGCTAGCATCTGGCGGCACGATCCAACCGGCATGACGCCGACTGGACTAAGAAATATAAAAGACATATATTTGTGTATCCTACCCAGCCCATTTGCTGTGGCCTTCCCTTCCAATATTAAAACCATAGAGTTTCCTGATCAGGGAAGCTCAAAGATAAGGGTTCTAACCTTTCAGGATAGAAAGTGTACTACCACCGTCCCTTTAATCCATTTAATATTGTAAGGTAAAACGTAAACTGATTTCTAATCAGAATATTGAGGAAATTCTATCCTTTCAATATAGGATTGGTCTCAGCAAACACCTGGGCAAGGATACCCAAGATATATTGGAAGATAACTACTAGTGTAATATATACAATAGTTTTCTATCTGCATTATATACTATACTGCAAATATACTGACTACTGTATAAACATATACTGTAATTCAACCGGCATATAGCCGGCATAGCTAGTCCCTGCCGGCACAGCCCGGCCAACATGCTAGCTAAAAGAGAGAGAGAAAGCATGGAGTGAAGGACTGCCTTATTACTGTGAATGTATACACTAAATAAGGATGTAAATATCTAATTTACTGCCTTTCCCCAGAAAGAAGGTTCAAATGGAAGGGGAGAATGTATCATTCAGGCTTCCAACCAACCACCAGTACCATTGCTGGCAAGGTTTGGCCGGCACATGGCCGGCAGGCTAGCACCCGGCAGTATTGGTACAGTCGGCCTACCGCCGGCTGAGTCAGCACCTGTCTGTGCCGGTCCGGCTGGTGGCTAGTTCCCCGGTAACAGCACTTGTGGCCAGCAGTCCAAGGAAGGACTGAAGAACCTTGGTGACAGAAGAGACTTCCCACCAACAGCCATCATGGCTGCCGCCAGCCGCCGGCAACCATCATGGCCGCCGACAGATGACATGGCGGCCAGCAGCCTGCATAGCCGCCGGCAGCCGTCATAGCCGCCGACAGTTTGTATAAAACATGGCCGCCGGCAGTTGTCGTGGCTTCCAGCAAATGATATGGCTGCCAGCAGCCTGTATAGCCGTCGTGGCTTCCAGCAAATGATATGGCTGCCAGCAGCCTGTATAGCCGCCGGCAGTTTTAGAAACATGGCCGCCGGCAGTCGTCGTGGCCACCGGCAGCCGGCATAGCCGCCAGCAGGCATCATGGCTGCCGGCAGTTGTCCTAGCCGCCGGCAGCCTGCATGGCCACCGGCAGCCGGTATGGCCGCCTGCAGCTATCAAGGCCACCGGCAACCGTCATGGCCGCCGGCAGCCGACATAGCTGCAAGCAGTCAGACAACAGCTGTTAAGTAGGAGTCCGGCCGGCCCCGCAACCCACCGGCAATCGGTGAGATTGCAGGACGACAGCCCAAAGAGTTACCATGGCTACGCCATCACTAAAGGATAGAGGGGGGAGGGAAAAGGGTCCTGTATGAGGTGTGGAAGGAGCCGGCAAGGTTGCCGGTCCTACCACACCCTTAAGAAACTCTGTTTCAGTATCGGCGCCATCCTAGGCGGCAGGAGAATTTCTATTCTCCAGCCTAGGGTCTGCCAATACAGTTAAGGGGACGGCGGCAGTGCTGCCTCCTCTCAACAAAGGAGAAAAAGAGTTCCAGTGTCTATTCTTCAGGCTAGGGTCTGCGAGCACAGGACTAGTCTTTTAGACTGCAGGAAGAAGGTGGCTGCATCATACAACCACTTCAAGTGTAGCCTAGGGAGGACTAGCCTCCTATTCCGGCAGCCTAGCCGGCAGGGGAATGACTATTCACCCTGCTGGCTGGCTGCCGGTACAAGACTATACTGTATACTCTGAGGTTCTGACCGAATCCCAAAACCTGCTATCTGCGGCTAAGGGAAGGGACAGAAAAACCCGAGGCTAGTCATGCCTGAATGAAAACTCCAGGCACGACCCACTAGGGTTGTAGCCTAAGGCTACACTCAGAGGGAAGGAGGGATTACCCTTAAATCTCCACTGAACACGAGTATCGGTTTATATAATAATTCTTGGAGATATCTATCTCCGCCTGAATTGATAAAACGATACACGAGGGTAACCGGGGAAATGTCTGAAAATATACTACATCGCTTAGGTTAAGTTACCTAGGCGAGACGAGATCTCGGTTACCTAAATCACCGAAATTCTAACATATACGATCAACATAAAAATAAGAAAATTATGCATATTAAAAATGTCTTTACATGTATAAATTGCCTAAATAGCTTTCATAATTAATTAATTAATGCTATTTCAACTGGGAATGTCGTTCTACTACCTAAATAACACATGCCTAACGAACGACAGCACCCATGGTGCCTCCAGTAACAAGCCTAGCTCCTAATCACAATAAATTACTCTAATTTCACTGTGAAACAGGAGCTAAAATATACACATTGTAAAGAATCAATACTCAACTTTCCAGAGGCGAAAGAAGCTGGAGATTGCATAATAATCCTTGCAGAATCAATCGAAAAAGCTAGATCAACAGGGAACACCACCCTGCGAATTCGCTACTGAATTAGGAATGTCCGCCATCTTGGATATGGCGCCATCTTGATACTTAATAGTAGTATGGGAAATAGGGTAACCTTGATAACGGCTCCCTTTCCAAAATTGCCACTCTTCCCCCTCCAAGCGAAAACGCTATTCAGGGTGAAGATCGCTATGTGTTGTATCAAGATATACGTCCCTAATATTATGCGATATCCTTGAGAGAAATTTTAAGGATATTCGCGCCAGGAGTTAGAATTTTGGAGACCTAAAGGTATATTCTCTGGGAATATCACTGTAGTACATATATCCCTTTGGAAGCTACTATAGGAAACTTCCATCAGGACGACATGGCTTGAGCTAAAAAAAAAATAAAAAATAGAAAAATAGAAAAAAATAAATAAGCTAAGTTAGGTTAAAGTTCACGTAGTGTAAGTTAGAGTAAGTTACGGTACGTTATCGCAGTCACCATCTCTACCTCCTCCCCGACCGTCCGTCTCCTGCGTAGCAATTTCTACACCTGCGTTCGCCTGTTTCCAAGGTAAAGTGACAATAAAAACCCCTTTTTTATTTATTATTTCTTTATAATTAATCTTTTCTACATCTTTCTTACATAATGCAATTGTATTATTGGTGTATGTAATTATGTGTAGTAATTTATTAAGGAGTTATCATAGGTTTTTGGGCTGTGGAACAAATAATACAAATTACAGTGTATTCTTATGGGAATATTTGTTCTAACATACGATTGTTTTAACATACGAAGCAGTTCCCGTAACAAATTAAGATCGTGTGTAGAGGTTCCACTGTATTTTAATGTTGTTACTGTTCTTAAACTTTTTATTTTTCTTTGTTTCCTTTCTTCACTGGGCTATTTTCCCTGTTGGGGCCCCTGGGCTTATAGCATCCTGCTTTTCCAACTAGGGTTGTAGCTTAATAATAATAATAATAATAATAATAATAATAATAATAATAATAATTGGCCACTCCACTCGTTGCCCTGAAGCCATCCCCATGCAAACTAAAACATTTGCTTCATGTACTGTACATCTGCCTTACTTTCAGGGTGGATAATAAGATTTGTTATACCTGAACATATTACTTCTGATAGGGGTACCAGTTTCACCTCTCAATTGTGGACATTATTAGCGAATCTCCTGGGCATCACGCTACATCAGACCACCACCTATAACCCTGCAGCTAACGGAACGGTTGAACATTTTTATCACACCCTCATAGCAGCTTTGATGTCCCGCTGCAATGACTCCAACTGGTTTACTCGGCTTCCCTGGGTCCTCCTGGGATTAAGGCCCACTCCAAAGGATGCTCTGGATGTCTCAGCAGCTGAAATTGTGTATTGCGACCCATTGGTCGTTGCTGCTGAATTCTTTTGTCTGTAACCTCCTCCGACAATCTCCAGTGCCTACGTCACGTTGTGGGGAATTTTTCTCCCTGCCGCCAGATTTAAAGGCGCCAAGCATAGCAACACACACTGAAAGATTTAAACACCAAAACACTCCGTGAGTACCGACGCTGTGTTATCTATCCCAAACCGAAAGCTTTATAAATTGACGTTAGTGGCAAAGAGACTAGGTCTCCATTGATCACCTAAATGCAGGGCACCGTGTTTCACATGTATGCCTTATTTTAGGGAGGGGAGGTATGTAATGCACAAAACAAACACACACACACACACACACACACACACTCTCTCTCTCTCTCTCTCTCTCTCTCTCTCTCTCTCTCTCTCTCTCTCTCTCTCTCTCTCTCTCTCTCTCTCTCTCTTTTGTGTGTGTGGGGTAATTATCCTAAACCATTCGTATATAAGTTTGTTATGTCATCAAAATAAAATCAGTTTTACATCCAGTTTGTCTTTCCGTTAAAACCCTTATCAGCCTACCACAGCTCCATCTTGATGGTTACATTAGAATTCATAACTGTTCCTTCAATGTCCTTCCACTCCCTTGTAACCTTCAGTGAAAGGAGGAAAGAGGAGGTGGAGAAGAACCGGGAGGAGTCCAACTCACTCCTGACATAAGGGTGACTAGTTCTAGGAAATCTCAAGGGCGAAACAGGGAATTTCTTGTCAGAACTCGACTTTTATGAGGATATGGATCTCTCGGTGGCAGAGAACTATGGCTAGGCAAACCAGCAGGTTTCATCTTAGAATAGCTCATGACTTTGGGGTTGTGTGAAACGCTTGTTGGTGGTTATCAACCAAGGCTTCTTTATAATAGGCTGAAGATGATGATGGAATGCTACTGTGGAGGAGTTCCATTTGTATACAATCCTGAGATATGGAAGCACGATCTGAGCATGTGGAAGCACGATCTGAGCATGTGTAATCATATGACAAGGGAGAATAATCATCAAGCGGAGGAATGCTGTCACGCGATGAAATGTCAGAGCGTGTCGTAACGTCATCATGAGAGTGCCCAGCAGCGTGAACAGACTTGTTGGTCTGAACATCACACAGAGGTATATTGTAACACATTGGGATGGCAGTGCATTGAATGACGTCATAACCTGTAGGAACAGCGGCGCATACAGACTTATATGTCTGAACGTACATACAAGCTGAACAATGAATGGACAAGACTCGAGAGACTAATAAAGGTATCCATGTAGTTGTTACAATCAACTTCTTAGCTTTTGACTTAGAAAGAGAAGACACAAATGATTTGAAGCAATTTGCTTTGGCCAAAGTTGTGGTTGGGTACACAGCCAAAGTGGTCCGACCAACGTCTTGAGAACTCTTTGGAAGAGAGCTGTGTCAAGGACCCCTGGGGGTGCGAAGCAAGCCTGGCTCATGGGAACGAGCTGGAGAATGATAAAAGGGATCCTCCAATAAGGCTGCTTCTGTATGGGGGGAAAATGGCAGGCTCAACTCTAGGGTTCCTTACACAGGAACGGGAATTGACTTTCAACACTCGTAAAAGAGATACTGTACCTCCAACAGCAAAAATTTGTTCCTGATATAGTCAACAATATAGGGGAGGGATATCTTTGCATGGCAGAATAATCAGGTAACAAGGATTCTGGGATCAGATTCAGCAACAGCAGTAGCCAAATGATACGTCACAAGCATCGACTCGGGATCATCTTGCATAATCTCATTAACTAAATTATGATCTTAATAATTACATTATGGCCGTCACCTCCATGCCGGGGGACTCAGAGGGCCCCGGACAATAAGGAGGGTGAGGAATAACTTTCAACACAGAAACGAGCTTCCATATCTTACCATTGCTAAAAGACGACAAGGAAGGAGAATGATCTTTCATTTCTTGCATCAAGAACGATACCTCTCCCACAGGTAGGACAGCCACTCCCTACAGTACTTACATGGCAATTCCACGGAACATCTCTTGCCACAGCATGAGGAGCAAACAGGATGTGGATCGACTTCAACCCGACTCATGAAGTTGCCACAGGGTTACCCATCATGGCCGGGGCTTGAACGCAGACCACTAGAAGAACTAGCAATGATACAACAGACTTTACTCACGAAATAATGAGAGCACAGCTAGTGACAGTGATTAAGAAAATACATACAGCACTAAGCACTATAACGGTATCACGTGTGGATATAAAAGTCATGATTGTAGAAGAGAGGAGTGAATGCCTCCTCTTAGCACCACAACCAGGAAATATGTGACTTGTCACTCAAGCAATGCATAGCACCGCCATGCAGTAGCGTTGCCTAGCAACCTATTGCGATGCAATTAACCCATTTACTTTTTTTATTGTCTGGTCAAAGAAAACAACACTATGAGTAACACATTTGAATGACTCAAAAAATTGTATCTGCATAGGAATGAACTGTACTGTACTATCATACTTTATTTACACTTGCTTTACCTTAGGCATTCAATATTAAACAGTAACTGCTTCTGACCATCACAGGTAAATTTGAAATATGTTACTTTTCCCATTTTTTGTAGATAGCAGAAACTGACCATTATTTAAAGATATGCAATAGTGTGGACCAGTTATAGTTTTTTTCTAATTCATTTAACTGAATATACAAGTCATCAGCTGAAAGTGTTACCTGCTGTATGTCAGTTATTTGTTCTATCAAATCGTTTCTCTCTCTCTCTCCAAACGAATGATCCTTTCCCTTGCTTCTTCCAGGATTTCACGGACTCTTTCAGACATCTGTGTGATAAATATAGAAGCTTCAGTAATACTAGTTTCTCTATACTGTAAATAAGAACCTGTGAATCATCTCAGCCTTAACAAATAAGTTATTGAAGTAAATAATTCCAAGTATAATAGTTTGGAAGATAACAAATACTTAACTAGCCCTGCTAGTACTTAGATACTTATAAAATCGAACATTAACCCATACAATATATCTCATGTAATATATTCATGGATCCACTTCACTAATATTAAAGAAATTCAAATAATAAAAAAATCAACTTCCATGTGACATGTTCCTTAAGCATTAATATGAGAAAAAATGACAAATTTGGAGATAATTTGTATTTTTCCCAACTATACAAACCTAAGGTCTTCGCATACGTTAGAATATCAGCGAAGATGTAGAATATGACAAATTTGGAAGCAATTTGCATCTTTCCCAACCATACAAACCTGATCTCTTTACTATAGATATTAATTCTGGCACGGCTGAAATCTAGTCCCAAACTTTTAATACAAGGAGTTAACGACTCTTCGCTAGTTACAACACTTCTGGTTGCGGGCAGGATTTCTAAATAGTATGAGTAAATAACTCAGATCTGTATGGTTAGAAAAAATACAAATTGCTTCCAAATTTGTCATTTGTTCCTACACACATACAAACCCTTCACTCTTTATTATGGACTCACCCTTAGGAGGGCTAAAGTCCAAAACCCAACTGGCTGGGAACTTCATCTGGGGTGCAACTCTGACCTCATTCAAGCATGAGAGAGGCAGCATGGCACC
This sequence comes from Palaemon carinicauda, assembly GCF_036898095.1. Classification (NCBI taxonomy): domain Eukaryota; kingdom Metazoa; phylum Arthropoda; class Malacostraca; order Decapoda; family Palaemonidae; genus Palaemon; species Palaemon carinicauda. The sequence goes on along the minus strand of NC_090732.1, from coordinate 80,343,097 downwards.
TCATGAACTCTCCATCTGGTAGGCTGGGGAGTTGACACGCTGCACGATAATGGTTAATGAGTGAAAACTAATCACTGTGATTTGGCCAGATATGAATAAAGTGTGTTGAAAATGACTTCCAACTTAAAACTAGACATTACTCGACTCCCATTCACAGGGAGAATGAGGAAAACAAAATATATAGTATATTTTAGACAAAACAAGGGAAATGCTATTTACCCACAGTTGGAGGAAGGCCAACTTGCAGAATCCTCCACATGTTGTGCCACAAGAGAGGGGATTATGAAAGAAGAAAAGGCTGGTTATTTTATCGATTCATCCCAGACTAACATCTGGTAAAGTCCGCCTTTGACCAACTGCTACACGTCTTGTAAGGAGTTGAGGTAGTCATACCACTTCTTGAGTGGCCACCACAGGACTGAGAGAAAAGGTAACTAGGCTCCTGTGGGTTACCTCTTGCAGGTAATATGCAGTGAAGGTGGTCTGACTTCACCAAATACCCGCTTGTAAGACCTGCACTACGGGGAAGTTTCATTTGAACACTAGGGACATGCTTATACCCCTTACATCGCATGCTAAAGTTCTACGGTCATGTTTTGGAGAGTCAAGATTCAAGGCGAGATCAATGACCTGCCGAATCCATGCAGAGACAGTATTTTTCATGACTCTCCTTTTGATCCTTGCCTGTGCTACTGAATAAGCATTAGATATGCAAGAGAGCTCCATGTGTGCGTTTGAGATACTACCTCAGCACTCTCACAGGAAACAGTATCAGTTGATAAAAATCGTCATTTACGTCACAGAGACTCAAAATCCGGAAAGGACCGAACCTAGAATCCACTACAGCCGGATTCTGATTCTTAGAGTCAAACTAAGGGACAAAGCTGAAGGTTACCTAACCCAATCTCCTTGAATGGGCGATGTCATAGGCATGACCACGCAACTCGCTAACCCTCTGACTGTGATTGATTGATTGATTGATTGATTTAAGGTTTTCAGGCATCCTAAAATCTAAGGTCATTGACACCGATATTGTTTATTGTGAATAAAAAATAAAAGAATATTCAATAAAAATCTTAAAAGCAAAGATGTCATTTTAAAAGTTAAATATCTTTCAGAAGACCTGCTTCTGAAATAAAGCTAAAAATACCACTAGCATGGTAGGACACATCATGTCCAAGAATCTTACCAAGGATGAACCTGCCATCCTCACCTCAAGCCTCAAACAGACAGCTATTTCTTTCACTTCTATATGTGGGGCATTCGTTTAACAAATGCTTTGCTCTCAATGGTACCAAACAGTCATCGCAATAGCGCTGGTATTAGCCAGCAAGCAGATATTCATGTGTCAACTGAGTCTGACCAATGCGAGATGAAAAAAGAGTAGTCTTCCACTTTTGGGGCATCAAGTTATACTTCCAGGAGTAAAAAAATTCATTATTTGTTGCTAATTATTAGAAATCAAATTCTTAATGTTGAGTAAACAATCATCACAGAAAATGGGATACCTTTTTGGTCGCAATTCAGCTGCAGCATCACTTCTCATTTTCAGACACACCTACATGTGCCGGAACCCAACAAAATTGAACTGTTATGCCTCTCAGTCCAATAATGAAAAGCTATTCTAAAATCTTTAAAACTAAGGGTTACTCAAATTAAAAACTTCTAACGATTGAAGGACACTTCTTGTATCACTAAAAATGGTAAAATTAACACCCTCTTCCAATGCTATTTTTTCAACAGCGGTTAATATCCCATATAGTTCGGCCATAAACATGGAAGCTGTTAGAGGAAGTGCACCTCTACAATTAAAAGCATTACTATATACTCCAAATACAACATTGCCATCAGTATCTATAAAAGTTGATTCCTTATGTTCTGCAACATGTTCCATAAAAACAGACCTGGCTTCTAAAGTCATTCAGATTCTTTTTAACTCCTATAAAATATTTACAAAAAGATATCCCTGGTAATTTCCATGGAGGCATTGATGATACATTAAATGGAAGCACTTTAGTTCTAACTATATCAGTTATTTCACTTGAAAACCATAAGGTTGAGTGGCTTTGGGTGCATCTCAAAGTATGTTGAGTGCTTTATAAGGCTTGTAGTCTGAAATGCTAAAGAATTAGGAAGCCTTTGCAACCTAAACTAATACCGAATAATAAAAGACTTTTGGTAAAGGTCTAACAGTGATTCTCCAGCGCCAACAAGAAGGCGTAGAATATGGGAAGTTCTAAATACTCCTGTTGCCAGTCTGATACCAGTATGGTGTATACAATCTAAAATCTTTAGTGGACTTCGGGTGGCTGAGGAGTATCTCACACCCATACCAAATTTTTGAAAAAATTAAGGCCTTGTATAACTAAAATAGTTTTGTGGTCTGGCCCCAATGATGTAGGGGACAAAACTTTTAAAAGCTTCAAATCATTAAGACATTTTGCCTTTAATAATTTTGAGTGAGGAACCCATGTCAACCTACAATCAAATATCAAGCCTAAAATCCCAGTTTCACTTGAACATGGGATCCGTTGACCTTTGATGTCCACACATGGGATCCGTTGACCTTTGATGTCCACACATGGGATCCGTTGACCTTTGATGTCCACACATGGGATCCGTTGACCTTTGATGTCCACACATGGGATCCGTTGACCTTTGATGTACATATCAGGGTCTGGATGTACACACCAAATATGACAGAAATGGACAACAGTTGTTTTTCTTATTGAAAACTTAAACCCATTCATATCAGCCCACTGAATAATTTTGTCAATTGCGAGTTGTAGTTTTCTCTCAACTGTTGCCATTCTAGCTCCAGCAAATGAAATGGAGAGATCATCTACAAATAGTTTTGAGAAAATATCTTGAGGAATGACAGATGATATCCCATTAATTGCTAGTGCAAATAGGGTTACACTTAGCACACTACCCTGGGGAACTCCTTTCTGATATTTTCTCTCCGATAGAGTTTCCCCCACTCTCACTTGAAAAACACTTATGTGAAATAATTGATTGAATGAACAATGCTAGCTCTCCTCGTTACCCAAAATTATGAACAGTTTCAAGTATACCATATCTCCATGCAATATCATATGCTTTTTCAAGATAAAAAAAAGACTGTTACATGGTGCTGTTTTAAAGCAAAGGCCTCGCAAATAGAGGACTCAAGTCGTATCGACACATCAGTTGTCGAGTACATTTTTCTAAATCTACACTGGATCGGTGATAAAATACCCTTCTTTTCCAAGTACCATATCAGTCTTGCATTGACCATTTTCTCCATGATCTTACATAAACAAGATGTCAATGCAATTGGTCAAAAGTTTGCATCTAAAAACTTATCCTTACCAGATTTTAAAAAGGCTAAAATAATGGCTAGTTCCCAAACACTAGGATAATTATAATCATGCCATATTCTGTTAATAATGCTTAAAATAAATAACCTTGTTTTAACAGGTACATGTTTAATCATTGCATATGGAATTTCATCAGGTCCAGGCACTGTAGCATTACATGTAGCAAATACAGAATTAAATTCTCTTTCAGTAAAAGGAGAATTGTATGACTCTTCCTTTCCTGTTGCAAAATTTAATATTTTCTTTTCTTCAATGCTCCTATACTGGTGACCTGGAGCTGCTTCACACTTGCATGATACATTTGAGAAATGATCAGCCAGGGCATTGCTAACCTCAGTTGCTCTGGTCATATACTGTCCATTAACCCTGGTCATATACTGTCCATCAACCTTCAACACTGGTGGTGGGTTTGAGGTGAATTTGCCGGCTATCTTTTTTACTTTCCTCCACTCAGAAGATGGTGGTGTTTTACTGTTGATGGAGGAAACAAAAGACACCCAAGACTGGCGCCTAGCTTCTTTCATGGCACAACGGAACTGTGCTCTACATTTCTTGTATATAATTAGTAAATTCTCCGCAGTAGGGTGTCTGCGCAATCAAGTTAAAGACCTTCTTGTGGCTCTGTGCAGGGCAGATAAGTGCACCAGGGGATTGGTCTACATTTGAATATCACTGTTTTTTGAGTGTTGAATTGACTCCTGCTGTATGGAGGAATCCATTCAGCAAGTCTATGGCATCATCAATATTCTCAAACTGTTCTGCATTCCCTTCTATTTCGATTCGCTAATGAAAACTATCCCAGTCCACCTTGTCAAGATTCCATCGTGACGATCTCTGTAAAGGTGGACCATTGTTGGTGTTTATAATAATTGGTGCATAATACCTTTAATGCCAATCATCTAATGTCCTCCAATCGAAATCAACAAGGCAATTTGAGCTTGCGATTGATAGGTCAATGCACAACAAGGTACCTGTCTGAACATGGAAGCACATGGTTTCTCCTGTATTAAGTTGTCCCACATCATCATTTTCCAAAATTGATCATATAATGTTCCCCCTGGTGTTTGCTAAAATATTGCCAATTAAAGGATTTCTACAATTAAAATCCGCCAACAAGAAATAAGGTTGAGGGAGTTGTAGAATCACCTCTACTAAATCATTATACAAGATGTTGTCATTACGAGGCAAATAAAGAGAAAATTCTGTATTTTGTCCCTACATCAATTTGTACAGCTACTGCCTGCAGAGGGGTACAAATGGGTAAAGATACTTGAGAAACATCTCGGGAAACGTATGTAAGACTTTCGACATGTCACCCTGTTTGTTGATCATATGTTGTCCTATAGCTAACATATTCTTAAGGACATGGAGTATTAGCATCAAGCTTGCTCTCCTATAGACATACGACTATAGGGGAGTGCTCATGAATGAGGAGCTTAAGTTCTTCATATTTGGCTCTTGAATCCTGACAATTCCTTCCATTACAAAATGGAGGAGAAAACTAAGTATTATTTTATGGAAGACATCTTGGATGAGGTCTTCCCATTGACACTTTTTGATTTAACAATATTTTCTGTAGGCTTCTTAAGTGTGGGTCTTGATAACTTAGGTTTCACATTAGCCCTTTAAATGTTCTTTTTACCTAATTCTTGAGGGGGATGGTGGACCTCAACCTGAATTTTTTTATTGATTTAAGAAGTATTCTTGTTCATCTAAAATATCAACAAACAGAACATCATATCTGTTTGATGTCATAACTTTGGTGTTTTTAATGGATGGGGGTGAGAGATGTTGGTCTCTCTTTTCCTATTAACAGGTGGTGATTTATCATGCTTTGGTGGTTTCTCCACTACCGGTGCACTTGATAACTCGGTTTTAAGTGAAACCTCCATCAAATTAGGCAAAGGTATAGCCTGAGAGAGGTTAGTACTATCCTTGGGTTTAATAGAGGTGATCAAAGCCTTAGGAGGTGATATTCTTGCCCTATCAGGCAGAATTTTATCAGATGACGAATTTTTTGGGGGGGGAATACTGGCAGTAATAGATGGGTTGGATGTCTCCTGTCTCATTTTTCCTCCTGATTTCAATACCTTTGCATAACTTGTTGATTTACTTAATAGCCTCTTAGCATGCCCCACACTTATGTGTTCAATACTAGATTTATTGAAGGCAGCCTCTTCTACCTTATATTGCTGGCAGCTCCTATCAGTAGATTTATGATTCAAATTGCAGTTTAAACAATTGGCCTCTGGTGTTCATTCTCCATGGTAATCATTGGAGCAAGTACTGCACATTTTTGTCATTCTTGCAAACGTTAGATGGATGCCCATATCTAAAGCAATTAAAACATTGCAGTGGCTTCTGCTTAAAAGTTTGAGGTTTAATCCATTCATTTTCTATGTAAATGTGGAAAGGCACATCAGCATCCTGGAAAGTAAGGATAATCATTGATGTTCCAGGAACTTTATGCACTTTCCATACAGTTAAAGGACACATGGTCAGTATCTCCTCCTCTGTAAAATCATACAAGTCTTTATCGATTGATTGATATATTTGAAGTTTTTGGGTTCAGGCCATGTCATCCTGATGGAAGGTTCCTTTAAGTAGCTTCCTAGGGTATATTTGACTACAGTGATATTCCCAGAGAATATAACTTAAGGTCTCCAGAATTCTAACTCCTGACGCGAATATCCTTAAAGTTTCCTTTTAGGATAACGCATAATATCAGGGGACGTATTCTTGACACGCCACATAGCAATTACGCTTCGAGGGGGAAAAGTGGCAAAATAAAAGAGGAGCCATTATAAGGTTCCCTTCCTCCATTACTGTTTGAGTACTCAGATGGCGCCATAATCGCCACCATCTCCATTCCTTTTTCTGTAGCAATTTCGCTCGGTGGTTTTCCCAGTGCTCTCTCGTAATTTGGATTTACTATGCAATCTGCAGCCTCTTCTGCTTCTGAAAAGTTGAGTATTTGATTCTTATGCTGTATAAATTTAGCTCTGGCCGTAGAGTAAAAAATTGAATCGAATTAAATTAATTTTTTGGAAGAGCTATTGCCTGGACCGGAGGCATCTTCGGCGCTGTCGTTTGTAACGCATGAGTTATTTAGTTAGCCAGAACGACTTTCCCGGTATAATAGCTTAAATAAAAATAATTAGCTATTTAGTTTTCATTGCTAGGAATTAATTATATCATGCCGATAGTATTCACATTAGTTTCGGCGATTTAGGTAGCCGATCTTGTTTACACTAGGCTTCCTAGCCTAGGCGTTATAGTTTACTTTCTTGCATGATATAATAAGTGTTCCTGGTGCTAATAAATTTAAATGAAGATAATAGGCAATTTATACATGTAAGATATATTGATTGCATATAAAATTTCCTCTTCTAAGATAATATACGAGAGAGCTTCGATGAGTTAGGTGGTCGATCTCACTGTCCCTAGGCTAGTAGCCTAGGGGCTTTAGTATACTTTTGCGAACTGTAGAGAGCCGAGAACTTGTTCCTGTTGGTGTCTTCAGATCCGTTTGGATTTTAGAAGCCTTCTGACAGACCCTGCTATTTCCTTCCTTTTCTTCGGTGGAATGGAAAGGCGATGTGACTGAAGGTCCCAATGGATTCCCAACCATTGGAACTTCTGAGCTGGAGAGAGGCGAGATTTCTCGGCGTTTATCTTGAAACCCAGATGCTCTAGGAACTGGGTGACTTTGTTGCAGGCTCTCAGACAATCTTCGGGCCATGTCGACCAGACTAGCCAGTCGTCTAGGTAGGCCATCACTTGGACGCCCTGCAGACGTAGTTGTTGGACGATTGCGTCTGCCAGCTTGGTGAAGATTCGTGGAGCCACGTTGAGCCCGAAGGGCATGGCCCTGAAGGTTCAACTTTTCCTTTGGAGCCGAAATCCTAGGTAGGAGGAAGCGTAGTGATTTATTGGAATGTGCCAGTAGGCATCCGCCAGGTCTATGGATACCATGTAGGCCCTGTGAGGCAGAAGGGTCCTTATTTGTTGCAGAGTCAGCATCTTCAATTTGTTGTTCGCAATGAACTTATTGAGAGGGGACAAGTCTAGAATGACTCTGAGTTTGTCTGAGTCTTTCTTGGGAACACAAAAGATTCTCCCTTGGAACCTGGTTAACTTTACCCTCTTGATCACCTTATTCAAGAGCTCCAGGACATATTCTTCCAGGAGGGGGGTTGACTGTTGGAAGAATTGCTGGAAGAATGGGGGTGGTTGAGTCCAGCTCCAGCCCAGTCCTTTCTTGACGATGCTGTGTGCCCAAGGATCGAAGGTCCAACGATCCTGGAATTGGCGGAGTCTTCCTCCCACCGGAAGCACTTCATTGCTTCTGGTGTCCCGAGGGTTTGCCACCTCGGCCGCTAGCTCCCCTTCCTCCTCTGCCTTTGGAGGGACGGCGAGAAGAATCTCTGCCGGAGCCTCTGCCTGAGCCTCTACCTCTGGGACGAAAGGTAGTGGAATGTTGCTCACAGGCAGGGGTGAAGACCGGTGACTGCGACACCACCGGTTGGGGGACCAGTTGAAAGGTCTGCTGTGGCTGTGCAGCCACTTGGGGAGTAGCGGGACCCGGAGACTGACGTCTTGGTTGACGTTGCTGGGGCCTAGGTTTCGAGGATTTCCTCTTAGGCTGAGGGCCATCGTCCTGAGAGGACTTCCTCTTTCGGGACATGCCCCACTTGTGGAGAAGGTTCCGGTTCTCCGTGGCAGCTTTGTCCACTATCTCTTTCACCAAGGCACATGGGAAGAGATGTTTGCCCCAGATGTTGGAGGAAATCAGTCTCCGGGGTTCGTGTTTCACTGTTGCATTGGCAAACACGAATTCAGCGAAGCTGTACAAATCCTTGGTCACAGTCCCCAGGTGTGACTTTGCAAGGACCATGTGAAAGTCCGGGACTCTGGTGTCCCCGGCTATGAGTTCTAGCTGTACCTGATGTGACAGCAAAGCGGCGAGTCTCTCCTTGGTATCCTGTTCCCTACGAAGGAGATGATCGTTCAGTCGTGGGAGGTCCTCGTTGAACTGACGACCGGCCACATCAGGTTCTAGTTTCCCGACCGTGAAAGTAAGCTGGATGTCGTTCCAGTACCTGTCATCGGGGGGAAGAGTGAGGGAGAAGGGTCTGCACTCCTCCAGTGCAGGGCAAGGTTTCCCTTCCTCCACAGCCTTCATGACCGCTTGGAAGGCCTTTTCAACGAAGGGGAAGGTCGCAGTAGCGGGAGCAACAAAGGTTGGATGCTTTTTAATCAGTGCTGGCTTCATGGAGTTGGTGAAACCCCGACTCTTCACTGCGTGAGCCAGCATAGCTTGGGCCTTTGCGAGATCGAACACTATCACCTCCTTAGGTTCGGTCTCTTCTTTTGAGGCTGGTTCGGACCTTGAGTCGGACGTAACAGTCCGGATAAGCCTCGAAGTTCGGGAAGAACTCCACTTCTTCCAGAAGAATAGAGCCAACCCTTTCACTAATAAAGATTTTACCAGTTGTGATTGGCATGTGCTCCGCGTATCTCCAAGGGTTAGCTTCTGAGCAGTGGGGGATGTCCTTAACCAAAATCTTTTTCGGTTGTTTGAAGCTGACGAGAGTCGTCCGGAATTGTTCCTGAGTCTCTCTCAGCTTATTGTCCATGAGGGCTTCTAGCATCCTGAAGACCTCTTGAGTGGCCGATGGAAGAGGATCCGGGGTGGCGAAAGTCGAAGGAACATGTTCCTCGGATGTCACTGGGGTTACTGGGGGAGCTGGAGCGACCTCGTTCTCCGAATCAGGATATTCCACCTGATCTTCCTCATAGTCGAGCTCTTCGCCAATGAGGGTCTTCTCCGTACCTTCTGACACCTCCGACATACGTTCCACGTCGTCAGAATCGATATGGCACGTAGGCATAGACTGTGCCAAGACAATGTCGGGTTCGACCACCAGTTGGACGGTGGGAATTTGTTCATGAGGGATCACCGAGTCCTTGGATGCTTTCAGAAAAAGCAAGGCCCTCATATCTTCATTTGGAAGATAAGGTCCAGAGGCATTCTTTTGGAAGCCTCGCACCCATTTGCGCAGCTTCTCTCTAGCAGTGTCCCTTACCTCCGTGGTAGGAGGATTATTGAACGCTTCATCGAGGAGACTCTTGCAGACTGAACAGTTCTGCGGATCCCAATATTTAAGGTCGCCTCTCTTGGCGGCGCAGGGGGCGTGGGTCCGGCACGCCTTGTGCCCGTAGAAGTCCGGGCGTTTAACTCCACAGAAGTTACTCTCACACTTCACATACTCCTCCTGTAAAAGAAAGAGATCATGAGTACATGGAAGGCATAAGAATGACTTACATTACTCTAGACTTAAGAATAACTTAATCTATAATAGCATATTAATTATATGTTCAAGATAGATGAGCAGGAAGGGAAGTAGATAGACACATACTTGTGAATCCCGCCCAGCCGGTTATTGTAACCTTATCCGTAGACAATTCCTTAGGACCCGAGGGTCCCAAATGAGGGAAAATCCGTATGGATGAGCCAAGCTAGGCCTCCTTAATAGAAGAATTGTCCGCAGAGTGTAAAAGGATCTGAGACCGCTCAGAGCCTTGAGGGAGAGGGGAAAATAGGATAAACCCCTTAGTAATATGTAAGTTCCGGCAAGTGACTGCACTGAGATGCACAGAGTACGCTGGAAATGTTGTAATGTGCAACCAAACAGCATAGCCACTATATTAGCTGGTATAACAATACCTATATGGAGGTGGCCAGGCCATCTGGCTGCATCAGATTGACTGCCGGCACCAGGAAGGGGCACGAGGAAGGGGTGCATGTCCCTTAGCGCCTCATTAGGGGGCGCCGGCAGACCGACGGCACGCCGGAGACCGGTCCTGCAGGGTGGAAACATCAAAGAGGACACACTGAGCGATCGAGATGGACAACACCACAGTGGCGACCTCCGGCACAGCGGCGGATCGCCGGCAGGGGCGGCGGGCTACGGCAGCCGGCGGATGACGGCATGGTGAACCTTAGTTCAACTCATAAGATATATATATATATATATATATATATATATATATATATATAGGGCGGATACCTAGAATTCCGGCAATCAATGCTGGCAGGTGGACGGCAGTCTTCGGCAGTCGGCCGGCTGTCGCTAGGTAAACCAGGGGAAATATAAGGGGTGGGACGTCGGCGGTATGTCGACGGAAGGCGGCAGCCTCCGGCAGACGGTAAGCTGACGTCCTAGAGGGGAGGTATCTTATGAATAGAGGTCACCTGAGGTAGTGGCGGCTGTCGCCGGCAGTAGAGGCGGCAAGGGACCGGCACCATAATAGAGAGAGAGAAAGGTAAGGAGGGAAGGGAGGGTTAATATCCTATACCCCGCCGGCATCCCTCCGGAGAGAGTGCACTCATGATAGGAGTAGGTACTCCTAACATCCGGCGGCAGTGGGTCGGCAGACGGCCGGGAGCCTGAGGTAACCTAAGGGAGGGATAGAGAGCACTCAAAGAGGGGGAATCCTCCGCCGGCAACCAACCTTATGGAATGCTATAAAGGGTAAGTGTACCAGAGCGGCCAGCTCAGCAAAAGAACAAGGCTAGCCCTTCCACTCCACCCAAGGGAGGAGTTGTAGGACTGAGGACAGGGGTGTGTAGGCAGTCCTACACCAAAGGGATAGAGTGGGGGGGGAGTAGGGGTCTTTTTTAAAGTGGGTAGACTCTGTATGAGAGAGGCCACCAAGGCAAGGGAGAACACTCCCTAACCTAGGATAGGTAGCACAGATCAGGTACAGTACTGATGTACTGTCCTAAACTATAATAAGGCAGAATCTCCCCCCCAGAGCCTAACGTAGATTAGGAGGACCAACTCCTAGGCTAGGAAGGCCTGAAAAGACACATCGCTAGTTGCAGGAAGGAAGGAGTAACCCAACCAAGTGCAATTGGGGAAGGGCAGAGCCCTTCCTAAGGTCTCAAGCACGACCCTAAGGGGGGTTCATTCCCTTAGGGTAGGCTGAGAAGCGATAAATACTCTGGGTGAAGTCAAGATTCTCCCCATTATAGAATAAGGGAGAAGCAAGGTTACCCAGAGGGAATTACCCGTAGGTAAGGGGAATAGGAAGCATACAAGGGTTCCTACATTAGGTTAGGAGGGGGTTGGTACACGAACCAACACAGTCCCTTGTATGGTCCCCGAAGGCGAAAACACTTACATCATAGTAACTAGTATGTTTAACAATGCCTAAATCTTCATAACTTAACTTAGGAACACTTATATATATCATGCAGTAATATGAGCCCTAGGCTGTCAAGCCTAGGGGCTAGGCTAGCGATCTAGTATGGGGTCGGTCAACAACCGTTGTCTAACGAGCGCTAAAACAAGATATAATAACTTCCTAGCTATGAAGACTAAATAACTAATAATATTAGTTAAAGGACCGGAGAAGGCTGTTCTGGCTAACTAAATAAAGCATGCGACATGAACAGCGACGCCGTAATGGCGCGTCCGGTATCGGCACAGCTCCGCCACTAAACACAATATTTTACGAAAAGTAGAAGTTACTTTACGGCCACAGCTTATTTAAACAATACTAGGACCTGGTACTCAACTTTCCAGAAGAAGGCGAGGCTGAAGGCTGCGACATAACGGTGATGTAAGCAGATAAAGAAGCACTTGGGAAAAATCAGACTTAGTGTAGGAGCTACAGACAAAAGGATGAAGACCGACGGGACGTCATTTAGCAATGGCGCCCGTTTGTTTACGTCTCGAGTACCAAAAGTAGCCACGAATGAGAGTAACTTTGGAACGACTCCGCAGTTACTCAGCCTCCTTCCCATATCGAAGCGCTAACTCTATATGGGGTGCAGATAGCTATGTGGCGTGTTAATACATGCGTCCCCTGCTGATATACGATATCCTAGAGGGAAACCTTTAGGGTACTCGCACCAGAAGTTAGAATTCTGTGATAACCTTTAGTTTAATTCTCTGGGAATATCCACTGTAGTTAAATATACCCTTGGAAGCTACTGAAGGAACCTTCCATCAGGACGACATGGCTATCTCACCCAAAAATAGATTTTTCGCTTCGCTCAAAATCCGTTATATAGAATCTCCCCAGTTACCCTAATATATAGGGTAATCCCTCCTTCCCTCTGAGTGTAGCCTAAGGCTACAATCCTGGTTGGTCTTGCCTCGAGTTGTCATTCAGGAAAGACTAGGCTAGGGTTTTTCTGCCCCTCCCCCTAGCTACAGACGGTAAGCTTTGGGTTTAGGTCAGAACCTCAGAGTACTTGTCGTGTGCCGGCAACTGGTCGACAGGGTGAATATATTCCCCTATCGGGTTTTGGTTGTTGGCATAAGAGGCTTTGCCTCCCTAGACTGCACTTGAAAGGGTCATGTGATTCCCCCTTCTCCCTGTGGTTTAGTCGACTAGTCCTGTGCTCGCAAACCCTAGGCTGAAGAATAGAGTTTATTCTGCTGCCTAGGATGGCGCCAGCACTAGAACTCTGTTTCTCTATGATTAAGGGTAGCGGCTAGATGACTGCCAACCCCCTTACTGTATTGGCAGACCCTAGGCTGGGGAATGAATTCTCCGTCCGCCTAGGATGGCGCCGATACTGAAACAGAGCTTTCTCAAGGTGTGGTAAGACCAGCATACTGCCGGCTCCTCTCACACCTTATACAGGACCCTTTTCCCTCCCCATTCTGTCGTTTAGTGATGGCCTAGCCATCACATCCCTTTGGCCGTCGTCCTGCAATCTCACCGCTTGCCAGTAGGTTGTAGGGGAGGCTTGGGCTTCTGCTTATATGGCCTAGTCGTTCAGCTTCCCTATCGGACACAGAGCTCCGGGATAGCTGTGTCGGCAGGACCAGCAGAAGATCCATTTACTTTGGAGTGTTCTTCAGTCCTCCCTTGGGCTGCCATTCACATCCTATGACCGGCAGGGAACAGCAATGGAGGTGAATGGGTGGAAGCTTGATTATCTTTATTCTCCCCTTCCATTAGAACCCTCATTCTGGAGGAAGGAAGTGAGACAGAGCTCTTACATCACCCTTCACTCCTTGCTTTCTCTCTCTCTCTTGGCTAGTGCCGCCGGGTACTAACCTAACTGGCGGCTGCCGGCCACTAACCTAGCAGGCAAGATGCTGGCTAGACTTGTGGGCCAACAGCCAATGATTCACTGACATAACTGACTTAGCCGGCAAGAGCCGGCTGAGTTCGGTCTACCGGCAACTACCCTGTCACATAGAATGCTGTCTGGGCTAGTGTGCCGACAGCCGGTGACCCGCCGGCAATCTGGTGGGCCGCCGGCTACTAATTTTTCAATTTTGTGTCAGTTGAACTGTGCCTTAGGTAGTAGTCTTGCCGGGTACATGCCGGTGGCAACTACAGTATATGTCTATACAGCAGCCAGTACATCTGTAGTATAGAGCATACTGCAAACAGAAAACTATGGTATAAAAGTATACAGTAGTTAATTTTCCAAAATACTCTGTGTGTAAAGGCGCAGTCTATTGTTGAGACCTTATTAGATAGGGAAAGGAATTCCCTTTCTATATACTGATAAATGATCAGTTATTAATGACCCTTATTATTAAACCTTTTGGAAGTTATTGTTAGTTACACTCTTCTATTTTTATAGGCTAGACTCTTCCACCGGGCCTCTTGAGGAGGATAACCCTAGGGTTAATATTGAGGGAGGTCACAGCAATTGGCTGGGCGCGAATCACACGTATGTGTCTTTCCTAATTCATTTCTAGCTTATCTATCCTAAGCTATATGCAATAAGATAAAATGGAAAATATCATTAATAATATTTATTAGTTTATCTTGTGAGATGAACTAAATTACATTATACTCATTTTATTTTCCTCTCTTTACAGGAGGACCATGTGAAGTGCGGCAGCGTCTTCTGCAACGTGCGTAGCAGGGACTTCTTGCGGCCACCTGGAGTGTAGGACGCACTCCCATTGTTCCATCACCAAGGGACCTCTCAAATATTGGGACCCCCAGGTATGTACAGTGTGGAAAGACTTGGTTTATGAAGCTTTTGAGAACCCCAAGACAAAGGAGTCAAGGGATGCAGCTCAGAACAAGCTGCACACATGGGTTCGTGGCTTCCAGAAAAATGCCACGGGGCCTTACCTCCCAATGAGCGTATGAGGGCCTATCTATTCCCCAAAGCATCTGCGGATGCTGTCATTCCTCAGCCTCACCCTGAGATCCCTTGCATCCAGATAGCCGTGGACACAGATATTTCGGATGCGATGAAGGACTTCCATCTAGATGATGAGAGGATGTAAGAGGTGTCAGAGGACATCGAAAAGGACCTCCTGGCTGAAGGTCAAGAACAGGAGTCAAAGTTGGCTCCAGAGACGGAAGAGGATGAAGTCGAATCAGTGTCTGTTTCATAGGTTACTGCCACAGAACCAGTGCCCTCTACGTCCTCCGCTCCTCCACCTGATAAGTCGGATGACACTCTGTCTGCCATCAGAGCCATGATGGAGACCTTTCAGAAGGAGAGCGAAGAAAGGGAAGCTGCGCTAAAGAAGGAGATTCACCAGCTTGCAGCGGCCAGTGGGTCTCATAGGAGACTTAATGTGAAGGATCTTCCCTCGTGCTCCGAGGTAAACCCATGGAGGCATGCCGAGTACATGCCAATAACGAACGGCAAGATCTTCATCTCAGAAAAGCTGGGAGCTGTCCTTATCGAGGACATTGAGTTCTGGCCCAGCTTTGAGTCCTATCCTGACTGCTTTGTTCGTCTCAAGACAGAACCTGTATCCAAGGAGGAGACAGAGCCCAAGGAGGTCATAGTGCTTGACCATACAAAGGCTCAAGCTTTGCTAGCCAGCAGTCTGAAGGACAGGGGCTTCACCAACTCTAAGGTGCCAGCCCTGAGTAAGAAACACCCTTCCTTTCTTGCTCCAGCGACAATGGCCTTCCTCTTTGCGGAAAAAGGGTTCAAGGCCGTGATCAAGGCAGTAGAAGCTGGGAAACCTTGCCCAACACTGGAGGAGCGTAGGCCCCTATCCCTAGCCCTGCCAACAGATCATAAAGACTGGAAGGATATTCAGCTTACCTTCTCAGTCGGGAAGTTGGAGGTCGATATCGCTGGACATCAGTTTAGCAAAAACCTCCCCAAGTTGTCAGAGTTTCTCCTGCGTAGGGAGCAGGACACGAAAAAAAGGCTTGCTGCCTCTCCGTCCCTCCAGGTGACCCTGGAAGCAATGGCCAGTGAACATAGGTCCCCAGATATGTTCATGGTCATAGCCAAAACACACTTGGCAACCCTAACTAAAGACTTTTATAGCTTTGTTAGGAATAGAAGGGCTTGTAGGAAGTTTGTGTTTGCCTTGGCTGCGGAAAGAAAAGAACCCAGGAAGTTGATATCTTCCAACATCTAGGGGAAAGACCTCTTCCTGAATGAAGTTGTCAAAGAAATAGTCGACAAGGCCGCCCCGGAGAATAGGAATCTTCTCCAGAAGTGGGGCATGTCGGCTAAGATTAAGTCTTCCTTGGATGAGGGTCCCCAACCGAAACGGAAGACAAAGAGGCCAAGGTTGCCTTCTCGCCCTGCTAGACAACAGCAACTTCCCATGACCGCAGTGCCTCAGATGGTGGCACAGCCCCAACCCGCCTACCAGATAATACCCCAGCAGGTGGTGACTCATTCACCAGCTTTCACTCCCGCCTATGAGAGGCAGACCACTACCTTTCGCCCGAAAGGTAGGGGGTCAAACAGAAGTTCCTCTAGACGTCCCTCGAGAGGAAGAGGGGGTAGGGGAGGACGCGGTTAAGGAGGCAAGCCCTCCGGAAACCAGAAGCAATGAGATGCTACCGGTAGGAGGAAGACTCCGATTATTTCGGGATCGTTGGACCTTCGATCACTGGGCCCCCAGCCTAATCAAGAACGGACTGGGTTGGAGCTGGAGGACAGCTCCACCATCTTCCCCTCAATTCTTCCAACACTCCACCCCCGTTCTGGAAGAATATACCTGAGAGCTCTTGAGCAAACGGGTGATAAGGAGAGCAAACTCCAAGGAAGGCTGTTTTGTGTTCCCAAGAAGAACTCAGACAAACTCAGAGTCATTCTGGATTTGTCGCCACTCAACAAGTTCATAGAAAACGACAAGTTCAAGATGCTGACCCTTCAACACATAAGGGCCCTGCTGCCCAAAAGGGCATACACAGTCTCCATAGACATGGCAGATGCCTATCGGCACATTCCAATCAAGCGCCAACTCTCCTCCTACCTACAATTCAGGCTACGAAAAAGAAAGTACGCTTTCAGAGCCATGCCCTTCGGACTAAACATAGCCCCAAGGATCTTCACAAAGCTTGCAGAAGCAGTCGTTCAACAACTATGCCTACAGGGTGTCCAGGTGATATCCTACCTGGACGATTGGCTGGTGTGGGCAGCATCCGAGATGAAATGTATGCAAGCATCCAAGAAAGTGATCCAGTTCCTTGAACATCTGGGATTCAAAATCAACACCAAAAAGTCTCGACTGTCTCCAGCTCAGAAGTTTCAATGGCTAGGTATATATTGGAACTTACAGTCACATCACCTCTTCATTCCATTAAAGAAGAGGAGAGAGATAGTGGGATCTGTCAAGAGACTACTAAAATCCAACAGGAATTCAAGTTACCAACAGAAGAGAGTGCTGGGCTCCCTCCAGTTTGCATCAGTGACAGACCCAGTGCTAAGAGCACAGCTAAAAGATGCATCAGGAGTCTGGAGAAGATACGCATCAAACGCTCGAAGAGATCTAAGAAGACTAATACCAATCCAACTTCGATCACTTCTCAAGCCATGGTCGGAGGCCAAAAATTTTAAGAGGTCAACACCTCTATAACCGCCTCCACCCTCAGTCATCATCCACACGGACACATCACTGGAAGGATGGGGAGGTCACTCTCATCATCGGAAAGTTCAAGAAACTTGGTCCTCTCTATTCAAGACCTTCCACATCAACATTTTGGAGGCCATGGCAGTCTTCCTTACACTGAAGAAATTATCCCCTCGCCCTTCGGTCCACATAAGACTCATTCTGGACAGCGAAGTGGTAATGAGATGTCTGAATCGTCAAGGCTCGAGATCACCTCAACTCAACTACGTAATGTTGGCCATCTTCCGCTTAGCAAAAAAGAAGAGATGGCACTTATCAGCAGTTCACCTTCAAAGGTTCCGCAATGTGACGGCGGACGCTTTATCCAGGCTAACTCCGATAAGAGTCAGAATGGTCCCTTGACGCAAGATCATTCTCCTTCATCTTACATTAAGTCCCGGAACTGCAGATCGACCTCTTCACGACGAACGACAACAAGAAACTTCCTCGATACATGGCCCCATACGAGGACCTTCTAGCGGAAGCAGTGGACGCCATGTCCCTCGACTGGAACAGTTGGAACAGGATTTATCTGTTCTCTCCATCCAACCTGTTGATGAAGGTCCTCAACAAGCTGAGATCTTTTCAAGGAACAGCAGACCTAGTGGCTCCCAAGTGGCCCCGGAGCAACTGGTTCCCTCTAGTATTGGAATTGCAGCCGAGGCTGATTCCCCTGCCGGACCCAGTTCTGTCTCAACAAGTACAGAAGTCGACTGTCTTCGCTTCATTACAGAAAACCCAAGACTTTCATCTCATGATTTTCTCTCCCTAGCAGTAAGAAAGAGGTTTGGGATCTCGAAAGAGAGTATAGACTTCTTAGAGGAATATAAGTCTAAATCTACCAGAAGGCAATATGAGTCATCTTGGAAAAAGTGGGTGGCCTTTGTCAAGGCAAAGAAACCAAAGGAAATCTCAACAGATTTCTGCTTATCTTTCTTTATTCACCTTCATGAACAAGCTTTAGCAGTCAACACGATAACTACGTGTAAATCTGCCTTGACTAGACCCTTGCTTTACGCTCTCCAAGTAGACTTTTCTAATGAAATTTTTAACAAAATCCCTAAGGCCTGTGCTAGGCTTAGGCTGGCAGCACATCCAAGGCCCATTTCATGATCTTTGGATAAGGTACTACATTTGGCTTCAATATTGAATAATGAAAATTGCTCTCTGAAAGATTTGACTCAAAAAATTTTCTTGTTTGCTCTAGCCTCAGGGGCTAGAGTTAGTGAGATAATGGCCCTTTCTAGGGAAGAGAGCCATATTCATTTTACTGAAACGGGAGAACTGAATCTCTTTCCCGACCCAACGTTTCTTGCTAAGAACGAGCTACCCACCAATAGGTGGGGTCCCTGGAGATTCTGCTCTCTGAAGGAACATGTCCCGCTGTGTCTAGTAGAGTGTCTAAAGGTCTATCTTCATAGAACTTCAGACTTCAGGGGAGGACAGCTCTTTAAAGGAGAAACATCGGTCTCAAACTTATCCCTGAAACAACTAAGGGCGAAGATCACCTACTTTATTCGCTGAGTGGATCCTGACAGTACACCCGCAGGAAAGTTGCTTCATCGTTAAACTTTCTCCAGCTTATGGATTTCGAGATCCTTCACTCGTTTACTGGATGAAAGTCATCCAGAGTGTTTTTCAAACACTACGCGAAGCAAGTGCAAGAATTAAAGAAATATGTGGTGGCGGCAGGTAGTGTACTAAAACCTGTCGCTTAGTGCTGCGAAGAACAGTGAATTATTTGGGACTATAATTCTAGAGGGTGTACATGCTGGCACATTATAGCGCAACATAGTAAGTGAGATGTCATCAAAGTGACATTATGGACTGTTTCAGTGTATAAAGGTGAAGAAACAGACTTAACACAAGTGTAAATAAACAGACTTCTCAGAAAAATATTAGCAAATTATCAAAATTTTCAATTGAGTGGCATAAAATTTTGTTTTCAGGTAAAACAAGTATTTCTGATTTGCTTTGTTTGATCTATGTTTGTAAATTCTATTTCACTTGCATTTTTTACATTATTATGAAATGTATGCTGAATTTTGGTTTATTGTTTGACAACAAATGTCTAATGGTTTTGTGCGTCTTTTTTTGGGCTCAAGCCCTGTCGTCCTGATGGAAGGTTCCTTCAGTAGCTTCCTCAGGGTACAGTGAGCCCTCGCTACTTCGCGGTTCGACCATCGCGGATTCACCACTTCGCGGATTTTTTTCACAACGCATGTATATAAAAAATTGCGGATTTTCCGGAAATTTCGAAAATACCGCTATGTGACCGATGGTGCGAGATTGGAGAAAGTAAGGAAAATTGAATCATGATTGATTTTCAATATAAATGAAACTTTGAGGAGCAACAAAGATATCATTTGTTAGAGAGATAGAGAGAGGTAAGGAATGGGAGGTAGTGAAAAGTAGCCCACAGAGAGAGAGAGAGAGAGAGAGAGAGAGAGAGAGAGAGAGAGAGAGAGAGAGAGAGTGTGTGTGTGTGTGTGTGTGTGTGTGTGTGTGTGTTGTTTTAAATGTAACAAACAAAAAAATTTTATAGGTTATAACACATTGATGCTTATGTAATATCAACTGTATACTGTAGACGGTTTGAATAAGTTAAGAAATGGTAAAAACGATACTTTGTTAGTGTATTCGTACACTCTCAAGAGCGGCAGCTAGATGTCAACTGATCTAATCACAGCCAAAAGTAAAACAAAAAGAAGTCAACAATACTCGATTTTTAAAACACACCCGAAATTTAAAAACAAAAGTACACGCTTTCTTAATGTGCAATTAACTATTTAAAGAGTAGCAATTTTCTAGAATAAAATGATGTTTCCCAAAAAATAGTGGTTTGCTGATGAAATCGGATGCCGTATTTTTAGCAACGATTGAAATGGATGTAAACTCGGCATATTTTTTTCTTTTCGTATTTAATTGACACTAAGAAAACTAATTTTAGTTTCTTCATCTATATGTAAGTATGGTATAACACGAGAGAGAGAGAGAGAGAGAGAGAGAGAGAGAGAGAGAGAGAGAGAGAGAGAGAGAGAGAATCCGCTGTTGTAATGGAATGCCGTGTTTTTGTTTCGTGAGAATTTCATCGCCACGACTATAACAACAACATACTGTACTGAACTTTACAGTATTATACAGACTACTGTAATATGATAAAGTAAACTATTTGTAATAACCTATTTTATATGAAATGGGGCTATTTTTTTTGTTTAAAATTTACATTTACGTACGTAAAACAACTCTCTCTCTCTCTCTCTCTCTCTCTCTGTCTCTCTCTCTCTCTCTCTCTCTCTCTCTCTCTCTCTCTCTCTCTCTCTCTCTTTCGTAAATTATTTTCCTGCTTTGCTACGTATGTATGATTTTATATAGATACGGTAAATAATATTTGTAATAACATATTTTATAAAAGCTTTTAGTGTAATATCATTATTTATCACTTTCATCATGCGCGTTAAATGCCTTCGTTTGATTACTGAGCGTACTTTATGACGCCGTCGTTTCAGGCGGCGTCATAAAGAAAAAATTTCATTTGGAAGTCCTAAGAAAAATTAAGTAAAACATTGGTAGGTAGTAACAAAATCAACATACTGTACTGAATAATCAATATAATCGATGCAAAAACTAACCTATACACAGATGTGTAATTGCGTTTGTTTCTTCATTATGATCAGAGATAAACGTAAACAAAACATTGGTTGCCATTTTTTATCGTGCGTTTTGGCGTGTTTAGGAAACGCATGATATAAAATCGCCTTTAATATCTGTGCCTGTTTTAGTTTAGTACATGCATTAAGTGTTTTGTACATTAAAGGGTAGTTTGTTAACAGTACTACGTACAAGGGAAGGTTTTAAAAGTCTGAATATACATGTTAAATAAATAGGTAAATATGGTGTCACTACTTCGCAGATTTTCACCTATCGCGGTCGGGTCTGGAACCTATCTACCGCGATAAACGAGGGTTCACTGTATATATGACTACAGTAGATATTCCCAGAGAATTAAACTAAAGGTTTCACAGAATTCTAACTTCTGGCGCGAGTACCCTAAAGGTTTCCCTATAGGATATCGTATATCAACAGGGGACGCATGCATTAACACGCCACATGGTATCTGCACCCCACATAGCGTTTACGCTTCAAGGGGCAAAGGTGGCGAGATAACTGAAGAGCCGCTCCAAAGTTACCCTCCTTCGTTACTGTTACAGTACTCGCAACATAAACAAACAGCGGCCATAGCTGTCCGCCATACTGTGTGACGTCACGTCCGTCCTCATTCCTCCGTCTGTAGCTTTCTACAACAGTTGGTTTTTCCCAGTGATCTCGTTTTATCTCTTGCATCCTTAGTCATGTCGCAATCTTCGGCCTCGCCTTCTTCTGGAAAGTTGAGTACCAGGTTCTTGTATTGTTTAAATAAGCTCTGGCCGTAAAGTACCGATTTTTTACCCTTAAATCTTGTGTTTTGTGGCAGAGCTGTGCCTTGACCGGAGGCGCCATTTTACGACACCGCTGTTCGCCTCGCATGCTTTATTTAGTTAGCCAGAACAGCCCTCCCGGTCTTATAACTAATTAATATCATTAGTTATTTAGTCTTCATTACTAGGAATTAATTATATTATGCCGATGGTATTCTTCGGCGTTCTTAGTTAGCTGACCCCATGCTAGCCTACTAGCCTACCCTAGGCCTCAGCCTAGTGTTCATGTTTACTTCTGCATGATATAATAAGTGTTCCTAGTGTTAATGTTAATGAAGATATAGGCATTTTAAACATACAAAATTCTGTGTTGCACATGTACTTTCGCCTTCTGGGGACCATACAAGGGACCGTGTCTGGTCCATCCATGTCACACTCCCCTAACCCAACATTGGGGCCCTTGTATGCTTCCTTATCTCCCCTGTTACCTTCAGGTAACCTTCCTCTGGGTAGCTTTGCTATATCTTAGCCCCCTTACCCGGAATAGTTTTCGGGTAGGTTAGGCTAGATCGTTCTTCCCTCTTCCCTACCATAGTATATGGGGGGACCTCGGACAGAACCCCAGAGTACCTATCGTTCATCCCAGTCCACCTTGGGGGAACGCCTTTCCCTTAAGGTATCAACTGAGACTGAAGGTGGAAGGACTCTGCCTTTCCCCCTAGACTGCACTTGGTTGGGACACGTCCCTTCCTCCCTGTAGCCTAGCGATATGTCTTCCCAGCCCTCACTAATCTAGGAGAAGACTCTCCTGGTTTAGGTTAGGCCTTGGGGAATTCTGTTTTATTATTGTTTAGGACAGTACACCAGTGCTGTGCCTGATCTGAGCTAACCTCCCCTAGGGTTGGAGAGCGTTTCTCTCCTGCCTGGGTAGCCTAGCACCTAACAGATTCCCCCCACCCCTTGGGAGCTTTAGGGTTGTGTCCCCTTCTGCTCCCTCAAAAGACCGCTAACCCCCTCCCCACTCTATCCCTTTGTGTTGGCTTGCCTTCACACCCCTGTACGCTGTCCTACAACTCTTCCCCTAGGGGAGAGTTGTAGGTTAGGCTGTGCTCTTCTGCTTGGTTGGCCGCTCTGCTACATTTCCCCCTTATAGTCGAACTATGGGGTAGTGCCGGCGGCCGGCCTGCCGGCGGAAGATCCACCTCTATTGAGTGTCCTCTGATCCTCCCTTGGATTACCACAGGCATCCGGCCGTCTGCCGGCTCCCTGCCGCCGGATGATACTATCCCCTCCTATCATGACAGCACTCCTTCCGGAGGGAAGCCGGTTGGGTATCGGGCATTACCCTTCCTTACTTCCCTCCTTACCTTTCTCTCTCCTATCATGGTGCCAGTCCACTGCCACCTCCGCCCGCCGGACCTAGCCACCGACACCCCAGGTGACCTTCCTACTTCATAGGATGTTCCTATCTGAGGATTACCTATGGCGACAGCCTGCCGGCTGCCGGGGGCCGTCGCCCCTTGCCGACGCTGCCGCTGACATCTCAAGTAACCCTCCCCTCCATCTTATGCAACCAGCTAGGTTCACCAGTGCCGACAGCCTGCCGGCTGCTGGAGACCGCCATCCTGTCGGCGACCCGCCGCCGTGCCGGGGATCGCCTTCCTATGTGTCTCCTACCTCTCTGCTGCTCTGTGTGTAGCCTTAAATGGATTCACCCCGCCGGACCGTCCTCCGTCTTTCCGCCGGTCTGCCGGCGCCGCCTCTGCGACTTTCATGGACAAGCACCCCTCCCCCCGGCTGCCGGCCCCATGCCAGCAGTCGATCTAATACAGCCGGATAGCCTGACCGCTCTTTCTTTGGTATTTCATACCTTAAAAACAGTGGCTAGGGTGTACGGTTGTACAGTACAATATTTCCAGCATACTCAGTGCTTCTCAGTGCAGTCTCTTGCAGGGACCTACACACATAAAAGGGGGTTTATCCTATTTTCCCCCTTTCTCCCTAGGTTCTGAATTATTTCAGATCCTCTCCACTCTCTAGACAATTCCTTTATAAGGAAGCTTAAGCTTGGCTCATCCATAAGGATGCTATTCCCTCCTTTAGAATCTCAGGTCCTAAGGAATTGACAGCAGAAAAGGTCACGGTAACCGGCTGGATGGGACTCACAAGTATGTGTCTTCCTACTTCCTTTCTAGCTCACCTAAAACCAATTCTACAGATACAAGTGAATCTTAATCTTAAGAGTAATGTAAGCCATAACTATGTCTTCCATGTACTCATGGTCTCTTTCTTTTACAGGAGGAGAACGTGAAGTGTGAGAGCTCCTTCTGCGGAGTTCGCCGCCCGGACTTCTACGGCATAAGGCGTGCCGGACCCACGCCCCCTGTGCAGCGAAAAAAGGTAATCTCAAGTACTGGGATCCGCAGCCCTGTTCAACCTGCAAAGGCCTTCTTGAGGAGGCATTCCATAACCCTCCGTCCGCGGAGGCCAGGGACAACGCTCGAGAGAAACTGCGCAAGTGGGTGCGCGGTTTCCAAAAGAACGCCACCGGGCCTTATCTCCCCAATGAGAAGATGAGGGCCTTGCTTTTCCCAAAAGCTCTATCGGACTCTGTGATTCCCCAGGATCAGATTCCCTGCGTCCAACTAGTGGTTGAACCCGACATTTCGGCTACACTCCGAAAGTGTCATCTGGACGAGGTGGAGAAGATGTCGGAAGTGTCTGACAACACCGAGAGGACCCTCATGGGTGAGGATCTGGAGGAAGACAAGGATCATTTGGAGTTCCCTGATTTGGAGGGCGAGGTCGCCCAAACACCTCCAGTAACCCCTGTTGTGGTCGAGGAGCCAGTCCCCTCTACCTCCGCCGCCTCGCAACCCCTGCTGCCCGCCACCGAAGATGTCATCCGCGTATTGGTGGCACTGATGGACGAAAAGCTCTGTAAGAACCAAGAGGAGCTCAAAGTTCATCTTATGGGTTGGAAGCAACCGAAGATCTCGGTTAAGGATCTTCCCCCTGCTCGGAGTCTAACCCTTGGAGGTACGCCGAGCATATGCCAATTACAACTGGCAAGATTTTCATCAATGATAAGCTTGGGTCCATCCTCTTGGAAGAAGTGGAATTCTTCCCCAGCTTTGAGGCTTACCCGGACTGTTACGTCCGGCTCAGGTCCGAACCGGCCTCCAAGGAGGAGACCGAACCCAAAGAAGTGATCGTGTTCGATCACTCGAAAGCCAAAGCCATGCTGGCAGAATGTCTTAAGAGCCGAGGTTTTACCAACTCTAAGATGCCGGCGTTGAGCAAGAAACACCCGTCCTTTCTTGCTCCCTCTACTGCGACCTTTCCCTTCGTAGAACAGGCCTTTCATGCGGTCATGAAGGCAGCGGACGCCTACTGGCACATCCCAATGAACCACCACGCTTCCTCCGACCTAGGATTCCAGCTCCAAAGAAGAAGCTACGCCTTCAGAGCCATGCCCTTCGGGCTCAACGTGGCTCCGAGAATCTTCACCAAGCTAGCAGACACAATCGTCCACCAGATACGCCTTCAGGGCGTCCAAGTGATGGCCTACCTCGACGACTGGCTGGTCTGGTCGACATCGCCAGAAGAATGTTTGAGAGCTTGCAGCAAAGTGACCCAGTTCCTGGAACATCTGGGTTTCAAGATAAACACCAAGAAGTCTCGCCTGTCTCCAGCTCAGAAGTTCCAATGGTTAGGAATCCATTGGAATCTTAAGTCACACCGCCTTTCCATCCCACTGAAGAAAAGGAAATAAATAGCCGGGTCTGTCAAAAGACTTCTCAAATTCAAACGGATCTCAAGACGACAGCAGGAGCAAGCACTCGGCTCCCTACAGTTCGCCTCAGTAACAAATCCAGTGCTACGAGCACAGCTAAAGGATGCCTCAGAAGTCTGGACACGAAACGTATCCATCGCTCGAAGAGATCTCAAGAGACCCCTACCGAACAGGCTTCGCTCACTTCTAAGACCGTGGTCAGAAGCAAGGAACTTGAAAAGATGCATCCCTCTTCAACCTCCGCCTCCATCGATCAACATCCACACGGACGCCTCTCTGGAGGGTTGGGGGGGTCAATCCCATCAACGACAGGTTCAAGGAACATGGCCTCCCCTATTCAAGACGTTTCACATCAACATCTTGGAGGCCATGGCGGTTCTTCTCACCCTGAAGAAATTATCCCCACGTCCCTTGATACACATCCGTCTGACTCTGGACAGCTTGGTAGTAGTCAGATGTCTCAACCGTCAGGGCTCGAGATCGCCCCACATAAACCAGGTGCTATTACCCATCTTCCGCCTGGCGGACAGGAAGAAGTGGCACTTGTCTGCAGTTCACCTACAAGGATTCCGCAACGTGACGGCGGACGCTTTATCAAGGACAAGCCCCATAGAGTCGGAATGATCCCTACACGCAAGATCATTCTCCTTCATCTCTCGTCAAGTCCCGGAACTACAGATCGATCTCTTCGCGACGAGCGACAACAAGCAATTTCCTCGATATGTGGCCCCTTACGAGGACCCCAAAGCGGAAGCAGTGGACGCCATGTCCCTGGACTGGAACAGATGGTCCAAGATTTACCTGTTCCCTCCACCCAACCTTCTGCTGAAAGTCCTCTCCAAACTGAGAACCTTCAAAGGGACAGCAGCCCTAGTGGCTCCCAAGTGGCCTCGGAGCAACTGGTTTCCCCTAGTCCTGGAGCTACAGCCCAAGCTGATCTCCCTGCCGGGCCCAGTTCTCTCCCAACAGGTGCAGAAGTCGACTGTCTTCGCTTCATCAAAGAAAGTCAAAGACCTTCATTTCATGATTTTCTCTTCCTAGCCGTGAAGAAAAGGTTTGGGATCTCGAAGAAAACTTTAGACTTCCTAGAGGAATACAAAACAAAGTCTACCAGAAGGCAATATGAATCGTCCTGGAAGAAGTGGGTATCCTTCGTCAAGGCAAAAAACCCTACGGAAATCTCTATAGATTTTTGCATGTCCTTCTTTATTCACCTTCATGGACAAGGCTTAGCAGCCAATACGATTTCCACCTGCAAATCGGCCTTGACTAGACCACTTCTGTACGCCTTCCAAATAGATCTATCCAACGAAATCTTCAATAAACTCCCGAAGACGTGCGCTAGACTCCGTCCAGCACCTCCACCGAGACCCATCACCTGGTCCCTGGATAAGGTGCTCCATTTTGCCTCTAACCTGGACAATGAATCTTGCCCTCTGAAAGACTTGACTCAAAAAGTGATCTTCCTTTTTGCTCTCGCCTCGGGAGACCGAGTCAGTGAAATAGTGGCATCATCAAGAGAAGAGGGGGCAGATACAGTTCACCGACACAGGGGAACTTACCATCTTCCCCAACCCCACGTTTCTCGCTAAAAATGAACTTCCCACCAAAAGATGGGGCCCTTGGAGAATCTGCCCCCTGAAGGAAGATGTCTCTCTATGCCCAGTGGAGAGCCTTAAGGTCTATCTTCAAAGAACTTCAGACTTTGGCGGAGGACAACTCTTTAAAGGAGAAACTTCGGGTAGTGACCTGTCACTAAAACAATTAAGAGCGAAAATCACCTACTTTATTCGCAGAGCGGATCCTGACAGTACACCCGCAGGTCATGATCCTAGGAAAGTCGCCTCTTCCCTGAACTTTTTCCAAGGAATGGATTTTGAAAGCCTCCGATCCTTCACAGGCTGAAGGTCATCTATAGTATTCTTCAAACACTATGCGAAACAGGTGCACGAAATAAAGAGATTTGCGGTAGCAGCAGGTAGTGTGATGAAACCGGCTGTTTAGTGCTGCGTAGAACAGTGAGTTTTTTCGGGACTTTAACTCAAACGGGTGCCTGTGTTGACCCTAGTGCAATACATAGTGATTTCAAGGGACACTTAGTGTCACTAATAGACTGTTCTTCATCAAGGTGAAGTGACATAGATTCTTACACGTGTGCCACATGTTCTTGGACATGAAGTGTATAGTGATTTTAAAGACTGGCGTTTCCCCGGGAACTTGTGCTTAGAGGCAAAATATTTTCCCTTTCAGATTCCACATCACCGTCTTTACTGAGAATCTATGTCTGTTATCCGATATTATTATTGTAAATAATTTTCCATAATTCCATGCAATTTTCAAATAAAATAATCATTTTATTTACCATACGCGTCTTATTTCACTCCTATCTTTCATATGAAAATAAATTGCTGTTATAGTTTTATTTGCTCCTATTTCTATGGTTATTTATAATTAATATACCTACTGTCTAATATACACTTACCTAATGGCATAATTTTGTTCCTACACAAATATTTAACCTTCCGATCTGTCTTCGAGACCGGCACGATCTCTTCATCCAGGTGAGTCTATATTTGTCAGGTTACTTCGAGATGTTCCTCTTGTCCAAAACAGGACTTCCCTGCCAGGGGGCTGGAAGCCAGGTCATTGTAATGCCACTGGTAGTGACATTTAACGGAGATGTCACGGTCTCTACGGTCACCAGACCGCAGGAATATTAGTCGAAGTAGAAGGCACTTGAAATGGGGGGAAAAATCCACGATACAATAATTCTCGAGCCCAAAAAACGGATTTTGAGCGAAGCGAAAAATCTATTTTTGGGTGAGATGGCCATGTCGTCCTGATGGACCCGCCCGACTGTTCCAGTTCAGCCTGCCAGGCCCCTCCCTGCTATACTGTATTGCGGAGGCTGGTAGAAAGCTGGACTTCGGAATGAGGACGGACGTGACATCACACAGTATGGCGGACAGCTATGGCTGCTGTTTGTTTATGTTGCGAGTACCGTAACAGTAACGAAGGAGGGTAACTTTGGAGCAGCTCCTCAGTTATCTCACCACCTTGCCCCTTGAAACGTAAACGCTATGTGGGGTGCAGATAGCCATGTGGCGTGTTAATGCATGCGTCCCCTGTTGATATACGATATCCTATAGGGAAACCTTTAGGGTACTCGCGCCAGAAGTTAGAATTCTGTGAAACCTTTAGTTTAATTCTCTGGGAATATCTACTGTAGTCATATATACCCTAAGGAAGCTACTGAAGGAACTTTTCATCAGGATGACATGGCCATCTCACCAAAAATAGATTTTTCTCTTCGCTCAAAATCCGTTATTTCGCCCTAAACATATATAAACATATATATAAATAAAGTCATGTCTGAGCATTACTTTTATTCCTTACTATTCTTTTATTCCTTACTATTCTGCATAATTACATTGAACAAATATAGTAAATTTGTTCCTAAACGTAAACAAACCTTTTCTGGCCAGGCTTACCTTGTTTCGATACAGATAGAAACTTGTCTGCTGTGGTATACAGCTGGGCTGATATACCTTGGATGCTACGGTGGCTTACATGTACCCATGTTGGGTTTATAAATACAAACTTTGGCTTAAGGCATACTGTGAGACCTGTATGCTCTTTTGGTTACTAGGTTGGTCATATGAAATATGCAAACTTCAAGACTTTTTTTCCCAAGTCTAGCATGCTCTTCCCTGTAGGGGGCAGGAAGCACTAACATAGTTCATGATTAGAAGTAATGACATATAACGGTAATGTCATATGTTTCTAAGGTCTAAATGACCAAAGAAATATTGTCGAGGTTTAAGGCACAACTGGGAAATCCACAGATACAATAATGCTCTGGCAAACTTCCATCAGGACGACATGGCCTGAGCCCAAAAAACGGATTTTGAGCGAAGCGAAAAATCTATTTTTGGGTGAGATAGCCAAGTCATCCTGATGGACCTGCCCTCCTTTCTATGAAAGGCCTTGGCAGGATCCCTCCCAATAATACTGTATCTATAAGTACCGGCTCAACGCTACAAGGATTAAAGATGGTGGCGATTATGGCGCCATATGAGTACTCAAACAGTAACGTAGGAAGGGAAACTTATAATGGCTCCTCTTTTATTTTGCCACTTTTCCCCCTCGAAGCGTAAACGCTATGCGCGGTGCAGATTGCTATGTGGTGTGTCAAGAATACGTCCCATGATATTATGCGATATCCTAAAAGGAAACTTTAAGGATATTCGCGCCAGGAGTTAGAATTCTGGAGACCTTAAGTTAAATTCTCTGGGAATATCACTGTAGTCAAATATACCCTAGGAAGCTACTTAAAGGAACCTTCCATCAGGACGACATGGCTATCTCACCCAAAAATAGATTTTTCGCTTCACTCAAAATCCATTTTTCTGGCATCCTGACATCTAAAGTCATTGCCGCCGATATCATTTATCATACTGCATATAAAAAATAAAAGGATATTCAATTAAAACTATAAATGTTAAGATATCATTATGAAAGTTAAATAGTTTTCAGAAGACTTTCTTCTGAAATAAATCTAAAAATGCCGCTTGCATAGTAGGACACACCATATCCAAAAATCTTGGCAAGAACGGTGTTGGCCCTCGTGTGTCAACCGACTGTGACCAATGTGGGGACGACAAAGAGTAGTCTCCTACTTTCGGGGCATCATGTTATATCTTCAAGGGAATATAACATTCCTTATTTCTCTCGCCTTTTTTTTAACCAAACTATCCCAATGATGTTGCCAATTATTATAAAATAACTTCTTGATGCTAGATAAAATATCATTATAAAGAATGGGATACCTTCCTGGTGGCATCTCAGTTGCAGCACTCTTTGCCATCGCATATCCAGACACACCTACGTGTGATGGAACCCAACAAAATCGAACAGTTATACCCCTCATTCCAATAATAAAAAACCACTCTAAAACCTTTAAAACTAGAGGGTTATTAGAATTGAAAACTCCTACAGCTTCTTGCATCACTAAAAATGATAAAATTGCCCTCGTCTTTCAATGCTATTTTCTTATTAGTGGTTAGTATGCCATATAGTTCGGCAGTAAATATAGAGTATACTAAAGGAAATGCACCTCTACAATCCAAGCACTACTATGTACTTCAAATCCAACGCTGGAGCCACCAGTATATATAACAGTCAAATTCTCTATGTTTTTCATCAGGTTCCATAAAGAGCAACCTGGCTTCTAAGTCAGTCATGCTCTTTTTTATACAAATAAAATATTTACAAAAAGATATCTCCGGTAGTTTCAATCGAGAGGTTGACAATATCCTACTTGGGAGCACTATATTTCTACCCATATCTAGACTATCTACTAATGTTTTTACCTGGAAACCATAAGATTGAGGAGATTTTCAGTGCAAATCAAAATATCTACGATGCCTTACAAGGTTTGCACTCTGACAGGCTAAGGAATTAGGGAGTATTGCAACCTAAACCAATACCGAACAATAGAAGACCTCCGGTAAAGGTCTAAAGGTAATTCTGCAGCGTCAACAAGGAGGCTTGGGTTAGGCAAAGTTCTAAAAGGCTCCTGTGGACAATCTGATACCTGTATGGTGTATAGAATTCAAAATTTTTAGTCAGCTTGGGGTAGCTGAGGAGTATATTTCACATCCATAACTAACTTTTGAAAAAATTAAGGACTTGTATAGCTTTAAAAGTTTTACCGTATGCCCCCAAGATGTATGGTATACAACTTTAAAAAGATTCAGAGCCTCAAGACATTTTACTTTTAAGGTTTTTAAGTGAAGAACCCATGTGAGTCTATAATCAAATATCAAACCTAAAAATCTTGCTTCACTTAAACATGAGATCCGTTAACCTTTGATGTGTATATCTGGGTCTGGATGTAATCCTCGAATACAACAAAAATCAACAACAGTAGTTTTGCTTGTCGAAAACTTGAATCCATTCATATCAGACCACTGAATAATTTTATCAATTGTGATTTGTAGTTTTCTTTCAAACATTGCCATTCTAGCTCCAGCAAATGATATAGAGAGATCATCAACAAATAGTTTTAAGAGAATATCTTGAGGAATGACAGGATATCCCATTAGTGACTAGTGCAAATATTGTTACACTTAGGACACTACCCTGGGGAACTCTTTCTTCCTGACATTTCCTCTCAGATAGGGTTTCCACCACTCTCACTTGAAGAAATCTATGCAAAATAAATGATTGAATGAACAATGGCACCTCTGCTTGTAATCCCAAATCATGAATGGTTTTAAGTATACCTTATCTCCATACAGTGCCATATGTCTTTTCAAGGTCCAAAAATGTTATTTTTATAATAAAATAAATTTTTGAATATACTTACCCGGTGATTATAATAGCTGCAACTCTGTTGCCCGACAGACAACTCTACGGTAAAAACTCGCCAGCGATCGCTACACAGGTTGCGGGTGTGCCCAACAGCGCCATCTGTCGTCCAGATACCCAGTACTCAATGTAAACAAAGACTCAATATTCTCCTCGTCCCACTGCGTCTCTATTGGGGAGGAAGGGAGGGTCCTTTAATTTATAATCACCGGGTAAGTATATTCAAAAATTTATTTTATTATAAAAATAACATTTATCAATATTTAACTTAGCCGGTGATTATAATAGCTGATTCACACCCAGGGGGGTGGGTAGAGACCAGCAATATATGTTTACATTATTATGAGCTAAGAGTTTTTATTTCATTTTAGAAGTTATCAAAATAACAAAAACAAAATAAATAGGTACCTGGTAAGGAAGTCGACTTGAACAATTACTCTGCCTTTTTAAGTACGTCTTCCTTACGGAGCCTCGCGATCCTCTTAGGATGCTGATCGACCCCTAGGATCTGAAGTATCAAGGGTTGCAACCCATACAACAGGACCTCATCAAAACCTCTAATCTAGGCGCTCTCAAGAAATGACTTTGACCACCCGCCAAATCAACCAGGATGCGAAAGGCTTCTTAGCCTTCCGGACAACCCAAAAAAACAACAATAAAAACATTTCAAGAGAAAGATTAAAAGGGTATGGAATTAGGGAATTGTAGTGGTTGAGCCCTCACCCACTACTGCACTCGCTGCTACGAATGGTCCCAGTGTGTAGCAGTTCTTGTAAAGAGACTGGACATCTTTCAAGTAAAATGACGCGAACACTGACTTGCTTCTCCAATAGGTTGCGTCCATTATACTTTGCAGAGATATATTTTGCTTAAAGGCCACGGAAGTTGTTACAGCTCTAACTTCGTGCGTCTTCACCTTAAGCAAAGTTCGGTCTTCCTCACTCAGATGTGAATGAGCTTCTCGTATTAACAATCTGATAAAGTCTGACCAAGCATTCTTTGACAAAGGCAAGGATGGTTTCTTAACTGAACACCATAAAGCTTCAGATTGGCCTTGTAAAGGTTTAGTACGCTTTAAATAGAACTTAAGAGCTCTAACAGGGCATAAGACTCTTTCTAGTTCATTGCCTACGATCTCCGATAAGCTGGGGATATCGAAAGATTTAGGCCAAGGCCGAGAAGGCAGCTCATTTTTGGCTAGAAAACCAAGTTGTAGCGAACAAGTGGCTTTTTCTGACGAAAATCCTATGTTCTTGCTGAAGGCATGAATCTCACTGACTCTTTTAGCCGAGGCTAAGCATACCAGGAAAAGAGTCATAAGAGTGAGATCTTTCAGGGAGGCTGATTGTAACGGCTCCAACCTGTCTGATATGAAGAATCTTAGTACCACGTCTAAATTCCATCCAGGGGTAGCCAAACGACGCTCCTTGGTGGTCTCAAAAGACTTAAGGAGGTCTTGCAGATCTTTATGTTTGGAAAGATCTAAGCCTCTATGCCGGAAGACCGATGCCAACATGCTTCTGTAGCCCTTGATAGTAGGAGCTGAAAGGGATCGTCCTTTTCTCAGGTATAAGAGAAAAACAGCTATTTGAGCTACAGAGGTACTGGTCGAGGATACAGAAACTGACTTGCACCAGTCTCGGAAGACTTCCCACTTCGATTGGTAGACTCTAATGGAAGAAGCTCTCCTTGCTCTAGCAATCGCACTGGCTGCTTCCTTCGAAAAGCCTCTAGCTCTCGAGAGTCTTTCGATAGTCTGAAGACAGTCAGACGAAGAGCGTGGAGGCTTTGGAGTACCTTCTTTATGTGTGGCTGACGTAGAAGGTCTACCCTTAGAGGAAGACTACTGGGAACGTCTACTAACCATCGAAGTATCTCGGTGAACCATTCTCTCGCGGGCCAGAGGGAAGCAACTAACGTCAACCTTGTCCCTTCGTGAGAGGCGAACTTCTGCAGTACCTTGTTGACAATCTTGAACGGTGGGAATGCGTAGAGATCCAGATGTGACCAATCTAGGAGGAAAGCATCTATATGTATTGCTGCTGGGTCCGGGACTGGAGAGCAATAGATTGGAAGCCTCTTGGTCAGCGAGGTTGCAAAGAGATCTATGGATGGTTTTACCCCAAGTGGCCCAAAGTCTCTTGCACACATCCTTGTGGAGGGTCCATTCGGTTGGAATTACTTGCCCTTTCCGACTGAGACAATCTGCTATGACGTTCAAGTCGCCTTGGATGAACCTCGTTACTAGGGAGATGTCTTGACCTTTTGACCAGATGAGCAGGTCCCTTGTGATCTCGTACAACGTCAGTGAGTGGGTACCTCCTTGTTTGGAGATGTAAGCCAAGGCTGTGGTGATGTCCGAGTTAACTTCCACCACTTTGCCTCGAAGGAGAGACTTGAAGCTTTTCAAGGCCAGATGTACTGCCAACAGCTCCTTGCAGTTGATATGCATGCTCCTCTGACTCGAGTTCCACAGTCCTGAGCATTCCCGACCGTCTAGTGTCGCGCCCCAGCCCACGTCCGATGCGTCCGAGAAGAGAACGTGGTTGGGAGTCTGAACAGCCAGGGGAAGACCCTCTCTTAGGTTGATATTGTCCTTCCACCAAGTCAGACAAGACTTTATCTTTTCGGAAACCGGGATCGAGACCGCTTCTAGCGTCTTGTCCTTTTTCCAGTGAAAAGCTAGATGGTATTGAAGAGGACGGAGGTGTAGTCTTCCTAGTGACGCAAATTGTTCCACGGATGACAGCGTCCCTACCAGACTCATCCACAGCCTGACTGAGCAGCGTTCCTACTTCAGCATCTTCTGGATGGATAGCAGGGCTTGATCTATTCTGGGGGCTGATCGTCTTGCTGTTCAGCAACGTCCTCATCAGAGGGTTCCTCATCCGAAAACTGATGAGGAAACGGCAACGGAGTGGGCAACGTCTGGCTCGCTGAGTCCGGTCGCACTGGTGGATGCGTGACGGAGCCGGACGCAATATCATGGAACTGCTGCACAGTCTGTGAACTGTCAACAACCATGGGTGCGCGAGGAAGCACAGCGTCAACCCGAGACTGTCTAGACCGTCTGGGTTGTGCAGTCAACACCCTACCGGGTTGCTGAGGTTGACGCACTGCGTCAAAACAAGTCGCCTCTGCTGGTTGTTGAACGTCCTGAACGTCAACAACCACCTCCGAGCGTCGCTTAACGTCAACGTGCGGCTGGCAACCCACACTGGGTCGCATCGGTGGAGGAACCACCTCAACTGGCAGACGCGAGTAGGTTACCTCAGCGTCAACAGGGCGCACAACCGACCGGTTGGAAGGTTGTTGGCCAGAAGGTTCGGTAGCAACCTTCTCCGCATTAAAGTCCTCTATCAAGGACGCAAGCTTGGACTGCATGTCTTGCAGCAAAGCCCATTTAGGGTCTACGGGAGCAGGTGTGGCAACAGACGGGGTTAGCGACTGAGGCGGTACCGTTTACCATCCCTGAAAGCCTTGTTATGCGTGACATAATTGTACAGCAAAACTTCAAAGGCTCGAAAACAGCTGTGAAGTTGACCTGTAAACAACTTGGAGCGTCTCCTGGCCAGGCGCCAGGGAGAGTCTACAAGAATTGAGAAGTCTATCTGGGCAGAGGCATGAACTCCCAAGCCGAGAACTTCTCTCGTGTCATATCAGACTCTCGCTCTATAAACCAGTTTAAAAGAAGGGAAAGCAAAGGCTGTATCCCCCAAACTCCTCCAGGTGAAAAACCAGTCGCCTAGCCAACGTAACGCTCTCTAGGAGAGCGAGAGAGCACTAGCTTAAAAACAACGGCTTCGAAGTAGCTAGGCCTAGTGTAAGCTCTGACGTTTAGGCGAACGAGGAGCAGCAGTTACAAAAAGATCCGGACAAAGATCCTTAAAAAAAATCATCATGATTTAATTAAAGTCCATAGGAGGCTAAGCAGCTTTAGGCTCCTCTCCATCTGACAGAGTCCTCAAGGGAATATCAGTAGGAGGGAGAACAGCAACTTCCTCATCTACAGGAACCTTGTCCGATAAAAGCTGAGTCTCAAGCAAGAGAGAGACCTACCGTGGTGGCAATGCTTTACAAGCAGAGTCCACACTCACTGGTGCATTAGTAGCGGACCAGAACGCAACGTCATGTAACTGCTTGACAGTCTGTGAACTGTCAACAACTGAACTGTCAACCACAACAGGTGCGTGAGGACGCACAGCGTCCACTCGAGACTGCTTTGACTGCCTAGACTGAGCAGTCAAAACAACTCTAGAATGCGGAGGTTGACGCACAGCGTCAAAACAAGTCAACTCCGATTGTTAGTGAACGTCTTGAACGTCAACAGGAGCATCAGTAAGTGGCCTAACGTCCAAATGCGGCTGAAAAACCACACGAGACCGCATCGAGTGTGGTTCTAAACAACCTGACTGACGTGACTAAGCTACGCCAACGTCAACAGTAAGCACAAAGGAACGTTAGGTTGGCTGAAAGCCAGGATATCGATGAGATAAACGGCTAGACTCAACGGACTAATCGGCAGAATAGTCTTCCATGAGGGAGGCAAGCATATACTGCATGTCTTGCCATACAACCCATTAAGGATCAACGGAAATGGTTGTGGTAAGAGACGAGGGTAACGTCTGTGACCGCAACACTTTGCCTACAAAAAAAGACTCTCGAAGTCTGTGTTACGCTTTTGTTAGGCGGCGAGCAGTTATCCGATGACTGCATAGGGTCAGAGCTGTCCTAATGGTTGTAACCAGGACGCTGGACCTGTCCTGAAAGGACTGACTTTCGCTTAAGGGCTTCGAAACCTTGTGACAGGTTTCTTATGCGAAAAGCCTTCGGATGACGAGGAGAAACAACGTCTCTCTCGTCTTATGGTAGGGGAGATCTTGGTAAGATACACCCGATACCATAGAGGGAAAACGTCTGTTCGTTGGTCAAGGCCTCTCGAACCCATAAGTCGTTTGACATTCCTTCTCCCCTGGGCTTGGGAGCATGTAAGAGGTCCCGGACTAGGTGAACAACAGGCACGAACAGACGAACCCTCGGACGCAACACTGTAACACTTTGCGCCTCGGACGCAACACTGTAACACTTTGCGCATATCACTTTATCACTTCGATTTTCTGTTTTGCACTTATTTCTACCTGAAACACGCAATTCTACCCTTCATTAAAAGGTAGTAATTGCGAAATCAGTCGTATAATGCAAGCTCATTAATACCAGCAAAAAACAGAAAACATATTTTAAGATAAAAAAATCAGTGGCTGGGAAAGAGACTAAACACTAGTTCATATAACTACGTTTTCAATCTCTCACCGCACATAGCCTGGGGACGAGAATAAAAAACTAAAAACGTTTTATCCTTCCTCCCCGTACAGCGACTAGGGACGAGAGTAACTCGAGAACAACGTTACCCGCTTGAACGGAACGTTTTCTCTCCTCTCTCTCCCTCCGTCTCTATCTCTCTCTCTCTTTCTCTCTTGATTTCGCACCTAAGAGAAGAGCCCAATTATATTTCGTCAAAAAAACATGTTATTTGACTAAAGGAAAAAACTGAAAGGTTTTTCAAATAAAAAGTTCCTTTAAAATAGAATTTAAAACATTTAAGCTAAGAAAGAATGAACAAAACGTCAGAATCGATTTACTCTTACTGCAAAGTGAAACCGTGATACACTCTCTCTCTATCGTAACGATAGAGCGCATGTTGAACGTCCTGAACGTCAACAACTGCGTAGCATAAATAAACTAAACGTTAGTTCATCTTTGAAAACAGTACGAAGACTATCAAAGAAATTCTTTCATAAAATATTACATTTAAAAAGTTTTAAATCCTTAGCTCTTTAAAAGCTAATTACGATATAAAGAGCTCAACGTTGATTAACTTCGGTTTCCAAGTTAGGACCGCCTACTCTCAGGAAAGGTCTATATAAACAAAACATTAAAATTATTTTTATATGTTTATAATAAATGGAAAGTTAATCGAAGAGGCCTAATAAAGGCGGAGAGATATAAAATATATAGAGGAAAATCTATAACGTGATAAGATAATTACTAAAAGCCTAAACACACTTCCGTCTAAGGGAAGGGTCGGCCATTTAAAAGTGAAAGAAAGTCCATACTCTCTTTGTCACCATAATTAAATCTATCCAAAACGAGTTCAAGATTTAAGATGAAGATAAAACACCTGCATAGCGAAAGCTCAAAACTAGAATAAAGTACTTCACCAATTAGTTGTGAAAAAACTCCAGTTTAGCAACAGCGAGTAAGTACGTCTTGTCGATAGCTCGACAGAGAGAAAATTGAGTCTTTGTTTACATTGAGTACTGGGTATCTGGACGACAGATGGCGCTGTTGGGCACACCCGCAACCTGTGTAGCGATCGCTGGCGAGTTTTTACCGTAGAGTTGTCTGTCGGGCAACAGAGTTGCAGCTATTATAATCACCGGCTAAGTTAAATATTGAAAAAGACTGTTACATGGCGCTGTTTAGAAGCAAAGGCTTTACAAATAAAGGACTCAAGTCGTATCAACAAATCAGTCGTTGAGTGCATTTTCTTACATTCACACTGGATAGGTGATAAAATACCCTTCTTTTCCAGGTACCACATCAGTCTTGCATTGACCATCTTCTCCATGATCTTACATAAACAAGATGTCAATGATATTGGTAGATAGTTTGCTGCAAAAACTTATCCTTAACAGGTTTTAAAAAGGCTAAAACAACAGCTAGTTCCCAAACACTTGGATAACTATGATCATGCCATATTCTGTGAATAATGCTTAAAATAAATATCTTTGTATTAACAGGTAAATGTTTAATAAAGGGATTTTGACGTAGGAAAAATCTATTTCTGGGCGAAGGACCTGTGCCGCCCAGTGAATAAGCTCCATTTAGCACTTATTCTTAGGTAATTTACTGCTAAATATACCAGAGAAAAAATGTAAAGGAGTGCTAGGTTAACTAGCTCGCTCACCTATTGGTGTCGGTATAAAATTGGGCGTATAATCCAGAGGTCCCGCACTATTTAGATTAATCCACGACAGAAACCCCAATAGAGGAGAGCCGTTCAACCTCACTCGGTACTACTAACAATGCATCCGCTCAGAACCCAACTCCTTAGCACCCAAAGTTTGGGGACTCCAAGGGAGAGGAGCTGGGAGGGTTCACTGGGCGGCACAGGTTCTTCGCCCAGAAATAGATTTTTCCTACGTCAAAATCCCTTTTCTGGGCTCGAACCTGTGCCGCCCAGTGAATCTATACAAGAGAAAATGTCACCAAACTTGCAAAACAAAGGAAAAAACATAAGCGTAAGGGAAATACAGGATGCTTTAATCAGAGATGAGTACCAAAAAACAATTATAAGGGTATCTTAAATATGAACATAAATCCAATAAGGTAGGTATAATAATGCCGTGAGTGATAATATATACAGATACTCAGGAGTATATAAAAATTTACAAATATAATAACAGTATTCAGGTGCGAGACCAACGAATACAATAGGGTATAAATGAGGCAGGTAAGAGGGAGAGATAAAGAGACAAGGCCTTAACCTGTGAGTTACCTGGGAGTAACTACGCTCCCTGCGGCTACTGTAGAAAATTTTAGGGCTTCCAAATGTTTAAGGTAGTGTTTCTTGAACACTGACGGTGATTTCCACCCTGTAAACCTGGAGAGGTCTGTAAAATTCATGTGGTGAAAGAAGTTCACCGAGGTAGCAACCGCCCTGATATCATGTGCAAGAGGAAAAGAGTCAGGGTTAGCTTGTTTAATAAAATACAAAATTTGTTGCCTGATCCCTTTAATAGTAATGGTACCGCCTTGTTCTCTAACGAATAGAGGCCCCGAGGAGTTAGAGGAGGTCCGGGATAAATAAGACCTAAGAGTAGTGACAGGGCACAGAGACGGATCTTGCGT
Organism: Palaemon carinicauda; assembly: GCF_036898095.1. Classification (NCBI taxonomy): domain Eukaryota; kingdom Metazoa; phylum Arthropoda; class Malacostraca; order Decapoda; family Palaemonidae; genus Palaemon; species Palaemon carinicauda. The sequence continues at coordinate 80,303,370 of NC_090732.1, read as the reverse complement.
GAGGGGAACAATTTTCCAGGAGGTCCATCTGTTTTGAGGGTCTTCGTTCTTAGCCAAAAAGAATTTGTTAGGAGAAAGAAGGACCTCTCCCGAAGGCAGAAAGTCAATATGACCCGGGTCTCTCGACAAGGCTGCCAATTCAGAAATTCTTGCCCCGGAAGCCAAGCTCACCAGAAAAAGTGTTTTCCTGAGAAGGGGCATGTAATCACAAGAACTGTTAATAGTATCAGAAGCCAATTTGAGTACGTCATTAAGGAACCAGGTCACCGGGGTAGGACGAGTAACCGGTTTCAGTCTGGCACAAGCTTTCGGAATTGAAGCTAACAAAGAGTCGGTTAAGTCTATGTTAAAACCCACTAGGAAGATCTTTTTCAGAGCCGATTTAATAGTGGTGATAGTATTGGCTGCCAGACCTGATTCTAATAAAGATCTAAAGAAAGTGACTGTAAGGTTCAAGTTCATACAGTTCACGTCTGAGTCTATTAAAAATTTTGCCAACTTTTTAACTGCAGAGTCATACTGGCGGATGGTGGAATCCCGTTTATCCGATTCTAGGAACAAGGTGTTTTGAGGATCAATATTGGCACCATGCATAGCCGCAAACTTCATAAAGTCCATAAAGTTAGGGTGCTCTGAATGTTTGAGAAAGCGTACACAACGCGTGTTTGTACTATCTGAGACAGAACCGGATTGGGTATCGGGTGAGGGTATAGTCTCAACTCTCGCAGGAGAGGATACCAGTTGCTCTTGGGCCAGTTGGATGCGACCAAGGCTACTTGTCCCTTTAAGGATCTCAGTTTGTCTAGAACTTTTAGCAAAAGATTCACCGGGGGAAAGAGATAAATCTTTTCCCAGGTGTCCCAATTCTGTGACATGGCGTCTGTGGCGTAAGCCTGAGGGTCTAGATTGGGAGCCACATATACTCTCAATTTGTGGTTGGATTCCGTGGCGAAGAGGTCCACTTGGAGACCGGGAACCTGAGAGAGAATCCACCGAAATGACTTTAGATCGAGTGACCATTCCGATTCTAGAGGGGAGGTCCGGGACAGGGCGTCTGCCACTACATTCCGGACTCCCGCCAGGTGGACAGCTGAAAGATGCCAACGGTTCGAGGCTGCTAGGGAGAATATGGCTACTAGAACATGGTTCAGAGGCCCTGACTTTGACCCGCCTCTGTTGAGGCAGCGGACCACCACTTCGCTGTCGAGGACCAGACGAAGGTGTTGTTTCTTGGGAAGAGCGAGACGTTTCAGGGTTAGAAGAACTGCCATGGCCTCTAGCACATTGATGTGAAAATGGCGGAACAAGGGAGTCCAACGGACTTTCCTGTCCCGGAGCTTCCGGTTCGCCCTCGAACGCCAGACACGGTTGATATCTTTCAATTTTGCCTTCAGAAGAAGATCCGTCACTGAGGCAAACTGAAGGGACCCCAGAATCCTCTCTTGGAGTCGTCTGGAACTTACTTTGTCTTTGAGAAAGCGTTTGGTGTTCCTTGCAATCTCTAACCTCTTGGGTCTGGGAAGACACAGAGTATGAGATATAAGATCCCATTGCAGGTCGAGCCATTGGAACTTCGATTTTGGAAGAAGACGGGACTTCTTGAAGTTGATCTGGAAGCCTAGAGATTGAAGATAATGGATGACTTTGTGAGTGGCTTTTAGGCAATTTTGGGAGGTGTCTGACCAAATGAGCCAGTCGTCCAGATAGGCTACTACTTGAATCCCTTGATTCCTGAGTTCCTGAACAGCGACTTCTGCTAACTTTGTGAAGATCCTTGGGGCGATGTTGAGCCCGAAAGGCATCACCTTGAAGGAGTAACTTTTGTCCCCTAAGCGAAAGCCTAGGTACGGACGGAAGTGTCTCGCTATCGGGACGTGATAGTAGGCGTCTGTAAGATCGATAGAGGTGGTGACGGCCCCACGGGGATGTAAGGTCCGCACCTGCGAGACGGTAAGCATTCGAAACCTGTCGCATTGAATGGACAAGTTGAGAAGGGATAGATCTAGAATCACTCTTCTCTTGTCTGAATCCTTCTTCGGGACACTGAACAGCCGACCTTGAAACTTCAGATGTTTCGTTTCTTGTATGGCGTTCTTTTGTAAAAGATCCTGGACAAATTCGACCAGGTCCGGAGTGGAATGTTGACGAAATTTGTTCGGAGGAGGAGGTCCTTGAATCCAACTCCACCCCAGTCCCTTGGAGATGATACTGAACGCCCAGGGACTGAACCTCCATTTGTTGCGGAAGGCATAGAGCCTCCCCCCTACCTACTGCACCTCAGTATTGGTTTGAGGAGTTGCCTCCACGTCCGCCTCGGAAGTTCTTTCCTCTGCGAAAGGCTCTTCCCCTCGCTTTGTTCTGGTTAGAACCATGGTGGTAGCCTCTGCCTCTACCATAACTCTGGGAAGAGCTATGAGCCTCGTAAGACTGGTTAAAGGCAGGAGAAGTGGCGGAGGCACCAGAAAGCTGGCTCTTAGGGAGCAGAACGGTGACATAGTCGTCCGAAGGAGCCTGAGAGGTGGAAGGCTGTGCGGGGACAACAGAAGATGGAGGAAGAGGCAGCCGGAAGTTGGATGAAGCACTCTGCTGTTGCCTGAACTGGGTGGAGGTATATGGTCTAAGCTTCTTCCTACCCCGGGCTTGATAATTTGCGGGGTCATATTTGCGTTTAGGGGTCAAACCCCAACGGGCTTTAAGGCTCTGATTAACCCTAGTGGCCTCCGCCAAGACTTCCTCTACGAGATCCTCGGGGAAGAGATTTGAACCCCAACAGGAGGACCGGATGAGCTTATTAGGTTCATGCCTAATCGTCGCCTCAGCTAGGACATGCTTGCGACATCTGCGTTTAGCAGTAGCAAAGTCATACAAGTCATAATATAAAGACTGTAACGTAGCCTTGTTGAGAGACTTAAAAATACTCTCCGTATCGTAAGTCAAGGCTATCGACTCCGTGGATGTGGCCAAGTTTAGAGTACGGCCCACACGTAGGCGGGAATCATATTCCTGTTTAATGAGGGATTCCGGGAGACGGGGAAGCCTCTCACTAAACAAAACTGAGGCACAGTCTGCTGCAAGCTTGCCGGAGGTAAAGGTGGTATGGACGTTGTCCCAACACTCAATGCCTGAGGGAAGAAGGAGGGAGATTGGATCCACCTCTCGGATGGGAGTCAAGGGCTTCTCCTCCAGAGCATATTGGAAGGCAAGCTCTGCCACCTTATTGACGCATGGAGTCAAGGTGTTCTTGTCCATTAAGAACATCGTAAAGGAGCTTTTATAAGGCGTCAGCATGGTGTTCGTGCAGCCGATGTCGTTCAAAAATCTGGCCCAAACAGATTGGGCTTGCTCCTTCGGGAAGATGACCGTCTCTTTGGGGACCTTGTCTAATCGAACTAAAGCTTCCTCGGTAAGCCTGGCATAACCATGAAATGGAAATGCCAGACCAGGAGGAAAGAATTCAAAGTCCTCTAGAGGACGAGTGCCAAGGCCCTCCAGAGTCAACATTCCGTCTGAGAACGGGGAATGAAGAGCCATACGCCAGGGGTTGTTCTTGGCAAACGGCGGGAGCTTAGAGGCATCCGGGATGAGAGAGCTTTGGACTCTCTCCGGAGCTCCTTGCTCTAAAGCCCCAAGTCTCTGACCAAAGTTAGAGAACATCGAGTCCATTTTCGACTGCATCTCCGAAACCAACTTTGCCTGCATCTCCGACACGATGCGAAGCATGGCTGATTCGGAAAGGCCCGGGCTAGCAGCAGGAGGGGCGGAATGAACTCCCGGGTCGTGAGACTTAGAGGAGGAACCAGAGGTCTTTGAAGACGGGTTCGTACAATGTTTAGAGCCATGAGAAGTCTTGTGAGGCTTGCGAGCTTTGGGTAAGGTTCTTGAAGTAGACTTATCCTTAGGGGGAACCGGGTATGATCGTTGAGACGAATCACGGTCCCCAGAAAATCCATGAAAAGAAGAGCGATCAGAAGAAGAAGAAAGAGCGGGGCTGAGGATAGGAATCTCAGCGCCGGACACGCCTGCCTCACTTACCACCCTACCTGTATCCGGCTCGTCTAGTAACATTGGTTCGACGTCCAGGTTCATGGAGGCAACATTGTCCTCCAGACCTCCGGGGGCGTCCGATGGATCTTGCTCTGGGTCGATGAGGCCCGTTATAGTGGCATCAATGTGGGCAATGATGGGAGCTGCCACATGCCTAGCCACAGCAGCTGAAGACTTGGCGTTGGGGTAAACCATGGTGCAGTAGTCCTCAGATAGGACGTACGGCCGCTTAGACTTCACATTCCGGGCAAACCCACCAACCCACACCTTCAGTGTGGCCCGAGCCGCAGACTTTTGCTCCGGGGATGCCTGAAATAATAGTGGGAATTATAAAAGGGAAGACTCCCAATGGTCCTTCAAGACCATAGATATCTTACTAATAGTAAAATAAATAAGAAGGCAATATAGCCAACGGGACTCACCGAGTCAGATCCAAGGGTAGTGATGAGGTCGAAGCAAATCACACAGTTATCCGGGTGCCATACCACAACGTCTTCCAGTTGAACCCCACAAGGGGCGTGAGATCGGCAGACGGAGTGGCCACAAGGCTGGTGCAGAACAGCTGCACAGGCCGGCGTCAGACAATGCACCATCTATAAAAAGAATATTATATGAGAAACTGTAATTCTCTTAAGTAGGGGCGGGTCCGGAGGACCCGGGCCTAACATAGGTCTAACACAAGATTAGAGCTTAACTGTAATATTCTTTAAGTAGGGGCGGGTCCGGAGGACCCGGGCCTAACATAGGTCTAACACAAGAATAGAGCTTAACTGTAATATTCTTAGGTAGGGGCGGGTCCGGAGGACCCGGGCCTAACATAGGTCTAACGCAAGGTTAGAGCTTAACTGTAATATTCTTATATAGGGGCGGGACCGGAGGACCCGGGCCTAAACATAAGTCTAACTTGAAACTAAAGTATAGCAATCCATTCCGGTCAAGCCGGGAGCATAAAAAAGGATGCAATAACAAGGAATTAAGACACATGGTGTCTGATTTCCCGGGGCGGGGTAGACCCCGGGCCGGGAAATAAAAGTATATCCAATACCAATTCATTTAGGGACTCCGGGGTAGTGATCTGTCATATATAATCATCATAGGAAATGTTATAAAATAATAGGGGGGCGGAACTGTAGCTAAGAACCGCCAACCGAACCCGGAGGGTTTCGTATAACATAAGCCAGAATGAAAAGTGAATATAAAATAGGGTGCACCGGGATCCAACTCTGTTGACCGGTGGCCAACCAGACTAGACAGAGACGAACCCGCCGGGCCACCCGGAGGACAAAGTCCAAAAACACTGAACTACCCCCTCTAAAAGGAGGGACGGCAACGGTCCCTTAGTGGAGGGGGGAGAGCCTAGCCGCCCACCTAGCGAGAGGGGGAGCGTGGGGGAGGATCACGTGATACGAGGCAGCAGGGCTACCAACTGACGATCCCCAACCAGACAGATCAAACGGAGTAATGGCACAAATATTCATTATAATAATAATAGCGTTAAAAATTATATGAATAAACACATAGAAAATTTTGGGCAAGGCATGCAACATAATAATTAAATGACAAAAGACACACCTGATGGCTAAAAATAACATTGCCGCCTAGCACGAAGGTCGGCAGCCATAACGATACGTAAATGATATCGGCCCAAAATTGAACCACGAGGATTCTAAACGCTAAATAATGAATATTCACAATAACAAATAATATTTGATAATAAAAATAATACACATAGTAACACCGCAAGTGAAACTTAAAAGCTCTCAAAAACAGGAGTACCAACTGTAGTGAAATCAAGCAAGATCGATATGAACGAAGAGAATAAACTCCTATAATATAAATATTAAACGATCTAGGTTGCTCAAAACACAGTAAAACCCAGCTTGGTACTTAACTTAGACGGTGTCTCCTGGGAAACCGACGAAGAAGCCATAATTCAATGGAAAATAAACCAAAATCGAGAGCACAACAAAAATGCGGGTTACTATACTCGTCGTGCTAAAAGGAGTTGAGTTCTGAGCGGATGCATTGTTAGTAGTACCGAGTGAGGTTGAACGGCTCTCCTCTATTGGGGTTTCTGTCGTGGATTAATCTAAATAGTGCGGGACCTCTGGATTATACGCCCAATTTTATACCGACACCAATAGGTGAGCGAGCTAGTTAACCTAGCACTCCTTTACATTTTTTCTCTGGTATATTTAGCAGTAAATTACCTAAGAATAAGTGCTAAATGGAGCTTATTCACTGGGCGGCACAGGTTCGAGCCCAGAAATTGAATATGGAATTCCATCGGGTCCAGGGACTGTATTGTTACATGTGGCAAGTGGGGAATCAAATTCTCTTTCAGTAAAAGGAGAATTGTATGACTCTTCCCTTTCTGTTGCAAAATTTAAAATTTTCTTTACTTCAATACTCCTATACTGGTGACCAGGAGCTGCTTCACACTTGCCTGATACATTTAAGAAATGATCATCCAGGGCATTGCTAATTTCTGTTGCTCCATCCACATACTGACCATTCATCTTCAACACTGGTGATTTTTTTTGTGGTGAATTTGCCTGCTATCTTTTTTAATTTCCTACACAAAGATGATGTTGGTGTTCTACTGTTAATGGAGGAAACAAACAACACCCAAGAGTGGCGCCTAGCTTCTATCATGGCACGACGGGACTGTGCTCTACATTTCTTGTATATGATTAAATTCTCCTTGGTACGGCGTCTGCGCAATCGAGTTAAGGGGGCCGGCCGGAATGCCAACATATGGGGGTGTAGAGTCCTTTCAATGACGTCACTGGGAATCGCCGGCGGCCATGCTGGAGGACATACAAAGCGAGAACATGGGGTCTGCTACAGCGAATATGGACAATGAGAGCGACTTTGTCAAACAATTGTCGGGTGATAAGCGTTTTTACAAGCAGAAACTCGATATAATTGATGGCCTAGAACCATAGCAGATGCAGAATTCATTCAGCTTATGGCACATGCAATTCAGAAGCTTTTTAAACTTACGAAGGCAGAACATGAGTGGGCATACATTTCCATTGAATAATCTGCTTCCAGAATTTGTTGTTTTTCCCTTTAATGTTTTTAAGTCCAAAATTAGATAAACACTGGGCTAATGAAGAGAGTGTTTATAATTATAAAGCTAATATTGATAATTTAGCCTAACCTTGTGTATTATAATTTTTGATTGTCAAAATGTATGTAAAAGTTTTGCATTATAATGTCAAATCTTTATCAGTTCATGCCTAACCATTGTGTTTGTGTTTGGTTACAAATGCTATAATTTCTTATATACATAATGGACAAACTCTATTGTAATGCTCTTGGATGATCGTTTTGCCTCCTTGCAATTAATTGCGCAAGTTTAATTATTTTTTCGATGTTTCATATATAAGCTGAAGACCCCTTCAGTTAAACCAGCTTTCAGATATTATTATTATTATTATTTATAATCAATGTTTATTCATCACATAGGCCTGTATGTCTGCACAATTTAATACACAAATTAAAATAAATATAAATATACAATAATTATATATAGGCATGAGCACCTTGACGATATAGAGACCTAGGTAAGTAGCCTTTGTTAATATAGCCAATATGGGCGCTTTTAATTCTTGTTTTGAAAATGTGAGATGCCCCTTTTGATGTTTAAAAATTGAGATGCCCCCTCCCCCACACACACTACATATTGAACTGACGATGATACTTGTGAAGTCACCCATGCGATCGGATATAGCATGTTTACACAGGAATAATGATACTTTTAGGGCCTAGCCGAGACTGACTTGATATGAAATGATCAGAACAGATACGTGCGTAGGGTAGTGAGGATTCACTTAGATCAGCCCATGATATTCTGGTCAACCCCAAGTCATGCCTGCGCTTGGATAATTCTTCTGTATCTTTGTCCTGATTCTGATTAACTGCCGGTATGCGGTAGAAACTCTTGTCATTTCTTTGTCCTCGATTCCCACAGCCAACAATAGCGCAAAAACTGGGCATTGTGTGAATGTGATGAGATGGCTAACTATTCAACAGTTCAACCACAGCTATTCACTGAACGCGTCTTTGTATGTCCTCCAAGATAGCGGACCGGAAGTTTGATGACGTATAATGAAAGGACTCTATAGGAAGAGAAAAAAAAAATTCTGAACAAATTCACTGAGCTTCGCAGGGCAATGGAGAATGCGTATACAAAATAATTTGTCAAAATTCCTCTTCCTTTCATAGTTACAAGGTAATTAGTAAAAGTAACTCAATAAACCATAAACCTTATTCCCTACAAGAAAATGCAGTATTTCTTCTCTAATCAGAAATTTTGATAATTGATACATTTTAATGTAAAAGAAATTGTGAACAATGGCATCTCTATAGCTTTCACGAGTCACGGACGATGTATTACACAGTAAATTACACCCAACACCCTTCTTCACCGCACGCCGCACCCTTCAGTCCTACCACAAACCTCATAGAGAAAACATGCCTGAGTCTGCCTCTGACATTCACTAATTTTTACGTTCGTTTTTCTCGTTTCCGGCAAGAATTTAATCATTTTAAAGTGGAAAACACAATTTCAACATCTTGCTAACATAAGGAAGAAGAAAATTTGCTCTAATAAGCGTTCAGATGAGGATAATATCAGTAAAAGAGAGAGAGAGAGAGAGAGAGAGAGAGAGAGAGAGAGAGAGAGAGAGAGAGAGAGAGAGAGAGAGTTGTTTGGATGAAGAAGCAACAACCTTGCCTGAAACAGGCAAAAGAAGCAAGATGTTGAGCAAAAGGATCTTCGTTTATGAGTAAATTATGACAAATAACTTTGTTTTCATTTATCAATATCCAAAAAGGGACATGAAATTCATAATAATCAGGATTTATTAATATTGTCTTTGTAAAAATAAAAATGAAAAACTTGGAAAGCCCTCTGGCATTCACTCATTTTCAACATCTTGCTAACATACGGAAGAAAATTCACTCTCTATTAAGAGTTCAGAAGAGGGTAATATCGTTAGTGCAGAGAGAGAGAGATTGTTTTGGATAGAGGAGCAGCCGCCTTGCCTCACAGGAGCCAAAAGAAGCAAGATATTGGCAAAAGGATCTTCATTTATGATTAAATTATGATAAACAATTTTGTTTTCTTTAATCAATACCCAAAAATGAACATAAAATTCATAACAATCATGATTTATTAATAGTGTCTTTGTAAAAATACAAAGAAAAATCTTGAACGCCTGTATCTCAAAACTAGTAATCCCTCACTTATCGCGGTTAATAAGGACCAGAACCGACCGAGATAGGTGAAAAAACGCGAAGTAGCGACCCCCCTATTTTTAAAATACGTACATTTTTTTGTGTTCATTTACATGTATATATAATAACAATAAGTGTACATTAACTCTATAAATGCATATGTTATCATTAGAACATTAAAGAATCATCTACATAAATATTCCTAATATAAATTATACACTGTACATAAAATACTGTATGAATACTGTAAAATAAATACAGTATTTAATACAGCACATATATGTACATTTACATTTATACATAAAGAATGTATAAATAATATAAATAGAGTGCAAGTGTACATGTGCATACATATGTAGATATAAATAGCGTATGTGTACATAAATATGCTTTTAAAACTTTTATTCTTAAAACAAGGTATGTATCTCACCTTTAACAATGAAGATGATCTTGATAAATGATGAGGAAACACTTGTGCAGTATGATGGAGGTGAAGAAGATGAAGATGAATTAATGCACAGGTTAATGAGAGCTTTACTGTTCCTCAGGTGACGCCTCATCGTCAGTTAATAGAGGCGGTGGATCGTCGATGGCAGCTTCCAAAAGATCTGGAGGAACTGCAGGAGGCAGCATGGTGGCTCGGTGGGAAGCCGGAGAAGAGGCAGGAGGAGTATCTGACGCTTCTGCAGGAGGTTTTTGGTGCACTAGGAACATCGTGATGGGAAGTTGTTCACGTTTTTTCATCTGAGCAAAGATGCTCTTGTACAACGCCATTACACCGTCAGTACGGTTACTGAATTCGATGGCTCTCACCATGTTATCGTCAATTTCTTGCGCCCTTTGTTGCATAGCCCATGCCATGTTTCAGAGCTCTTGCAGGTCGTCCAAGGTAAGGCCACGTTCTTCAGATTCGTAATCATTGCCAATGTCGGCTGCCCCTTCTTCCTCACTCGCCAATCTTGTCATTTCGACGAGGTCCTTATCGGTTAGGGAATCCGAGTGGCACTCAATCAGTGAGTTGACATCTTCTGTAGTCATGCCAGAAAATCCTTCGTTGGCTACTGACCGTGCCAGCCTCACAGCCTTAGTTTGGCGTAAATCCCTCGTAGTCATGAACGACGTCTGGCTACAATTTTCTCCAACTTGCATTCAGCATTTGCTCTTTCATCTCATTAAGAGCGTTCTGAATGTTGGTCAGGCACGTCACAATGTTGTATTCCCGCCAATATCTCATGAGGCTGAAGTCCTCATAGCCTTTGTCGATGGAGGAGAGGAGGCCCTTCATCGTGGACCTCCTGTAGAGGTCCTTGAAGGCCCAAATGACCCCCTGATCTATTGGTTGTATGAGGGAAGTGGTGTTGGGGGGCAGGAACTCCACTTGGAACTTGGTCCCCGTCGTAATGGGGGTCCATTTTATGTCCTCCTGCACAGTCCATCAAGATGAGGACCTTAAAGGGCAGCCCATTTTCTTGGAGGTACAGCTTCACCTGCGGGATAAAGCAGCTCACGAACCAGTCGAGTGTGAGGACTTGGGTTATCCATGCCTTTTTATTACTCATCCAGTAGACGGGCAGCAAGGCTTTGTTTTTGTTTTTGAAAGCCCGAGGATTCAAGGACTTGTAAATTAAGCCGGGCTTGAGCATGAAGCCCACAGCATTCTCGCACATGAAGAGAGACTCAATCTTTGTTGGCCTTGAACCCTGGCTTCTTCATTTTGTCCTTGTAAAGGAACGTCCGGGACGGCATTCTCTTCCAAACTTGGCCAGTCTCATCCATATTGAACACCTGCTCCCGGAGATAGCCACTCTCTTTAATTAGTTTCGGGAACTTGTCCTCGACGTAACGAAGAGCTGCATCTTGGTCTGCAAGGCGGCCTCCCCATACAAAGGAACGCTGCGAAGGCCAAACCTCCTCTTGAATTTCTCGAACCAGCCCTTGCTGGCAACAAAACCACGTTTTTCTCGTGGGATATGATCCTCTTCATCGTCATCATCACCTTCGTTGTCTTTGTTCGATTTTCCTTCAGGAACGAGGCTATCATACAGGGTTTTGGCTTTGGTTCGAGACTAACCTCCTTTTCCAGACAGTCTGATATCCACATTGATAATGCATCCTCCATTTCCACAATCCTCTCATTATGAGGAGTTACAATGCGCTTAGTGTCCTTGGAGAATGTTATTGAGGCAGTTTTATGGATTTTCACTTCCTTTTTTCATGTAGCGAGCCGTCGATTCATTCACTCCGTAAATACGGGCAACAGACGCATAGTACCTGCCTGCCTTAAGCATGTCCAATAATTTCACTTCCTTATTCACCGTCATAATTTTTCTCTTCTTCTTGGGTTCACTAGAAGATGTAGAGGGTAGAGGACGTTTAGGAGCCATTTTCAAGGGCGTCACAAGCACTACTTTGCACTTAAAAAGCACAAAAGAAAAGCCAAATGTTCCACGTGGCAAGACTAAGCAACATGAGCGAGAGAGAACAATGAATGCGGACTAAGCAACACGAGCGAGAGAGAACAATGAATGCGGACTAAGAAACACGAGCGAGAGAGAACAATGAATGCAGACTAAGCAACACGAGCGAGAGAGAACAATAAATGCAGTCTTCCTTCGCGGGGCGCACGGCAGGGAGAGATGCTGAGTAAAGTGTCTCGGCTAGGCCAATCAGCTTGCGAGATTCCGGAGCCAAGATAACCAGCGAATCAGAGAGGTGGATTTTGAGTTGCGCGCCATTTCCGTGTTGATACCTGATGTTCTAATGTACTGTACTTTCCCTGCCTTCTGCTAGCACCTGCATAACTTTTGTACCATTTTTTCTCAATTTTGGATGAATATTTTTGAAAAATCCCCGATGCACTGAGGGCACAAAACTTGAGGCGCCAAGTGGCGAGGATTACTGTACAGTATACTTATTGACCTTCAAATTCAATAGTCTCCTTTAGTTTTCAAGATATAGTATTGAAATTCGGTATATAACTTAGAAATACATTATATAACAATGAAATTAAGCCCTTTTTTTCCAATTTTCGTCTCATGTGTTTTTCTTAATTTTTTCCCCTGATTTTTAGGGTTTATTTTTTTACCGTCACAAAAAAGGGATTTTGACGAAGGAAAAATCTATTTCTGGGTCGAACCTGTGGCGCCCGGTGAAAAGTCCTTCTTGTATACCTTTTCTGATAAAAACCTTCCAATTATACCAGAGAAAGATAAAAGCATGGAATGCTGAGGTTACAACCCTCGCGCGAGCACCTTTTGGGTGTCGTGTATAAAGCAAAGGCGCGTGAAATCCACTATTCACAGGTTGTCTTCCATTTAGATAATTCCTTCGCCAAAGGGATGGGCCGATACAGAGGCCCTAGACACATCCCCAACGCCGCACCACCCACGCCACGACGCGAGCGCCATCTGAACAACTTCCTTCTTTTTGGAATTCAAAGTGTTGAATGGTTTTGTTGTGCTCTCGGTCTTTTTTATCTATCGTGGATTTATTTTGTCATGTCCGAAGCTCCATCTTCACACATTCCAATGTTAAGTACCATAGTTTGTTTTGACAGTATTTTATTGTACCGGGCTTTTGTTTTATATCCAGTATAGTCTGTTTTATTATTCCCGTCTGGCCTTTCATGGCGGCCATTGTTTTTTCACTTGTTTGGGAATTCATCTTTATCTGCCCGTTTAGTACTCTGTCACTTAGGTTCTTGGTTAAGCCCCTGGCCTTATGCCTTTAGAACCGTTATTATTTTTATTTTTTTGTGTATTTATGCTCATGGTACTTTTTTTGCTAGTAAGTCCAGCCTACGAACAAGATAGCGATTTAGCTTTGTTTTTGTTTAGTAACCGCCCGAGGCGTTCGTCACTCGACTGTGCTATTTATTTTAAGTTTTAACGGATGCTATTCTTCGATCGTAGTGTTATATGGATGTACATTTTTATTTTATACGTTTATAATAGTGTTTTGTGATTTTTAGTCCTGTTTTTGTGTCCAAGAGAGCGAGAGATTGGGGTCCCCGTTTTCTGTTCGCAGTCACGAGTTACCCCTTTCTCTCGTTTTCTTTCTTAGCTCCGGTGGGGGAGCGGATTTCCCGTTTTCCGTTTTGTGCGTTCAGCGGGTTCTCCCTCCCTCACCTCTCCCCCTCTGGGTGGATGATAACTTATATCTGGCAAAAAATATTCCTTAAGAAAAAAACTCATCATATTATTGGAGGTATATATCAGGTCTATATTGGGCAGTAATACCAGATTTTAGTAATAATTATCAAGGGAGCAGATAGAATTTGAAAAACACTCATTTCAGGATACAGTAAATCCCCCTGGCGTCGCAAAACCGAAGGTCAGAGGCAAAAATTCTGTGTAGTTTGGAGATGTCCTAAATTACCTAATTAAGTGGTATGAATGTCATAGCCCTGTCATAAAAATTGGCAATAGCCAGCCGACCCTCTTAAGTAAGTCTATGGTATCATCAACACTCAGACTTTTCTGCATTTCTTTCAATTTCGCTTATCTCACGAAATCTATCCCAGTCCGCCTTGTCAAAATTCCATCGTGGCGATCTCAGTGAAGGTAGACCATTGTTGGTTTTTATAATGATGGGTGCATGATCACTAGTATACCAATCATCTAAAGTTCTCCAATCAAAATCGAGAAGACACTTAGAGCTTGCAATTGATAGGTCAATGCAGGACAAAGTAACTGTCTGAGCATGAAGTGTGTGGGCTCTCCTGTATTAAGGAGTCCTACATCTTCCTTCTTCAAAATTGATGATATAATATTACCCCTTGCATTTGCCAAAACATCACCCCATAAAGGATGCCTACTATTAAGATCTCCTAGTAAGAAAAAAGGTTGTGGGAGTTGTTGAGTCACCTCTAATAAATTATCATGCAAGATATTATCCTTTGGAGGCAAGTAAAGAGAACAGATTGTGTATTTTCTCCCTATATCTATCTGTACAACCACTGCCTGCAGATGGATTCAGATAGACAAAGATATTTGGGGAACATCTCAACAAACGTATACAAGATTTTCCTCATGGCTCCTTGCTTGTTGATCATATGGTGTCTTAGCTAACATACTCTCAAGGACAAGAGTATTAGCATCGAGATTGCTTTCCTGTAGAAATATAATTATAGGGGAGTCCTTACGTATGAGGAGCTTAAGTTCTTCATATTTTGCCCTTAAACCCTGGCAATTCCATTGCAGAATGGAGTAAAAACTATGGTTTATTTTTTGGAAGATGCCTTGGATGAAGTCTTCCCATCGGCAATCTTTGATCTAACACTATTTTCTGATTTATTCAAGTTGTCTTCCAGTTGATCAGAAACCTCAGCAGACAAGACATCATATTTGTTTGAAGTTGTGACTTTAATGTTTCCTATGGTAGGAGGCGAGAGAGATGGAAGTGTATCAACCATGTGTCACATGATCGTACATAGTAACGACATTTCTTTTTTTTGTATATATTATCCTTTGTATCTTCGCTCTCTCCTCGCACTGACATGGACCTGAATAAACATGTCTGTTTTTCTTACTGGTAACTGTTAACAGGAACGGTTGTCGGTTGAGCATGAAATTGCCAGTCATGTTTTATGTCCTTCTTGTCTGGACTTGATGTATATATAAGCTGGTGTTCTGTAATAAAGTTACTTAGTTGCTTTCATCCTGCCTTCTTAGTCACAGCCTCTCTCGGCCCATCACAGAGGTCTCTCTCTTTTTCAATTAAAACTTTGTGAGCTACCAGGTTTTTGCACCTTCCCCACAACAGGTGCACCAGGTAAATTGGTTTCAAGAGGAACCAGGCAAGGACATGGCCTGAGAGAGGTTTGTACTATTGTTAAGAATGGAGTCCAGTAGATGGCTTTTGAATATCTTTGAGATCTCTAAGTATCTGTTTTGATTTTTTTACGCTTTCTAGATATAAATTTTCAATGGGACTTTCATCCTCTTTAACTACTTTCATATGTTTCTTTATGTTAGAAGTGAGGATATTATTTTTGTCAGTGCTTTGGCAAGTTTTTCTTCAAAACCATTGAAAAAGGTTGTCCTGGCCTTATCTGCTTTTCAAGAGGCCTTTCAAGAGCCTCTTTAAAAGTACCCCTTTCCATGGTTCTAATGGCCTGAATTTCTTTTTCAAAACTAAAATTTATAGAGCTTTTAGATGTAGCGGGGTGTGCTTCTCCACAATATATACTACTTGGATTTTCTGTGCATGCTCCATGACTATTTTTTCCACAGTCAGCACAAACAGATGGCTTATTAATTAGATTTTCCTTGCACTTCTGGCTTAAATGGCCATATATTTTTGCAATGATAACATTGCCATGGTGAAGGGATGTATGGTTTCACTTTCAAAGATAGCCAACCAGCTTTAATAACATTAGTTAATCTGCATTAATCAAATGTTACAATCAAAGTAGCAAGAGAAATAAGTTATTCTCCAACTCTCTTTCTTATTCTGACTACTTTTTCTACTCCTTGACTTTTCAGTTCATCCTCAATTTCTTTTTCCTCTATATCTAACAATTCTGGAGCATATGTCACACCCCTACTCTGGTTGAAAGTGGGGTGCGAAACAAATTTGACACCATGACCATCCAATGTTGAAAGTGTTTTTAATCTTTCGCTTTGTATTTGGGATAGTGTCTCTATCAAGAGACTTCCACTTCCCTGGTGAAGAATTTTTGGCTGCCCTCCACATATAATAACTATTTCCCTTTTAGCTTTAAAAACCTTCACATGCTCATGTCTTCTATTTTCAAATTCCAAAATAAAATAAAAATTTCATAATTCACTATTTCATAGTGACCACGTAATACTACTTTTCTGTAGTATCATCATTTCTCATTCTCTCTCTCTTCTTCTCTAGTGTTTTCTAATAATCACTATTCACATAACGTGAATAAGGTTCTAATGTTACAATATTAGAACTGAGTTGGAGCTCTCTGTACTGAGGTCCATGTTTGTGTTTGCCAGGTCGTCAACAGAGGGGTTGGTTTTTATAGAAGCAAGTCCGGTTATCCACCTCTTATCGGAGGATGTCAGTCCTATCGCATGTCACCTAACACGAGAAGATGCTTTAGCGGGGACCCGTCCTCTATTAGAGAGGGGCTGCCTCTCTTTAGGTGGGCGTACACTGGTCAGTGGAGGTAGTTAGCCCCTCCCACCGACGAATCCAATGCCTGGCGTCACCCATTACCCGCAAATATGGGTGACTTAAAACCAGATCACTACCGCCCGACTCTTAATAAACTAATTCTGCACCCAATGGAGTCTGCCAGAGGGTGATGGCATCTAAACTGGTACAGGATGAGATGGCATGCCGTCCCTCCCACACTGTGCCAAATCCAAAGAGGCAGTCAAAGTATATACAAACAAGCCAAAGTCATCAACAAGTTCATGCCCAAGAAGAAGCGATGGGAGAATAAAAGAAATAACCAAAAGGAAAAGAGAAAGTGCTGATTAATTTAGTTGGATCAACAATTGGGCACCTAAGACCAGTGGGAAAGCAATTCCCACTGTTCATAAGAACTCAGCTGCTAATCCCTAAGGCCCCCATCCTCGTCAAGGCTTCAGCATCCGGGGGGGGGGGGACAAGTCTCTGTTGAAAACTACTCCCCTTCCATAACTAAAGTTTAGTTGGGGTTTCACGTCCAACTTTATGCCATCATTCTGTCTTTAAATTGCAAAGTATACCAGATTGTGTTTCTGATTTGGCACTTATGAGGAAACTGTTCTTTCTAAAACGAGCTATACAGTGAACCCTCGTTTATCGCGGTAGATAGGTTCCAGTCGCGGCCGCGATAGGTGAAAATCCGCGAAGTAGTGACACCATATTTACCTATATATTTAACATGTATATTCAGACTTTTAAAACCTTCCCTTGTACAGTACGTAGTACTGTTAACAAACTACCCTTTAATGTACAGAACACTTAATGCATGTACTACAGTACCCTAAACTAAAACAGGCACAAATATTAAAGGTGATTTTATATCATGCATTTCCTAAACATGCTGAAAAGCACGATAAAAAATGGCAACCAATGTTTTGTTTACATTTATCTCTGATCATAATGTAGAAACAAACTGGAGGTAGAGCTTTGCTTATTACCCAGACATATTTCCCATACTTTTCCCTTAGAACTACATCACATCTTCCTACTTTAGATATATATATATATATATATATATATATATATATATATATATATATATATATATATATATGTGTGTGTGTGTGTGTGTGTGTGTATATATATATATTTATATGTATACACATATACATACCTACATATATACATAAATACATGCATACATATATATATATATATATATATTACTGTATATATATATGGGTTATGGAAAAAATCCGCGAAGTGGTGAATCCGCGATGGTCGAACCGCGAAGTAGCGAGGGTTCACTGTATCTCCTGGTGCAATGTTACCTACTTTCTTTTGAAGAAATTTGGATATTTTGAAATATTTTCCAGTACTCCCTTTTGACTGAGCAATAAGCCACTTAGGTGGTTTTGGTTTTCTCTGGGAGGGTACACCCCTCTATATCTCTGTTAATGCAATCTGCAGGTTTGTATATATCTAGATCCTTAGGTACACCATCACAAAGAGCATTCTTGATATTCAAATTATTAATTTTAATGTTCATAATGTCACTGATTGCATTAAATGCTTCATCATGATTATCAAATGATATCCATTAATCCCATTTGTCATTTTCAAGTCTCATTCGAATTTCTTTTATATTACCATAACATTGAAATGTTTCTATTAGAATTTGGGTGACATGAAGGATTTGCAGTTTCCCTATGTTACCAAAATTACTTCGCTTTTGAGCATCCATAGAATGATCCTTTAGAGTTTCCAGGTTATCAACAGAGGGGCTGGTTAGTAAAGTAGAAGCAAGCCGGGTTATCCTATCCCAAGTGGCCCAACACGAGAAGAGGCTTCAGTGGGTATCAGTCCTCTATTAGAGAGGGGCTGCCTCTCTTTAGGTTGGCGTACACTGTTCTGTGGGGGTAGTTAGCCCATCCCACCGACGACTCCAATGCCTGGTGTCGCCCATTACCCACAAATATGGGTTGGCGTACACTGGTCTGTGGGGGTAGTTAGCCCATCACACCGACGATTCCAATGCCTGGCGTCACCCATTACCCACAAATATGGGTGACTTAAAACCAGATCATTGGAGCCCGACTCTTAACAGACAGTCTGCACCCAATGGGGTCTGCCAGAGGGTGATGGCATCTAAATTTGTACAGGATGAGATGGCATGTCATCCATCCCACACTGCACCAAATCCAAAGAAGCAGCCAAACTATTATCAAACAAGCCAAAGTCGTTAATAAGTTCATGCCCAAGGGGAAGAGATTGGAGAATAAAAGAAATATTAAAAGGAAAAGAGAAAGTGCTGACTAATTTAGTTCGATCAACTATTGGCCACCAAGGACCAGTGGGAAAGCAATTCCCACTGTTTATCAGAGCCCAGCTGCTAATCCGTAAGACCCTCAGCATCTGGGGGTTCTTTGAGTGTGACACACACTACATTACAAGGAGGTGATCTAACTTCTGACTGGGGTCAAGGGAGCTCAAAATTCCTTATAAGGAGAGACAATTCCGTCAAAAGTTATTTTCCTCCCTAAGGTATAAAATAAACTCTTGCTATCAATGGGATAGTAGCATCATGAGGAGAGATACCCCATCCATAACACCAACCACAAATGCTAATCCCCTTTGCCTAGTAGACAGTGTAAAAAATATATATATATATATAATTAGGGAAAAGACAAATTATTTCAGTTTTTTTAGACCATGATATTTTGTTTGATGTTTTTTCTATTTTCTATTTGTTAAGCTCTTTGTTCATATGCGTCATAGTGTAATAATCCTTTGATTTTACAAAGTAACGGCACCCTGCACCCAGCAGGGATCAGGTTTTAGGATTATAAATAAATTGAATCACAATTTGAAGTTTACGGTTCCTGAATCCGGCCTTGTTATTCAAATCACCTAAGATACTAATCAGTTTTAAAAATGGTTGTGTATCCTTTAAAAGAGAAAGGGACTCTAACCTTGAATAGACATACATCGTGATTGTCATCGTTAAGTTTTGGTAATGTAGGCCAGATGGCTGTATATATTTTCATCTCTTCACTGGCCTCGGAAAAGTTTGTGGCAATGTCTGGTATTATTTGAAGGTCGGAGGCAGATATTGCCCAGTTGGATATGGTATTTACGATGGGGCAAGGAAGTCTTCCAGTAGGCATTTTACACAATATGGGAAGTGACTAGTCAGGGGTTGCCTGGTGAAGGGTGCATTGGGGTTTGACAGGTAGTGTAAAGATTTCAATCTTGTGATCAGACAATATGAGTTAATTTTTTTGCAAAATCTATCTAATGGCCTTGTTAAACCTGACTGAAGTGTCTTCTACAAATTCAAAGGAGTAATCGTAGTTTCTTTATTATGAGTGACTAAAGCCTGCCTGGAAGAGGCTATATAATTTATCCTGGGACTCTTTTGAACATATCTGCTCTTGTGTTGCTAGTAGTGTGTGTGTGATCAGTCTTATCCATGACAGACCTTTCCCCATCATAGTGTAATTGTGTTTTTTCATATAGTGACACAATTGTCCCAGTATTAGGGTCACATGTTTGTCCCCAGAAACAAGTTTCAACCTGAGGCAAACTTAAATTGATGTCAATGTCCAAATTTTCTGTCTGTGTATGCAGATCATGGTCTATAATGTTACGGGGTTCTCCTTAGCTTGAAGCTTTCTTCTGTTTACCTTTACCGAAAAGGCTTTGTAGTGATGTTAACGCTTACAGTATAGGTTTTGTGTCTGGAACCCGATGGGATGGTAATTTGACGGACTTTTATATTTTATATCATGTTTTCTTAAATGTGTGGCTTACTGAATAACCTGTTCCTGGTGACTTAATGTTGAAGTGTCCAACATGTGAACATTTTTTTTGGTAAAATCATTTTTTAATCTAGTTATTGTGGGACTGAAGTGTAGAGAGATACTAGTTTATTTTTTACAATATAAAATTTTGCTGTTAAAATTGTAAATTTATATTTGCTTTATTGTCAACCTAGTTATTTGTTTCATTTTTTAAATCAAATTTCTTTTTTTAATAATCTTTTTTCAATACATTTCATCACATCAGATGTTCCCCATTCTAGCCTGAAGTTTTTTTTTTTTTTTGGTTGATTTCTATTTCCTCTCCTAACATTCCTAATGTTTAATTAACTTGATTAAAGAAACATCCTACCTAGAAAGCATGCTGCTGCACTTCATATAGGATTCTGTTCCTACCAGTATAAGTCAGATGGTATAACTCGAATAATATTAGGAAATTCTGAGGCTCTAGCTGGGTACCCTTCCCCAGTAAAAAAATCAAGGGGTGGTGCCCAGTGGCCAGTTTTACTTGATTGTTTACCTTTCACCCAGATCTATGGATATTCCACCATACTTTTTGTGTAGTGAAAAGTTGGAGTGTAGTCGGCTTTCGGACACTAGGCAGTCTTTGTACTACGACTGGCCGCAGCCTACAAACCACTACAACAGCAATTGACAACTTACCAAGGTATTAAGACATCCTATTCCCCACTGCATGTGAAAAGACTTTCTGCAAGAGGTGATACTAGATAACATGCAAGCGCGAAGTCAGAGGGACGCAACTGTGTTGTAGTATATCTCTGTGTGAGGTTGTTTGAGTTGGTTATGGAGAAGAGGCAACTCCCTCAGTACCTCTCTCAGCAGAAGTAAAAGGTCTAGGAACCTCTCTGCCTGTTGCCACTTCAGAGCTATTAGGGTCATCGAAAGATCTTGTGATGCCCTCACCCTGTTGATGAGCCTCCTCATTAAACATAAGGTAGGAACACATAGACAACCAGGTTGTCCCACAGATGTTGGAAGGCATCCTGTAGAAATGCCTGGGGATCAAGGACTGGCGAGCAGTACACAGGAAGCTTCCGGTTCAGAAATGTTGCAAATAGGTCTATTATAAATGAACCCCACAAAGCCAGGACTTTGTTGGCTATTCGAGGATGTTAAGACCATTTGGAGCCAACTAACTTAAACCTTCCTGCTAAGATTGTCTGCAAGAATATTTTTCTTGCCCAGAAGGAATTGAGTTGACAGGGCGATTGAATTGTCTTCCATCCAATGCAGTATCTCCATGGCTAGTTGGTAAAGTAGCTGTGAAAAAGCACCCCCAGGCTTGTTTAGGTATGCCACTATCATTACTGTATGTTGTTGCTCATCAGCACCACATAATGACCTGAAAGAAGTGCTTGAGCTAAAAAGGCTGCCCTCATCTCTAGGAGGTATATGTGACACTGCCAGTTGGCATTGGACCACAAACCAGAGGCCATGTGCTGCATCAGGTCAGCCCCCCCCCCCCCATTTCTTTTGATGCATCCTTGAAGAGAATCAAATCCAGAGGGGGGAGATAGGTCTAAACCCCTGAGAAGGTTGGTATCTGCTACCCACCAACTTAGGTCTTTCTTCTCCTCCAATCCTATCAGAACCAAGAGATCCGGAGGATTCCTGTGTTGCAACCACAAAATTTTTAGTTGCCACTTAAGAAGTCAAATGCGCAGACACCCGTTGGGCACTAGACGCTCCAGAGAGGGCAAATGGGCAAAGCCACTGATGTGCTTACAGCAAATCTTCCAAGAGGAAGGGATGGGCTATTTCCTTGAATCTCTCTATTCTTTTTTGGAATGGTAAAATTTGCTGTTTTGGGTGTCTATCTGCATCCCAAGGTATACCAGTTTTTGCGATGGTTGGAGAGAGGACTCCTCACAATTTATAACGATCCTCAGATCAGGAAAGAAAAGTGAGAGGTCTGTACCGGTGTAAGAGAAGGGTCTCCACCAAGTAAGCGAGAATCAACCGATTCTCCAGATAGCAAAAGATACGAATACCGCTGGCATGGGCAAGGTTGATACTAGGGTGAACACATTCGTGAACACCAGCAGGGATGTGGACAGGCCAAGCATAGACGTTACGACGTGCTTCTGGGTGAGGGGCCGGACATCATTAACCTGTAAATCAAATAAGGCCTCTTGAGGGGGAGCCTGACCGCTTCTCTGGGGGAAATGGGAAGGTCTTCAGGCCTTGAAACTTGGACTGAAGTTTAAAGTCATCACTCTTTTTTGTTCGACCTCCGGAGGAGAACGGCGAGGAAGGGTCAGAGGGAAGAGTACAGGGTGTCAGAAAAAAAGATCAAGACTTCTTAGACCTTAAGAATGAACTCAAAGGAGAAGAATCCTTTTTAGACATCATCATCCCCTCCTACCCTACAAAATCCACTCATAACATGGAAAACCCTGTCTGCTGGAATGTCCTCAGCTGGCAAGGCACAAAAGGTGGCGATCCCTCTCCTTTGCACTCATGAAGGTGCCAAAACCTCGTTCCAACACCCTTCGGCAGGTCCGTATATCTACGTGCATCCCCAAAGCAGACACTCGCTAACACGGTAAAAAGAGAAAAAAACATGAATTTTTTTCCCTTAATTCTACAGCCAGTGGAAGAATGTCTGTTCTCACCGACAGCTGAAAATCAAAGTGAGTGCTCAGTGAGCAAGGGTGGGTTGGGCTTCACTGCTCCCAGCCGGTAACTTCGGCCACCTGTTTACACATCGTTATAAGAGTTTAATTGCCGTATTCTCCAACTTTGCTGATCTTCTATCCTATGTAAATGGTGAAGGGTTGCATTTGTTCCGTAACAACTACAAGTAATTGCACAAACAATAAGGATTTCAAAGAATAATCTTGAATAAGGTCAAAAATATAGGTTTTACTTGGTCATTCTGTTGTACTGATTCTGGGGACAGAATAAATGATGATTCCTCTGAGGATGATGACATTTTTGGAGGCGAAGATTTGGGTCTTGGAGGCACTTTTGGGTGAGGACTTTGTGCTGCTTTAGTTTGCTTAAGTCCGCTATCAACTCTCGACCGGACATTACGGAACAGCATCGGTTTATTCTTCTTTGCTGAACTCAGTTGGAGATTACTTAACTTCAACCTTTTCTGCAAAAAAATAATTTTGATTATAAAATTTATCATTTTGATTATTTAACAGGGCCTATAACTTGAAAGCACAATGAGCTTGACATTTAACATAAGAATAATTCTTTATATACCATCTCCTCCAGGCAGCCAGTGTAGGAACCCTAACCCTGGATATTATCCCCTGAATGGAGTTCCCAAATCCTTACCTCCACCTGTTGGTCCTCACAATTTCAATTTAAAGTCAAAAGTGACTTCCATTGACACGTAAACTACTTTACATGGGGAGGAGGGAGGTTGATTATGTAACCTGGAGGTAATAAATATTTACTAAATTTCTGTTTATTGCAATGAGTCTTACTTACAGGTCACAGTGCTGACTACCACAATGGAGATGGGTTAATGATAACCTGATAACAACTTAATAAATAACATTTCTACGGTATGTGCCTTCTCTAAATTTACATCCTGTAAACCTTAAAAATAATGTAAAACCTAATAATAAAACGAAACGTGCAAACACATTCCTATAACTTCTATACCAGCCTATAATCTAAACTTTCTTACTTCTTCCAGTTGCTGAATATAAAAACATCCTAAATAAAAAAATGTTATTTTCATTAGTAAAATAAATTTTTGAATATACTTACCCGACGATCATGTAGCTGTCAACTCCGTTGCCCGACAGAAATCTACGGTCGGGATACGCCAGCGATCGCTATCCAGGTGGGGGTGTACACAACAGCGCCATCTGTGAGTAGGTACTCAAGTACTTCTTGTCAACAAGAACTCAATTTTCTCCTCGGTCCACTGGTTCTCTATGGGGAGGAAGGGCGGGTTCTTTAATTCATGATCGTCGGGTAAGTATATTCAAAAATTTATTTTACTAATGAAAATAACATTTTTCAATATTAATCTTACCCGACGATCATGTAGCTGATTCACACCCAGGGTGGTGGGTGGAGACCAGCATACATGTTAACAAAGAAGCTAAGTATCCCGTATTTCATTTTATCAGTTATTCAAAATAACAAACATAAAATAAATAAGTACCTGGTAAGGAAGTCGACTTGAACTATTACTCTGCCTTTTTTAAGTACGTCTTCCTTACTGAGCCTAGCGGTCCTCTTAGGATGCTGAACGACTCCTAGGTGCTGAAGTATAAAGGGCTGCAACCCATACTAAAGGACCTCATCACAACCTCTAACCTAGGCGCTTCTCAAGAAAGAATTTGACCACCCGCCAAATCAACCAGGATGCGGAAGGCTTCTTAGCCGACCGTACAACCAAAAGAACAACAATAAAAAGTATTCAAGAGAAAGGTTAAAAAGGTTATGGGATTATGGGAATGTAGTGGCTGAGCCCTCACCTACTACTGCACTCGCTGCTACGAATGGTCCCAGGGTGTAGCAGTTCTCGTAAAGAGACTGGACATCTTTGAGATAGAATGATGCGAACACTGACTTGCTTCTCCAATAGGTTGCATCCATAACACTCTGCAGAGAACGGTTCTGTTTGAAGGCCACTGAAGTAGCAACAGCTCTCACTTCATGTGTCCTTACCTTCAGCAAAGCAAGGTCTTCTTCCTTCAGATGAGAATGTGCTTCTCTAATCAGAAGCCTGATGTAGTAAGAAACTGCGTTCTTAGACATCGGTAGAGAAGGCTTCTTGATAGCACACCATAAAGCTTCTGATTGTCCTCGTAATGGCTTTGACCTTCTTAAATAGTACCTAAGAGCTCTAACTGGGCAAAGTACTCTCTCTAGTTCGTTCCCCACCAAGTTGGACAGGCTTGGGATCTCGAACGACTTAGGCCAAGGACGGGAAGGAAGCTCGTTTTTAGCCAAAAAACCGAGCTGCAAGGAACATGTAGCCGTTTCAAAAGTGAAACCTATGTTCCTGCTGAAGGCGTGGATCTCACTTACTCTTTTAGCTGTTGCTAAGCACACGAGGAAAAGAGTTTTTAATGTGAGGTCCTTAAAAGAGGCTGATTGGAGCGGTTCAAATCTTGATGACATTAGGAACCTTAAAACCACGTCTAGATTCCAGCCTGGAGTGGACAACCGAAGTTCCTTTGAGGTCTCAAAAGACCTAAGGAGGTCCTGTAGATCTTTGTTGGTGGAAAGATCCAAGCCTCTGTGGCGGAATACCGCTGCCAACATACTTCTGTAACCCTTGATCGTAGGAGCTGATAGGGATCTTACGTTCCTTAGATGTAACAGGAAGTCAGCAATCTGGGTTACAGTGGTACTGGTTGAGGAAACTGCATTGGCCTTGCACCAGCTTCGGAAGACTTCCCATTTAGACTGATAGACTCTGAGAGTGGATGTCCTCCTTGCTCTGGCAATCGCTCTGGCTGCCTCCTTCGAAAAGCCTCTAGCTCTTGAGAGTCTTTCGATAGTCTGAAGGCAGTCAGACGAAGAGCGTGGAGGTTTGGGTGTACCTTCTTTACGTGAGGTTGACGCAGAAGGTCCACTCTTAGAGGAAGAGTCCTGGGAACGTCGACTAGCCATTGCAGTACCTCGGTGAACCATTCTCTCGCGGGCCAGAGGGGAGCAACCAACGTCAGCCGTGTCCCTTTGTGAGAGGCGAACTTCTGAAGTACCCTGTTGACAATCTTGAACGGCGGAAACGCATACAGGTCGAGATGGGACCAATCCAGCAGAAAGGCATCCACGTGAACTGCTGCTGGGTCTGGAATCGGAGAACAATACATCGGGAGCCTCTTGGTCATCGAGGTAGCGAATAGATCTATGGTTGGCTGACCCCACAGGGCCCATAGTCTGCTGCAAACATTCTTGTGAAGGGTCCACTCTGTGGGGATGACCTGACCCTTCCGGCTGAGGCGATCTGCCATGACATTCATATCGCCCTGAATGAACCTCGTTACCAGCGAAAGCTTTCGATCTTTTGACCAAATGAGGAGGTCCCTTGCGATCTCGAACAACTTCCTCGAATGAGTCCCTCCCTGCTTGGAGATGTAAGCCAAGGCTGTGGTGTTGTCGGAGTTCACCTCCACCACCTTGTTTAGCTGGAGGGACTTGAAGTTTATCAAGGCCAGATGAACCGCCAACAACTCCTTGCAATTGATGTGAAGTGTCCTTTGCTCCTGATTCCATGTGCCCGAGCATTCCTGTCCGTCCAGTGTCGCACCCCAGCCCGTGTCCGATGCGTCCGAGAAGAGACGGTGGTCGGGGGTCTGAACAGCCAATGGTAGACCTT
The DNA here is from genome assembly GCF_036898095.1 of Palaemon carinicauda. Lineage (NCBI taxonomy): Eukaryota > Metazoa > Arthropoda > Malacostraca > Decapoda > Palaemonidae > Palaemon > Palaemon carinicauda. The sequence continues at coordinate 80,276,826 of NC_090732.1, read as the reverse complement.
CCTTGAGAAGAATGCTGTTCTTCCACCACGTTAGAGTAGACCTCATCTCTTCGGAAACAGGAACTGAGACCGTCTCTAGCGTCATGTCCTTTATCCAGTGAGCAGCTAGATGATACTGAAGGGGGCGGAGGTGGAGTCTCCCTAACTCGATGAACAGGGCCAGCGATGAAAGTGTCCCTGTTAGACTCATCCACTGCCTGACTGAACATCGGTTCCTTCTCAGCATGCTCTGGATGCATTCTAGGGCTTGATTGATCCTTGGGGCCGACGGAAAAGCCCGAAAAGCTCGACTCTGAATCTCCATACCCAGATAGAAAATGGTCTGGGATGGGACGAGCTGGGACTTCTCTATATTGACCAGGAGGCCCAGTTCCTTGGTCAGATCCATAGTCCATCTGAGATTCTCCAGACAGCGACGACTTGTTGGAGCTCTTAAAAGCCAGTCGTCTAAATAGAGGGAGGCTCTGATGTCTGCCAAGTGAAGGAATTTCGCAATATTCCTCATCAGTCTGGTAAACACAAGAGGTGCCGTGCTTAGGCCAAAGCACAGGGCTTGGAACTGGTACACAACCTTTCCAAAGACGAACCTTAGGAAAGGTTGGGAGTCTGGATGGATGGGGACGTGAAAGTACGCGTCTTTCAGGTCTAACGAGACCATCCAGTCCTCCTGCCTGACCGCTGCTAGGACTGACTTCGTCGTCTCCATCGTGAACGTCTGCTTGGTGACAAAAGCATTGAGAGCACTGACGTCCAGCACCGGTCTCCAACCTCCTGTCTTCTTGGCTACCAGGAAGAGACGGTTGTAAAAGCCCGGGGATTGATGATCCCGGACTATGACCACCGCTTCCTTTTGTAGCAAGAGCGACACCTCTTGTTGCAACGCTAGCCTCTTGTCCTTCTCCTTGTAGTTGGGAGAGAGGTTGATGGGAGACGTAGCTAGAGGGGGACTGCGGCAGACCGGAATTCTGTATCCCTCCCTTAGCCACTTCACAGACTGAGCGTCTGCACCTCTGCTCTCCCAAGCTTGCCAGAAGGTCTTGAGTCTGGCTCCTACTGCTGTCTGGAGAGGAAGGCAGTCAGAACTTGCCTTTTGCGGACTTGGAACCCTTCTTGGACTTGCCACGGTGACTGTCTGCACGGGCACCTCCTCTGCTGGAGGCTCTGCCACGAAAGGGCGGGATGAACCTAGATGCAGGTGTGTCAACTGCTGCAGGGCGGAAGGGTCTAGGCACGGAAGGTAAGGTTTTAGCCTTACGTGCAGAAGATGCCATAAGATCATGAGTATCCTTCTGGATAAGCGAGGCAGCCATCCCCTTAATCAGCTCCTCCGGAAACAGACACTTGGAGAGAGGAGCAAACAACAACTCTGACTTCTGGCAAGGAGTGATACCAGCCGATAAGAAGGAGCAAAGATGTTCTCTCTTCTTAAGGACTCCTGACACATACGAAGCCGCAAGTTCACCAGACCCATCCCGAATTGCTTTGTCCATGCTAGACATGATCAGCATGGCCGAGTCCTTATCTGAAGGGGAAGTCTTCCTGCTTAAGGCTCCCAAACACCAATCGAGGAAGTTGAATATCTCGAAGGCACGAAAGACTCCCTTCAACAGATGATCCAAATCAGAAAAGGACCAGCAGATCTTCGAACGTCTCATAGCCAACCTGCGGGGAGAGTCAACCAGACTTGAGAAGTCGCCCTGGGCAGAGGCAGGAACTCCCAAGCCGGGTTCCTCTCCCGTGGCATACCAGACGCTCGACTTAGAAGCAAGCTTGGTAGGCGGAAAGACGAAAGAAGTCTTTCCCAGATGCTTCTTGGAATGCAACCACTCTCCCATAACCCTCAAAGCTCTCTTAGATGATCTGGCGAGAACAAGCTTGGTGAAGGCAGGCGCAGCAGACTGCATGCCCAGAGCAAACTCGGAGGGAGGAGAACGAGGGGTTGCAGACACAAACTGCTCAGGATACAAGTCCCTGAACAAGGCAAGGACTTTACGAAAGTCTAAGGAAGGAGGCGTAGACTTGGGCCCTTCAAAATCAGAGTGAGGTTCATCCAGATGTGCAGCTTCGTCATCCGATACACCATCATCCGAAAGCTGAGTTGTAAGTGGCAAAGGTAGAGCAGAAAGCTGAACGGCTGAATCCGGCAGTACGGGTGCATGCGTACCTGCGGATCCAACATCATGCCGCTGCTGGTCGGTCTGCGAGCTGGCAACAACAAAAGCAGAGGGCTGGTGTGTGGGAGGGGGCTGCGGTGGGTTGAGGAGCATGCGGTATGGTATGCGGAGGATGCGGTATGGTATGCGGAGCATGCTGTAAGGTATGCGGCGCATGCTGCATGGTATGCGGAGCATGCTGTGAGGTATGCAGAGCATGCTGCATGGGCTGCGGAGAATGCCGCATAGTGCTGGAACCCGGCAGCTCTACAGAACCTTCCCACTGCTGATGCGGTAGCTCACGCATGTTAGTAGATGGTGCAGCAAGAACATGCGTCTGGCAGGGTGGACTGCGCATCGGTGGTGGAGCTCTCACAGGTGGAGTGTGGGAGCAGGCAGCCGCAGTATCTGCTGAGCGCACAACCTCGGCGGGTTGTAGGTTAACAGGAGCAGTGTTAACCTTCTCAGCATGATACTCCTGCATGAATGCCGCAAGCTGAGACTGCATAGTCTGCAGCATGGACCACTTAGGGTCTACTGTGGTTGGAGCAACAACAGACGGAGCAGTAGCCTGTTGAGGGACCACTCTACCTCTCTTGGGAGGTGTGCAGTCATCAGATGACTGCGGCGAGTCCGAACTGACCCAGTGGCTACACCTGGGCCGTTGGACTCGCTCGGAAGGGACCTTACGTTTGAGCGGTCGTGAGACCTTGGTCCACCGTTTCCTCCTGGAAACTTCTTCCACAGACGAGGAATGTAAGGGCTCATTCGTCTGTATGTGGATGGGACGATCCTTAACAGATACGTCCGCAACCACTGAGGATACATCCGTGCGCCGATCAAGGCCTGCCGAACCCTTTGGTCCTTCGACATTGCTTCTCCCCTGGGCTTGGGAGCTTGCAAGAGGTCCCGGACTGGGAGGACGACTGGCACGCACAGATGTACCCTCATGCGCAACACTGACACTGACACTTTGCACATCACTAGCACTAACACTTCCCACTGCACTCTTCGCTGTCAGCTCTCTGACATCTGCCAAGAGCTGAAAACGGTCATTAGCCAATGACTCCACTTTGTCACCGAGAGCCTGAATGGCACGCAACATATCCGCCATTGCAGGCTGAGCACTCGTAGCAGGTTCGGGAGTCACCACCACAGGGGAAGGAAAAGGTTGAGGGGCATGGGGAGAGGAAAAATCCACAGAGCGAGAAGAACTCCTCCTATTTCTCTCCTTCTCTAACCTACGTGCATATCTAAGGAATTCGTTAAAATCGAATTCCGAAAGCCCAGCACATTCCCCACATCGATCTTCCAATTGACAGGATTTACCCCTACAATTGGAACATACGGTGTGAGGATCTATAGAGGCCTTCGGAAGACGCCTAGCACAAGTCCTAACGCTACACTGCCTGTACTTAGGTACTTGAGACTGGTCAGACATCTTGAATTTAGAAGTAGTCAAGGGGGGAATCCAAAATCTAGCAAAGTTCGTTAACAATTAATCCAAATTAATTCCAAAAGCTTGCTAAGCTAATGATAAAGCTTCCTGAATAGCGAAGGCTAAACTCTAGAGCAAATACATCACCAAATCGTGAACAATAACTCCAGAATCAACAGCGTATCCAAGTAGGTCTTGCCGGCGGCACGACAGAGGAAAAATTGAGTTCTTGTTGACAAGAAGTACTTGAGTACCTACTCACAGATGGCGCTGTTGTGTACACCCCCACCTGGATAGCGATCGCTGGCGTATCCCGACCGTAGATTTCTGTCGGGCAACGGAGTTGACAGCTACATGATCGTCGGGTAAGATTAATATTGAAAAATTGAGAATGTGGATTAGCTAAGAAAATCAAAAAAACATCAACATATCAAATAACACTGGAAAAAGTAATCAAGTTTCTCTATATATTGCAAAAATTACTATAGCGAAAACCCTACTCATAAAGAGCCTTGGCCTTCTCACAAACAAAATGCTACAATATCACTTACATAGACTAGTGCTTGGAAGGACATCCATCTTCCAATCCAAAAAGATGCCTAAAAGACTTCAAAATGTAAGAACCTCTCAAGGAACCCTTAACCTATTCATTACACATCCTTCATATTGATTGTAACCCTTTGCCTCTGTACACCTACAGTACCTAAACAATGTAGCACATCAAAGCTCTAAACTGTATTGCTATGTTACTTCTATATTATTGAACATCAATAATACAAGCCTTCCTGATTTCTATCTTCAATAGGGTAGCGAACAATCCGGTCGGATGCTCGGCAATTCCTAGTGTGTTAAATAGTAGATGAATTAACAAATTAATTTCCATAATATGGAAAAGAATATATCCAAAAGTATTTCTCTCCTAGCTCTGCATCAAGGGGTGGGAAACCAGAAAAATTAAACCCTATACTATATTGAAAAAAGTTTATGCTTTTTTACCTGCTACAAAACACTGCCATGGTCCTTTTAAAAGAAAATCTATCAATCATTTACATGCCTGGCTATATTTTACAGTAGACGAAATAAGCTGTTACCAAGTAAAGCGTTAATCTACCACTCATACATAGCCTCCTAACTACTATATAAAATGGATTTTGAGCAAAGCAAAAAATCTATTTTTGGGTGAGAATGCCATGTCGTCCTGATGGAAGGTTCCTTTAGGTAGCTTTCTAAGAGATATTTCCTACAGTGATACTCCCAGAGAATTAAACCGAAGGTCTCCTGGATTTAAACTCCTGGCGCAAGTATCCAGTTCAGGATATCGCAAGGGATCAGGGGACGTATTTTTTAGATACGACACATAGCAATCTTCACCCCGATAAGATTTAACTCTTTGATGTAAGGGCGAAAGAAAGGGGGTGCTGTTCTAGGTACCCGGTGGACCTCCTATCCGTACTATTACCGGCCGCCATTCCTTTACTTGTCTTTAAGCAGGAATAGCCGCAGATAGAGTAGTTTCGGGTGGTGTCAGCAAAAGGGTGGGTCCATCAGGATGACATGGCACTCTCACCCAGAAATAGATTTTTCACTTTGCTCAAAATCCGTTTTCTGGGCTCCACCTGTGCCGCTCCGTGAAATGCTCCTTTAGCATCATTTCTAAGGTATATAACTGCTATGTATTACCAGAGAAAAAAGTTGCATAGGAATGACAGGGTTGAACCCAGCTCGCTCACCTAAATAGGTGTCGGTATATATAACTGGGGTGTGTAAAACCACAACCAGAGGTCTCGTGCCATTTAGATATCTCCTCTTCAATATCCCCGTTACAGCGAGGTGCCGTTCAACACCCGCTACTGAATGCTACTACCACCATCTCCACCCACGCCAACTATGTCACTCCTTTTCATAGCATCTCTCACGCCATTCGTTGTGCTTTTTGCTCTGTGTTTTTCGGTGATTTAGCGCCCTTTCTAGAGCAATATGTCGGATAATCAAGATTCCTCATCCAAGTTATGTACTAGATCTATGAGTTTTGAGCTTCTGGAGGTAGCATTGCCCTTAATTTTATTGTTATTAGAGTTAACGTGTTTTCTCAGTGTCGATGGCCACGCTCCGCGGCGGCCATGTTGGTTTTGCTCCCCCCTTGGCTCGTTCTTGACGCATTGCAATTGGTCTTCTATACTAATTGTTATTCGTTTTGAACCTGTTGCGCTGGTTTTTTACCGATTAACATTTTGCTATACTTGATATTATGTTGTTATCGCGTATCATTGCATTGGTACATTATGTTAGGTTATGGCTTGCTTGCTACCCTTCGAGGCCGAGTACCTTGAAGGCTTTGTCACCGTGTTATGGTGTTTTATTAATCTAGGGTTACATTACACTTCATTACCACCTAGATTAGAGTTAGGCTCTGTTTAGTTCGAGGGGGACTCTCGCTTGGCAGTTTTTATTCTAGTATTGTTATCCTACCGATCGGCATCATACCTGATCGAGTCTTTGTGTTGGCCCCCCTGTCCAGCTCGGTAACTACCCGTGCTGGAGGGCTCGGCTTTATTTATTCCTTTTCCCTGCCATTACTCCTGCATCCCTCTCTTACTGCATTATTTTAGCTTTATTTTGCATGCCTTATAACCTAGTTCTACATTTTACATTATTTATATTATCCGTATTATGATCATTCTGTTTTTGTTTGTATCACGTTTTTCTGTTCGGACAGGTTGGTACTCCTGTCCGCTCTCGGTCCCACGTGATCGCCTCGAGCCCCACCATTGGCTAGTTCTCGCTGGCTCCTTCCCCCTACCATTGGAGTATGCCACCCCATACCCTCATCCCCTCCAGGAATACCTCACGTCTCTTAGAGACTTTGGAGTCAGCTGTTTTGTTTTAAGGGTCGAGTCCTCTCGTTCCCCCCCGGGATACCTCCTGACTCCCTCCCTTAGTCTGAGCCAAGAACGGCTGTTGAGGTTATAGTCGAGTACGCTCACTTTCCATGCCTTGTCGTAGCCGGGTTTTCCCCTGCCGCCCTGATTGGCCATCGGACGGCCGGGGAGATTTCGGTTGTGTTGGGTATTCTTCGGCGTGATTCCCTTCGTTACGTACCATATCATGTTTGGTCTCTACTATTACGTAGACTATTTATTCATGGGGTAATCACGGAAGAGCTTTTATTTGTTTTTATTATATGTTATTTATTGTCTCTGTTCATTAAGGTTCTTGTGGCTGGCGGGGAATCATTGAACTCCTCCCTCCCTCCCTTTTCGACTCCCCCGGTAGGCTTGTTGTGACCCCCCGGGTCTATCTCAGTTGTCTCCCCGGAGCCAACAGGAAGCATGTTATTATAACATTCTTATTCTATACTTCCCCGGTACCGACGGGATAGTATATCTCCCACTATGACAATATTATATCATTGAATGATCATAACTAAATTACGGAATTGTTTTAACAATATCAGTTAATTACTGTTTATGCTAAGTCCCCCCCCCCCCCCCCCCCGATTATTATACCGGTTCTACCGGTTCGGAATGTTATTCTTAGTATTTTATCCCGGTTTTATACAGGTTTATTTTTAGTTCCTGGAGCACTCGGATCCCCTTGGGATACTAACCTACTATGGGATACTTATGTATCTTTATTATTACAGGTGGTCCACTGTCAGATGACAGCCTGCGCGGCCGTTCTTCAGCAAGCGTGCGGTCATGACGTCTGCAGGTCCCATGCCCACTGCGCTGTCCAGGTCAACGACCTTATTGTTTGACACCCAGACAACTGCGTGGTCTGTTATGGACTTGTTTCCACGCTTACTGCAGATTCGGTAGGTGTTCCTGTTGTTACTATCTATATATTTTACTTCGGATTTAATCTCTTAGATTTTTCCTTGTTATTTCCTTTGTAATTTCTGATCGAATTAAACATTTAATCTCGGTCTACATGTATTTACACTTTCTTTCGACGAAGTTACCTTGTTTATTAGTAACGGTATATTCTCTTTCAGAGCTCACAGTCTTCCAAGACTTCTGCCTTGGCGACCCTTAAGATCTGGGTCGGCGGGTTCGCCCGGAATGTCAAGGCGAAGAAACCTTATGTCCTTTCGGAGGAAATGTGCGCTCTCATTTACCCCAATGCCAAGACCTCGGCTGCGGTCCCCAAGGATGTGGCGGACTCCATCATCGCTAAAATTGGCGAAGATTTACTCCTGTCAGAGGACCACGAGGGGATGGGAGAGACAATCTTGGAGGACGTCGCAGCTATCAACCTGAACATCGAACCTATGGCTCTAGACGAGCCAGAGCTAGGTAGGGAGGTAGGTGAGGCAGGTGGGTCTCGGGCTAAGATTCCTATCCTTAGCCCGTCTTTGTCTACTTCTTCTGCTTCTTCCTTTCAGGGGTTCTCAGGGAAGCACGTGGCTGATGTCAGGCCACGTCCTGTAGTCCCTAAAGTTAAATCTACCCATAGGCCCCTAACGAAGACTCGCAGGTCTTCCAAATCGCCCAAACCCATTAAGACTTCGTCTTCCAGAGTCCCCATAGACTCAGCCGTAGCTGCTTCTTCCTCTCTTGGGTCGAGAGGGAAGACCAGCTCGAAATCTAAGACCCCGGAAGCTCCCTTCGATCCGGCAGCCTTTTCTAACCAGTTGTTGGAGCAAATTGGTTCCCTGGTGAACACCCCCACTGAGATGGTGCAAAACCAGGAGATTCTCGTTGAGAGTCTCATGCGTTCCGGACTGCCTCAGCAACAACAATACGTTATCCTGGATGCCTCTAAGCTCCCGGAGTTTGTTGAAAGCAATCCGTGGAGACTGGCCTTACATTCTCCCTTCAAGGATGGTATGTTAACCATCGAAGGATGTGGCACCCGGCCAGTAGAAGATTTTGAATTCTACCCGCCGGGTCTCCAGTTCCCTTTCCCTGGTTTTGCACGCTTAACCGAAGAGGCACTTGTAAGGTTAGATAAAGTCCCCAAAGAAACCGTGATTTACCTGAAGGAACAGGATCAGTCCACCTGGGTCCGAACCTTATACGAGTGGGAGTGTGTTAACACTATGTTAACATCTCATAAAAGCTCGTACACGATGTTCGTGGTAGACGAGCAAACCCCCACTCTGTGTGTCACGAAAATGATGGACCTTGATCATCAGGCTATAAACGAGGACAAGCCGTTACCACAACTGTGGGAAACAGAGCTGACTTCACTCCTGTTCCCGGGAGATCACGATTGCTGGGTTAACGCCCCAGCGACGTTCACAACGGGTAAGTTAAGCGCTGACTGTGCTTCTACACAGTTCAGAGAGCGGCTACCCAGGCTTCCGGATTCCTTGATACGTCTCGAGTTTGAAGCCCGTATGCGCCTGAGTAGGTCCATCAACTTGGCTACAATGGCAGAAATGACCTCTTTAATGTATGAAGAGGAACCACTTTTTAAGGTTTTGACGAAGTCATTACTTCAAACCTTGCTGTCTGATTCATACGACTTCCTTGCGGCCAGACATCGTTGCCGTAAGCACGTCTTGTCTGAGGCCACTATCAGACATGAGCCTAACAAGCTCATTAAAGCCCCAATCTGGGGCCCTGACTTATTCCCTCAGGATCTAGTCAACAACGTCCTCAGCGAGGCTGCTAGGGTCAATCAGAGCCTCAAGGTTCGGTGGGGCTTAGTCCCCAAACGCAAGTTCGAACCTGCCAGCAACCAATCTCGAGGTAGGAAGAGACTGAGACCTTTCCAATCTTTTCAAAACCGGCAGTCACAACAAGTAGTTCAGACCATCCCGGTAACACAAGTGAGTCAACCTTCCACTTCGAAAGGACAACCCCAACAGCAATACGTGTTGATCCCTCAGTCCCAGGTAGCAACTACCTCTTATGCTACTTCCCCAGCCTTTAACCCCAGCTTTGAAACCCAGGGTGCGTTCCAGGGTTACCAACGCGCCAGAGGCACTGGCGCGAGAGGAGCTTTTCGCAACAAGGGTAGTGGAAGGATCTACTCTCGAGGCTGAGGAGGTAAATCCGCAGCAAATCACTGAGAATTCTCGGGTAGGGGGAAGACTTTACATCTTTCGAAACCGTTGGACGTTCAGCAATTGGGCTTTCAGCATAATTTCCAAAGGTCTGGGGTGGAGTTGGATAGAAGGGCCCCCTCCACCAATCAGTTTCCATCATCATCCAACGGAAGAGCTAGTCTTGTATGCAAACGATCTATTACAAAAGAATGCAATCAAAGAGGTAAATCACTTGAAATTTCAAGGTCGCTTGTTCAGCGTGCCAAAGAAAGACTCAGACAAGCGAAGAGTAATCTTGGACCTGTCTCGTCTGAATTCTTACATTTGATGCGACAGGTTCCACATGCTAACCGTCTCTCAGGTGCGGACCTTATTTCCCCGTGGGGCCGTCACCACCTCTATCACGTTCCGATAGCAAGGCATTTTCGTCCGTTTCTAGGCTTCAAACTAGGCAACCAAGCTTATGCATTCAAAGTAATGCCATTCGGACTCAACATAGCACCCAGGATATTCACCAAACTGGCAGAGACGGTAATCCAGGAATTACGAACCCAAGGAATTCAAATAGTAGCTTACCTAGACAACTGGCTCATTTGGTCAAACAGGGTCGAGAACTGCCTCACGGCAACAAACAGAGTGATAAAATTCCTACAACAGTTGGGGTTCCAGATCAACTTCGAAAAATCTTGTCTAGTCCCGGAGACGAAGTTTCAATGGCTAGGATTACAATGGGATCTGAGCTCCCACACGCTGCGTCTCCCAACAGCCAAGAGGACAGAAATAGCAAAGAACACAAAACGTTTTCTCAAGGACAAATTGACGTCCAGGAGAAATCAAGAGAGAATCCTGGGTGCCCTCCAGTTTGCCTCGGTAACAGATATATTACTGAAGGCCAGACTGAAGGATATAAACCGAGTATGGCGCTCCAGGGCAAACAAGAAATATCGAGACAAAAGAGCTCGACTCCCACCAATTCTGAGGAAAAGACTTCAGCCATGGACAAAGATAAAAAATCTGGCAAAATCCATTCCTTTACAATATCCACCTCCAAAACTGGTCATTCACACAGACGCCTCCTTAACAGGCTGGGGGGGATACTCCCAGTACAGGAAAGTCCAAGGACTATGGTCGACAATATTCCGCCAACTTCATATCAATGTCTTAGAGGCGATGGCAGTATTCTTAACCCTAAAACAACTGGCTCCAGCCACGAACCAACATATCAGATTGTTTCTAGACAGCCAAGTTATAGTCCACTGCATAAACAGAGGAGGTTCCAAGTCAGGCCACATAAACCATGTGATGTTAGCAATATTTTCCATGGCAGCATCGAATCAGTGGCATCTGTCAGCAGTTCATCTAGCGGGAGTACGAAATATAGTGGCGGACGCACTTTCGAGGACAACTCCGCTGGAGTCGGAGTGGTCACTGGACTTGAAGTCATTCAAGTGGATTCTATCTCAGGTTCCGGGTCTCCAGATAGACATGTTTGCAACAGAGTCCAAGCACAAACTAGAGTGCTACGTAGCCCCCAACCTGGACCCTCGGGCTTACGCCACAGACGCAATGTCATTGGACTGGAACACTTGGGAGAGAATTTACCTATTCCCACCAATAAATCTGTTGATGAAAGTGTTAGCAAACTCAGAACTTTCAAAGGCCAGGTTGCTCTAGTAGCCCCCAACTGGCCCAAGAGCAACTGGTTTCCCCTGCTGGTGGAACTGGGTCTCCACCCTCGACAGATACCCAATCCAACACTAACACAAGTAGTACAAACTCGCAATGTGTTAGCTTCCTCAAAAATTCATAGTGCCCTAACTTTATGGACTTTATGAAATTTCCAGCTCAAAGAGGTGCAGATATTGATCCTCAAAATACCCTATTTTTAGAATCAGATAAAAGGGAATCCACCCTTCGACAGTATGATTCGGCTGTAAAGAAACTCGCAAAGTTTTTAAGGGACTCAAAGGTTGAGATGATGACTATGAATCTGACAGTAACCTTCTTTAGAATTCTATTTGAATCAGGCCTAGCGGCCAATACTATTACCCCAATTAAATCAGCCTTGAAAAAGATTTTCCAAATTGGTTTTAATATTGATCTTACAGATTCATACTTCTCATCAATCCCGAGAGCCTGCGCCAGATTGAAACCATCAACTCGCCCTAGCTCAGTTTCCTGGTTTCTGAATGACGTTCTTAAATTGGCTTCTGACACTCTTAACGAGTCTTGTAATTACATTGCATTATTAAGGAAAACCTTGTTCCTAATGAGCCTAGCTTCTGGCGCCAGAATATCAGAACTTTCAGCCCTGTCTAGAGATCCAGGTCATATTGAATTTCTCTCGTCAGGGGAAGTTCTACTTTCCCCTGACAAAAGGTTCTTAGCGAAAAATGAGGACCCCCAGAACAGATGGTCCCCCTGGAAGATTGTTCCACTTCCTCAGGATCCATCCTTATGTCCAGTAAACACTCTGAAAGTCTATTTAAATAGAACTTCCATCAAGTCCTCAGGGCCCTTATTCATTAGAGAAAATGGAGGAACCATCACCCTGAAAGGAATCAGACAGCAGATTCTGTATTTCATTAAACAGGCTAACCCAGAATCATTCCCCCATGTTCACGATATACGAGCTGTAGCTTACATCTATTAATTATTTTCACCATATGAATTTCGATGAACTTACGAAATATTCAGGCTGGAAGTCTCCAACAGTTTTTAAACGCCACTATTTAAAACCTTTGAAAGCCCTAAAATTTGCAACAGTGGCAGCAGGGAATGTGGTTCCTCCTGAAAGTCATGATTCATAATCACAAGGTCTTGCTCTATCCTTCTCCTTCCTTCTACCTGCCTTACTTATTGTCCCTACATTAGTTTTGGTTTTGTTTTTCACCTGGGCTGCACCCTTATGGTGCACTCTTATATTTATCATGTCTGTAAATAGTCTTACTCTTCCACGAGTTGAATTTTGATTGTATTTACCCTCAGGATTGTAAATTATCATTTGATCTTACAATTTATTATTTTACATTGCATTTTCATTTTGTACTTCCATAGTTTGGAATTATTGCTGCAATTTTTTGACTTACCCGTCTATCCTTTATGATAAGGAATTATTCAATTCATTGGATTACTTGGTATTTCCTATTTGTATTGAACCATGTTTTTTGATATTTTGACTTTAATTTACTTTCCTCTCAGGTGTTAGTTCCAAGCTTTGGGACCATTTCTCTTGTACTATTTCACGGAGCGGCACAGGTGGAGCCCAGAAAAGGGATTTTGACGAAGGAAAAATCTATTTCTGGGCGAGAGACCTGTGCCGCCCAGTGAACCCACCCTCTACTTCCCTCCCAGAATGGGCCCAAGCTTGGGTGCTATGAGGAGTGACGTAGTTGGCGTGGGTGGAGATGGTGGTAGTAGCATTCAGTAGCGGGTGTTGAACGGCACCTCGCTGTAACGGGGATATTGAAGAGGAGATATCTAAATGGCACGAGACCTCTGGTTGTGGTTTTACATGCCCCAGTTATATATACCGACACCTATTTAGGTGAGCGAGCTGGGTTCAACCCTGGCATTCCTATGCAACTTTTTTCTCTGGTAATACATAGCAGTTACAGGGGTAAATAGCTAAAGGAGCATTTCACTGGGCGGCACAGGTCTCTCGCCCAGAAATAGATTTTTCCTTCGTCAAAATCCCTTTTCTGGACTTGACCTGTGTCGCTCTGTGAAATGTTCCTCTAGCACCATTTCTAAGGCATAGTTATTGCTGAATATACCAGAGAAAAAAGAGATGCATGGAATGCCAGGAATAAACCTAGCTCGCTCACTCTTTGAGTGTCGGTATAGAAAACTGGGGCGTGATTGAACCACGACCATAGAACCCTCACCAATTAGACCTCTCCTTAATCAACATCCCCCCTCTCTACCCCTACATCTCCCCACCCCCTATCCTCATTCCTCCTCAGCACTTGCGTTGGTCAGATGTGTTTTGTTTTGCTCTGTGTTGTTTTGTGTTTTTTGGAAGATGTCCGACGTTTTAGAGATCCCTGCTCCCAAGTTGAGTATTATATTTGTCTGTTTGGGATTTTTAGGTAGCGACACTTATTATTCTTATCCGTGTTTGGTTTTTTGTTTTTGTCGCTGGTTGTTCCCTTTCGGGGGTTCATCGCGGCCATTGAGTGTCGCTTCCTCGTGATGTCTTTGTTTATCGGGTTTGCATTTAGTTCCTCATACTATTTGTAAGCCCTCGTATATGTTTTGGACATCTATTTTATATTTTGGCATGATCATATTTTATTCATTTTCATTTTTTTAGCGAATTTACCCTTCAGGTTTTTAGCGCTGTGTTTGATATCCTACTTAGTTGATCCGTAAACGGTTCGGTGGGTAGTTTTCTTGCCAGCCTTTTTGTTTTGAGTCATTTTCGGGGAGAAGAACACGTTCTCTTTTGGTTGTTCTGGATCTTTATTTTCCCGATTTCGGAAGACCTTTTGTTTTTTATTTGCCGTATCCCCTTTCCGTTTCGGTTTTTTCCCGATTTAGAAAGGTTTAGATTTAGTTTTATTTAATATCTCCGTGTTCTTTTCCCCCGATCGTTCTCATTTTGCGTGTTCGCTTTTATTTTAATCATGTCATTTACATCAGCCATTATTTATTGTGTTTATACATACGATCGCGGGAGCTACATGCTTGCCGCCGTTTCAAGTTTTTCCTTTGTGTTTCGGTGGGTGGTCCCCTCCTCCCTTCATTCACAATGGTCACCTGATTTTGTTCTGGTCTCCCCCTCCACCTCTTGGGTCCCTTCCCCTTACGCCTTCGCCTCCCTCTTCTTCGGAGGAGGTTGGCTTTGGTCACGAGCTCTATGGTTGTAAACAGGAAGTTCCTCGAGGTGGGGGGCTAGCCCATACGCTCCCTACGTCGGTACGGGTAGCACTCTCTTCCTGCTTCGCTTTGGTTGGCCACCAGGCTTTCGAGACTGGGTTTGCGCCTCGTCTCCAAACTCCCTCTTCCCCCGTGTTATCCATCCTTGATGTTATCCTCCCGTCCTGGAGGGTTTGGATATTTTAGATTTATTTCTACGTATTGTAGTTGTGTTTCTTTGATCGGTTTCAGACACTTCACTCTTTTCTGATACTGTTCTTTATCCTATATTTGTTAGTTTTTTAAGTGTCGGAGAGGGCAATTGCGGCGGAGCTTTTAGTGTATTTTAACATTGTATTTTAAGTTTATATTCATTGCGTTTTACGCCGGATCTTACGCATGTATTCCGGCGTTATTTTGGGGAGATTTTATTTTATCATATTATATTGTGTTATTTCCATATTTTTGTTTTTATGCGTCAGAGTTTCACATGCCTTCCGGCGCCTCTTTATTCACCTGTTTATCCGGAGCCTACGACTTTTGAGATTTGATTTCTAGTCTGTTTGGTCTTTCTCGCTTACGTTTCCCACTCCGGTGGGTAACCCGTATTCTGAGAATTTATTTTTAATTGTGTTTGCACTTTCTCGTTTACGCTTCTCACTCCGGTGGGTATCCCGTATTCTGAGAATTTATTTATATTTTTGTTTTTTAAGGCGGTATATTCGTTCAACTCATTGTTCTGGGCTCCGGATATTGTACTTGGGTAACAGACTTTACAGCGGAGTTTGTTTTTACTTTTGGGTATTTTAGTTAACTCTTACGTATGCCGTTTTTTCGCCACTAGCGGATTATAGTCTTACGTTTTTCGCCGGTGAATCCCTGGCTCGAGTTAATTTTATTCTCATATACCCATTTATTTTACAGGTGGTACGTTGTCAGGAGACGGCTTGTACTGCGGTCTTACAGCAGCCTTGCGGGCATGAAGTGTGCCGTTCGCATGCCGGGTGTGCTGACCCGGTGGGCGATCTGTTAGTCTGGCATCCAGAATGGTGTGAGATTTGCTATGCCCTGGTCTCTGATTTAATTGGTGATTCGGTATGTATCTTTTCTGTTTGATTTAGACTAGTTTTGCTTTTGATTACATTTATACTGTAATGTTTTGATACATACTGCTTTGTTTTTATTTTATTTTTCCCAGCATCACCTTTCCTTGTTTTATCCGGGTCTTTCTCTTTCAGGCCTCCTCCGTCGTCAAGAGCTCTTCCCTCGCGACCCTTAAGACCTGGGTTGGAGGTTTTGGTCGTAATGTTAAGGCCAAACAGCCTTATGTCTTGTCGGAGGAGATGTGTTCCCTCCTTTACCCAAATGCCAAGATGTCGGCAGCAGTGGCCCCTGATGTGGCAGCTCCGATCCTCGCCCGGATTCGGGAAGAGACCCACGCATTCTTCGATGATTTTGTAGGCGATGATTTTGTAGGCGATGATGTTCTCGATGACGTCGCAGCCATTAATTTGGACGTTGAGCCTATGGATACGAGTGGTACTGGTAGGGTGGTAGGTGAGGCAGGTGATGTTTGGTCTAAGGTTCCTTTCCTTAGTCCACCTCTTTCTATTTCTTCTACTGATACTTCTTTTCAAGGTTTCCCTAGTACATCCAAAGACAAATCATGCTCAGTAATTCCCAAACTTAAACATGTGAAAAAGTCTTTACCTAAGTTCATAAGCCTCCCAAAATCCTTAAGTCTATTTTCAGCAAAACTTCTTTGGATGGTCGACGACGAACAGTCTTGGAAAAGACTTCTCTCACGGCTTCTAGTTTGAGGGCGAAGGTCTCTAAAGCCAAGTCTCCGGAATTGGCTTTCGATCCGGTAGCCTTTTCTAGTCAGTTGATGGAGAGAGTGGGCAGCATTGTGCAGTCCCAAATTGGTCCTCTTGCTGACCAAATCCAATCCATGAACTCTTTTGGACAGAGGCTGCAAAACCAAGAGTCCATGTTGGAGTTTCTTTTGAGATCCGGCCTCCCACAACAAGAGCAGTTTGTGGTTCCGGATGCTTCAAAACTCTCGGCTTTTGTGAAAAGCAACCCATGGAGGTTGGCTCTGCATGCCCCTTTCTCGGAAGGCATGTTAACCATTGAAGGTTGTGGCACCCGGCTGGTGGAGGACTTTGAGTTTTATCCACCGGGTTTGCAGTTCCTATTCCCGGGTTACGCACGCTTGACGGATGAGGTGCTTGTTAGGGTGGATAAGGTACCAAGGGAGACTGTTATCTTTCCTAAGGAGCAGGCTCAGTCCTCCTGGCTCCAGACCCTTACTGAATGGAAGTGTGTCAATATGAAGTTGACTCCTCACAAAGGCACATATACTATGTTCGTTGTTGAGGAGCTCACTCCTACTCCGTGTACCACCAAAGTGGCGGATCTTACCCTGGTGGCGGTAATGGAAGAAAAGCCTATGCCTCAACTTCGGGAGACTGATTTAACTTCCTTGCTTCTTCTGGGGGACCAAGACTGCTGGGTTGATGCTCCGTCGACCTTAACTGTGGGGAAGTTGGCTCCAGACTGTGCTACAACTCAGTTTAGCGGACTTCTTCCTCGGTTGCCTGATTCCTTGATTCGGGCAGGGTATGAGGCTCGAGTCCGTTTGAGTAGGTCTTTGAATTCCGTTACTATGACGGAGATGTCTTCCTTAGTTTATGCGGACGAGGCTCTCTTTAAGATCCTCACTAAATCTCTCCTTCACACCCTTCAGTGTGATCTTTAAGACGTCGGTGTCGCTCGTCGTGTGTGCCGTAAGCATGTCTTTGCCGACGCTTCTATCCGGCATGAGCCGAACAAGTTGATCAAGGCCTCGGTCTGGGGGGCAGATCTCTTCCCTGAAGACATGGTAAACGCGGTTCTTAGTGAGGCAGTACAAGTCAATCAGACCCTTCGGGTGAGGTGGGGTCTTGTCCCTAAGAGGAAGTTTCACTCGGCTAACCCGCAGTTGAGAGGTAGGAAAAAGGCTAGACGTTTCCTCCCTTTTCAGGATTCCCAACCTCAACCCGAGGTTCAGGCTGTGCCTGTCTCTCAGGTGAGACATGCATCCCCCGCTACAACTCAACCCCAGCAGCAGTTCGTGCTGGTGAGCCAACCACCTCAGCCTTCAACTTCCTTCTCCACTTCGCCGTCATTTAACCCAGCTTTTGAGTCTAATGCCCTGATGCAGGGATATAATAGGCAGCCGAGGGGAAGTAGGTCTAGAGGACCCTTTCGCTACAGGAGAGGTGGTCGAGTCTCTGGAAGGGGCCGAGGACCCCATGGAGGCTGAGGTGGCAGGCCCTCGGCAACCCAATGAGACTCTGCAGGTAGGGGGAGGCTATACTTGTTTCGCGAGAATTGTACCTTCAGCAGTTGGGTTCGAAGCATAGTTTCCAACGGGCTGGGGTGGACTTGGATTCAGAGAGCCCCTCCATCAGTCGGCTTTTTTCAGTTTCCAGAGCCGGAACTCATCGATTTCGCATGAGATCTACTTCTCAAAAATGCAATTCAACGGATCAGGCATTTAAAGTTTCAAGGTCGCTTGTTCAGCGTGCCAAAGAAAGACTCCGACAAACGAAGGGTCATCTTAGACCTGTCTCGCTTGAATACTTTCATTCAATGCTACAAGTTCCATATGCTGACCGTCTCGCAGGTACGGACCTTACTTCCCCGTGGAGCCGTCACCACCTCTATCGATCTTACCGACGCCTACTATCATGTTCCAATAGCTCGTCATTTTCGTCCGTTTCTGGGTTTCAAGCTAGGCAATCAAGCTTTTGCTTTCAAGGTGATGCCTTTCGGTCTCAACATAGCCCCAAGGGTATTCACGAAGCTAGTGGACTCGGTAGTTCAAGAATTGAGGGCCCAGGGCGTACAGTTGGTGGCCTATCTGGACTATTGGCTTATTTGGGCCAACACCAACGAAGAATGTCGAGAGGCGACAGTCAAAGTCATCAAATTTCTGGAACATTTAGGCTTCCGAATAAATTTCAAGAAGTCTCGCATGGTTCCGGCGTCGTGCTTCCAATGGTTGGGACTCCAATAGAATCTGGACACTCACAAGTTGTCAATTCCCCGAAGAAACGGAAGGAGATCGCAAGGGCCACAAGACAGTTTCTAGGATCCAAATTTATGTCTCGGAGGAACCAGGAAAGGGTTCTGGGTTCTCTCCAGTTTGCTTACGTCACAGATTTTATGTTGAAGGCCAGGTTGAAGGACATCAACCGGGTGCGGCGGTCCAGGGCGAACGTCAGTCTCCAGGACAAGATTTCGAGAATTCCAGCTATTCTCAAGAAAAGGCTCCTTCCATGGACGAAAGTCAAGAATTTAGCCAAGTCGGTGCACCTTCAGTACCCTCCCCCGGCGTTGATTGTCCATACGGACGCCTCCCTCACCGGGTGGGGGGGTTACTCCCCGTTCAAAGAGGTACAGGGCTTGTGGTCAGCGACCTTCCGTCAAATGCACATCAATATCCTGGAAGCCATGGCCGTCTTCCTGACCCTGAAGAAGCTCTTCCCATCGAGGAATCAGCATATCAGGTTGGTTCTGGACAGCGCAGTGGTGGTTCATTGCCTCAACAGGGGAGGCTCCAAATCCGGTTACATCAATCATGTGATGATTGCCATCTTTTCCTTGGCGGCAAAGAACCATTGGCATCTGTCAGCGGTTCACCTAGAAGGCGTCAGAAACGTTGTAGCCGATGCCCTATCTCGGGTGACTCCCTTAGAATCGGAATGGTCTCTGGACCGCCAATCGTTCCGTTGGATTTGCCAGCAGGTTTCAGGTCTCCAGGTTGACCTCTTCGCCACGAAGGCCAACCACAAACTACGGTGTTACGTAGCCCCCAACCTGGACCCTCAGGCTTATGCCACGGACGCCATGTCTCTCGACTGGAACACCTGGCCTAATAGACTCAACCAACGAGAGGCTGGAAGAACTTCTTTCCTGAGGAAGGGTACGGCCACTTCCTTCTGTCTGAGTACTCTTTCGTCTGACGGGAAGACTTTCTCTTGGACAGTGACTATGATCATACCTAGGTATACCAGTCTTTGTCAAGGTTGCAGTAATGACTTCTCGTAATTTATCAGAACCACCAGGTCATGACAAAACTCGAGAAGCATGTCCCGGTGATGAAGAAAGGTCGTTTCCGAGTCTGCTAGGATCAGCCAGTCATCCAGATATCTGAGAAGACATATGGCATTCCTGTGAGCCCAAGATGACCCTAGGGCGAACACTCTGGTGAATACCTGAGGAGCTGTCGCAAGACCGAAGCATAGAACCTTGAACTGGTATGTCTATTCCTCGTGTATGAATCTTAGATACTTCCTTGAAGACGGATGGATTGGGATCTGGAAGTATACATCCTTCAGATCCAGTGTGCACATGAAGTCCCTTGGGCGAACCACATGGATGACCTTGTCTGCCGTCTCCATTCTGAACTGAGTTTGTTGAACAAATTTGTTCAGAGGAGAGAGATCGATGACTGGTCTCCAGCTCCCAGTCGGCTTTTACAACAGAAAAATTCGCCTGTAGAAGCCTAGGGACCTGTCAGCAACCTCTTGGAGAGTGCCCTTCTGCAGCATGGTCTGGACTTCGGCCCTGCCAGCTCCTTTGCGGATCTCTTTGCATAGAAGCTTAGATGTACCGGAACCCGAGTCAGAGGAGGGAGAGATTGAATGACCTAGATGCGATACCCTAGGGCGATCCCTTCGACCGTCCAGGAATCTGCCCAGTGGAGCTACCACCTCTGCCAGCGGTGCAGTGGGCTTTATCCCACAGGTGGTAGGTGATGAGGAATGCCATTCCTACTGGGAGTGACCACCTCGGCCACCTCCCTTTCCTCCCTTCTTTCCTCTGAAGGATTTAAACCCTTTCTGGCCTTTGGAAGGAAAGGGCCGCTTAGACACCTTAGAAGGTCCGGAGGACCTAGAAGTTGACGGGTGAGAAGAGGAAGGTACTTGCTGAGGCCGTGAAGACTGGGAAGATCTACCATAAGGCTCTGATGTCATGGCCCTATAGAGGAGAGAATCGTTTGACGATTTTCTTCATCGCTCAGCAGATCTCTCTATCTCTTCTGGAACGGAGAGAGATGAACCCTCAAGGGTGGAATTTCTCGACCGAGAGACCGCCACCTTCGCACATGCTCTTGGAACTTACCTATAACGGTATCCCTTCTCTTGAGAATGGTGATCGCCCACAGGTTGACGACGTGGTGCGATAAAAACTCAAGAGTCTGGGTACCTGACCACAGGAAAGACTCCATAGTCTTCCTCGCCGACTCCTTTGAAAAATCATGAAAGCGAACCATGAAGCCTAAGGAATCTAGCCATAGATCAAGCCACGAAGCAGCCTGCATGGCGTACTTCACATCTCTCTCTATGTTGAGAAGCTCAACTGCCGAGAGGGAGGCCTTCAGAGAGGAGATGGTTTGAGTCGGTACACCCTTCGATAGGGACTCTACCGAAGGGTCGAGGGTCATGGTGGAACGTGGTTCCCCTTTAATCTCATAATACTTACTTTGTAGAACAAAAGGAAGTGGAAAGGACCAAGAGGAATCTGCCATCAAGGATCTAGAAGTTATAGCTATCTGGGCTATAGCTTTCCTTTTGGCGGCTGTCACACCTTTGGACCAGGGCAGAGCTGCACTGGACCTGGAAGGCTTCTGGGTCTCGAATTCTCGAATATCTCGTCGAGAACCATATCCTTCCCTTCCTGGATGGTGGAACCAGGAGTAGACAGCCAGTTGATGGCCCTCATAAAGTCAAGGACCTGCCAAAAGGTATGTTTCGACTCACATCTCTCTTGCTCGGAGTAAAAGTTCGGACTGGCCGCCTTTGGAAGATTCTCGTCTTCATAATCTAAGGGGTCATCCACCTCCAGACTCACATCCAGAGTTTGGGGTAGGTCAGGGTCGTCAACTGAATCGCTGGGAGAACCCAGTAATGGGGATCGCCTCTGTGTCTCAGCCATTCTAGCTTCCCGTCCCGCAGCATTCTTAGGTTTCGTCTTAAGCGTCCTTCAATTTTCTAAGCACAGGAAGTTCCTCCGCGGTCTTAGGAGGGGGAACCTGCGAGGTTTTCGAGGCACTTGACGAAGCCTTGGAGGTACAAAAACTGGATGTGGGTCCAGAGGCACTACTTCATTGTCTTGAGGGTTGAAAGGATGGATCGTGATCTCCCTGGGCAAGCCTAAGTCCCTACTCGCCCTATGACGGATGATATCGGGGTGAAGTGGTGTTACGCCTCTCATCCTCCTTTTCTGTCTCTTGGTGACGACCTCCTTTACCTTCACTGGCATAAAGGGTAAGTTCGCCATATAAGAGTCAGAAGAAATAGGACCTTCAGCACGCGATAGGGGTGGAGGTTTTCTGCATACTTTTTCTGCCGCCGACTTCCTAGGGGTTGCCTTGACTGGAAGAGTCGCAGGTTGTGACGTTGGAGGAGCCACGTTCAGAGACTTCAGGAAGGTGGAGATTAACATATTCACCCATGGAGGAAGCTCTGATCCTCTAGATAAATCATGGAATTCCCTAGAAGTGTCCTTTGGGTGGAACTCTAGAAGGAGCTCCAGTCAATGAAGGTGAAAACCTCTGAGGCAGAGGAACACGTTCCTTCAGACACGATGAGGAAAATATTAAACGAATAAAGTTAAAGAAAAATACAAATTATTTTTTTTCTGTTATGCTTGCATATTTTTTAATGTATTTTTAGATTTTGGTCCTCCAACTTGTCTAACGATATTTTTTTTTGCA
This sequence comes from Palaemon carinicauda, assembly GCF_036898095.1. Classification (NCBI taxonomy): domain Eukaryota; kingdom Metazoa; phylum Arthropoda; class Malacostraca; order Decapoda; family Palaemonidae; genus Palaemon; species Palaemon carinicauda. The sequence continues at coordinate 80,254,612 of NC_090732.1, read as the reverse complement.
GCACGCCCTACTCCCTGTAGGGTTTGGAGAGGCAAATAGAATTGGAGTCAAGACGAAGCACAAGTGAAATAATACTACATCATCCTGCACCTGTTTATATTATTAGTCAGCCTGATGACTAACATTCAATCAAGAGGGGCCTCAGAAGATTATTAGAATTGTTCAAGCCTCTTACCCATTTTCATGGGTGTAGAATAACCATGACATACTGTGTATCACTGAGGCTTGTGAATATTTTTTTAGTCTTTTTGACATATAGGAAGAATGTATAGTCAGGTTCAATGTGCAAAGTAACGAGGAAGAATCTCGTTATATGAGATTGTGTCATAGACATTAATAGTTTACAGTAGCGATTGAAATGGAATGGGACTGTGTTCGAGTTTAGTCTGAATTGTTTCAGAATAATCAAAACCCCTTCCAAGAATGAGAGATTTAGGCACTACTGGTGTTGGTCAGAAAAGTTTCTATGACAATGAAATCTTATCACAGTGTAGGTTTAAAATGGGAGATTTTCTAGACATTGCTATCATAATCCCACAGAGATCTGCACAGCGTCGTATGCAGCCGTACTATTCAGAAGCTACGAATTTTTAAGTACATTTGCAGCTTAATGGTAGACTGGATATTGATAAGGACAGTATTGCTTTAGGGAAACTTATTGCAGTACAGTATTTTTCACAGTTACCTGTTCTTTATAGATGGTTCATTAGATATTAAGTGTTCAAGTTTATTACTGGTCATTACAGATGTCATAAAACCATAGTGTTGCGGGGTTCTCCTTTAAGCTTAGTGTAGGAGTAGTGTTTTTTTTTGTTAAGATAATTGGACCACCCAGGCAATACACACGGTTGTGTTTATCATGTACTAAAACATGTAGATGTTAGTAGTATAGCGTTAGGAAATTATCTAGAATGATGTACTGTGGATGTTTTTTTTGTTTCATTTACAAATAAACGGATTTTGAGCGAAGCGAAAAATCTATTTTTGGGTGAGATAGCCATGTCGTCCAGATGGACGTTCCTATTAGTAGCTAGTAGCTTCCTAAGGGATATATGTACTACAGTGATATTCCCAGAGAATTTACTATAAGGTCTCCAGAATTCTAACTCCTGGCGCGAATATCCTTAAAATATCTCTCAAGGATATCGCGTAATATCAGGGGACGTATTCTTGACACGCCACATAGCAATCTGCGCCCCGAATAGCGTTTACACTTCGAGGGGGAAAGTGGCAAAAATTGAAGGGGAGCCATATCAAGGTTACCCTAGTTCCCATACTACTATTGTGTATCACAACAGCGCCATATCCAAGAAGGCGGTCATTCCTTGTAGCATTGAACATGGTGCTACAGATACAGTAGTTTCAGGGGGGATTCTACGAAGATTTTTTCTTTAGAAAAAGAGGGTGGGTCCATCAGGATGACATGGCTATCTCACCCAAAAATAGATTTTTCGCGAGTTTTTTGGGCTCAAGCCATGTCGTCCGGATGGAAGCATACCAGAGCATTAATGTATCTGTGGATTTTCATCAGTGCCTTGACCTTGAGACAATAATTCTATGGTCATCTGGACCATTTGAGACAAATGACGTTACCGTTATCCGTCATCACTAATCATAACAATGTTAGGGCTTCCTGGCCCCTACAGGGAAGAGTCATTCTAGACGGTAGAAAAGGGGCCTCAAGGTTAACATATATTGTATGAACAAACATATGTATACACTGGGTATACAAACGGCCTCACGGTTTATATATATTGCCGAAACAATATCAGTGCCCATTATATCCATTGTTTGCAAGCATACAATGATATGAAGTATACTTACATGAGTAAATAAAAGAACTCTGGCATCTTAAAAATGCAAATTGTCAGGCGAATTAGGATGCAATTACATTCTAATAGACATTTATTTCTAATAAATGACTAAAGGAATTAACAAGGAAAACGAATGTAGCATGATAAAGGAATTATTACATGCGACATATACAGCAAATATTTTCCCTTTTTTGAAAGGGAAGAAATGATGAGTTCCACCCTCAGTCTGAAGAAAAGTTTTTAATAAAATTTTCCTTCATAATTTCTGTACATGTTATATCCTATCGACACTGTGTACTACGTTCACACGGCACGAGTGTTATCTGTATAATTCCACACCTGAGATTTTGAACAGATTTAGTGTCACCATGGTAACACTCATTTAAAAGGGGATCACACTAAAAGTGCTGAAACCTCCCTTTAATTGACAGTCCCCATCAATCAACTGTTCATCACAAAATTAGACGACAGGTTTTAATACACTACCTGACGCCACCACATAATGCTTCAGTTCATGGACCTGCTTAGCATAGTGTTTGTAGAACACTTTGGATGATTTCCATTCAGTATATGAGCGAAGACGCTCAAAGTCCATATACTAAAAAAATTTCAGTGATGAAGCAATTTTTCTCGGATCATGACCTGCGGGAGTACTGTCAGGATCTGCTCTGCGGATAAAGTAGGTGAGCTTCACCCTCAGTTGTTTTAGGGATAAGTTTGATCCAGAGGTTTCTCCTTTAAAGAGCTGTCCTCCCCTGAAGTCTGAAGTTCTACGAAGATAGACCTTTAGACACTCTACAGGACATAGAGAGACATCTTCCTTCAGAGAGCAGATACTCCAGGGACCCCACTTCTTAGTGAGTAGCTCGTTCTTAGCGAGAAAGGTTGGATCAGGAAAGAGGTTCAGTTCTCCCGCTTCTGTGAACTGAATGTGGCCCTCATCTCTAGATAGGGCCACTATTTCACTAACTCTAGCCCCAGAGGCTATAGCGAACACAAAAATAACCTTTTGGGTTAGATCCTTGAGGGAACAATCTTCATTGTTCACAGATGAGGCATAATGTAGGACATTGTCCAAAGACCATGAGATGGGCTTTGGCAGTGCTGCAGGCCTAAGCCTTGCACATGCCTTCGGAATCTTATTAAAGATTTCATTTGCCAGATCCACTTGAAAGGCATATAGAAGAGGTCTAGTCAAGGCTGACCTGCACGTAGATATCGTGTTGGCCGCCAGACCTTGATTATGAAGGTGGACAAAAAAGGACAGACAGAAGTTCATTAGAATTTATTTCAGTCCCTTTGCTTTTACAAAAGCAACCCACTTTTTCCAAAATGACTCATATTGTCTTCTAGTTGACTTAGACTTGTATTCTTCTAAGAATTCTATATTGCCTTCTGAGATCCCAAATCTTTTCCTAACCGCTAGGGCAAGAAAATCATGAAATAAAGGGTTTGGGCTCTCTGTGATAAATCAAAGGCAATTAACTTCTGAACCTTCTGAGATAGTCCTGGGTTCAGAACTAGGGCCAGCCTCCACCTCAGTTCCTTCACTAAAGGGAACTGGTTGCTCTTGGGCTACTTGAGAGCCAACAGAGCCACTCCTCCCTAGAAGTATCTCAGCATGTTGAGGTCCTTCAGCAGGAGATTGGATGGAATGAACAGGAATTCTTGAGTCCATCCCTTCTATGCTAGAGACATGATGTCTGTTATCTCCACTAGAGGATCCTCGTATGGGGCTACACATCGAGGTAGATTCTTGATGATGCTCGTGACGAAGAGGTCGATCTGCAGCTCGGGGACTTGTTCCCATCTGGGAGAGAATAGGTCTGAGTCTGTGGACCATTCTAACTCTATCGGCTTGAGCCCGAGTAGAGCATCCGCTGTCACATTGCGGATCGATTGTACATGAACTGCTGATAGGTGCCATCCTTTTAGGTAAGGGATGGCTAACATCACCTAAACTATATGAGACGCTCTCTAGCCTTGTCGGTTCCGACGTCTCATTATCGCTTCGATGTCCCAGATCAGCCTGAGGAGGTCTGATCTGCGTGGAGAGTGTTTCCCCACCCACAACAGGACCAACATGGCCTTGGATAGAAATGACCGAATCCCTCGGACTTTCCTCTGATGAGAGTGAATACCCCATTCTTCCGACTAGGCATCCATGCGGATGATCTTCAATAGTCAGGGTAGTTGCAAGGGCACGGCCTGCCATAGCCTTTTGGCCTTTGACCATTATTCGGGAAGCGATTAAGGAAAGACCGATATCGGTCCTTTAAAATCTCTTCGAGCGCTTGATATGAAACTTCTCCAGACTCTTAACGCATCTTTCAGCTGTGCACTTAGCACTGGGTCTGTCACTATTGCGAACTGGAAAGAGTACAGAACTCCTCCCTGTTAGCGTCTTAGAATCCTGACTGATTACTAGAGTGCTACTCTCTGCCTCATTTAATATACAGAGGTTATGATCATTCATCATCTGTTCAACCTTTGAACCATTTATGTCACCATCAACACAATTGGTGTCCCATGTGGAGTTATGGGAGTTGAAGTCTCCTAGTAATAGTATATCCTCTTGCATATTTGGGAGTACTTTAGGTAGATTTTGTATAGCATAGTTGAAAGAGGGTTGATTGTACATATTATAGATATTAAAGGAGTTGTTATTTAGATGTAATCTAACTCCAGATAATTGAAATTCTGATGTGTTGAATATTGAAGCATCAAAAGTTACTTTATTATGAACATATACTGCAGTCCCTAAAGTATTGGGAGAAGGGATTGAGCGAGTTGCTAAATTGTAGTTTCCTATTGAAGGAACAGTATCATTAGTATGTTGTAAGCATATTGCAATAGGGTTATAATTTTTCAATAGGCTTTGGATTTCCCCTAGATGTAAATGGGTTTTAAGACCATTAATATTCCACTGAATTATGTAAGGGTTGAACGTTACGGCGAAGAAGATAAATTTCCACTGGGTAAGGCATTATTTCTGCTTATTCTGTTGGAGACGAGTTTCTGCTTGACTACGCTAGTTGTAGTTTTTGAATCAAGATTTGGTTCCTTGGGTATGGCTCCCTGGGTTTTACCCTTGTTTGTATTAGCTTCCTGGGTGTCATTTGGATTAAGGTTAAGTTTTTCTATAAATTTTTCCAGTTGGAGGGTGCCTGTTGCACGTTTCTTTATTAGATGGTCAACACACATACAACCAGCATTGTGGCTTTCTAATTTGCCATACTGGTTTTTGTTTTTGTTCTTAGTAAAATTATCTATTATATTATTCATCTTATGTACATTTAGATTTTTAGGGTCATTAAATTCTGCCATGAAGCAATCGTTACAACCACATGAAACTTTGTGTGTTGTATTTTCTGCCATTGTTTTACGTGAAAGCATTAGTTTTCCAGTCATACCTAGAACTGGAGAAGGGCTTATTTCTTTAATGGGTGCATTATTATTCGACTTGCTTTCACTTCCTTGAGGGTCATTGGGATTCCTATGGAATTCAACGTTTATCACTTGTTTAGTGATGTGGTTATTGACCATGTTAGGTTTGGATCCAGAGGTTGGGAGTTCTAGTAATTTTTCGATATCCATTTCAATTGCATCTGGTATAAATTCTATATTATTTGTTTTTTTGGGGTTTGGGTGGTGTTGTATCTTCAATTACTCTTTTCTTGCTCACGCATTTTGATTTATGGGGCTCGATATCAACCATCTCTATTTCTCCTATGTTTTCTATAGCCTTGCTGGCACTGTCTGTGGCAAGTGTATTGAAACGGTTTTGCAGTGGAATACGGTCTTCTTGCTTTAAGGGACCATTTTGGCCTACTTTGTTATTTGGTTTTTTGTTTATTCTACTGCTATTATTGTTTTCCAGAATAGCTGGAACTGGATGAGAGTTCTGTAGCTTGCTGGAATTATTGGAAATCTTGTCGGGCCTTGAGGGATTTTTTGATGAAGAAGGTTAAATCTCAGGATATTTAGATCCAGCAGTAACTGTGGGGTAAGAATTCCTTGAATTATTATTCAACTTTACGGGATTGGACAAAACTCTGGCATATGTTGGATTAGAACCATTAAGTTTTTTCCTTGCTGCACCAAAAGTTATATGCTCATTATTGGCAGTCTCAATTATTGATTGCTCCAGTTTGTACTGAGGACACAGTTTAGAATTGGGAGAGTGAGCTCCCTCACAATGGAAACAAAACTTTTCATGAGTAAAATCGGCGGAGGTATCATGGAATTCGTTGGGATCATGAAATTCGGAACAAATATAACATCTTTTCTTATTAGTACACTATACATTGATGTGGCCATACTCGTAACACTTATAACATTGCATTGGTCGTGGGTGGAATTTCTTGACCGGAATGTTCAAGTGTCTGATCTTGATGTAATCTGGTTGGTAATGTGATGAAAAGATTAAACAAATTGCATTATTATTCCCTTTTAGTTTTTTAGCTTTAAGAACGGTAGCTGGGCATCTTTTCAGTATATCTTCATCAGAAAATTCACTTAGATCCCTACTATAAATAATTCCTCTTGCATGGTTGTAAGAGTGGTGAGGAGAGACTCTCTGAATTACATCTGACGAGGAAGATTTAAAATTATTCAATAATACAGCTTGAGATTCGTTACCTGCTTTAATAAGCAGACAACGGCCATAGCGTGTTAAATTTCCCTGTGGAATACAGCCTACCTTTTTTTCAATACATTCATACCCCTTTATCAGATTATTACAGCCCTCCTTGTATGAAGCAACATACCAGACTGGTTCTGGTACTATTCTGGTATTTTCCAGAACTTCTTCATGCAAGGCAGAGCATTTGGGTATAAAGTCATATTCCGAGTCTAAAACATTTTTGATACTATGCAATTTCACTCGACAAGAAAAGTCAGAAACTTTAACATTTCTTATTTCATGAAAAGCATTTGTAGCTTGTAATGTGTTACTAAAAGTGACATAAGCCTCAAATTCTTGTTTATCTTTGGAGAGCTGCAGTTTCATTCTTGTTATATCTCCAAACTTTTTCGGAACATTAAATAATTCTTCATAATTCCCATTGCGAGTAATTCCCTCACAATATAGGACCCTTAAATATTCATTTAAACTGCCAGAGTTTTTATTTCTCTGGCATCTGGGGGAAGTTGGAATGAAAGGTTCCAGAGTAATAACACTGGATGAATGCGAGTCCATCGAGTGAACTATTTTCCTGGAAGAGTCAGTCAGAGAGGAAGCGGATTGGTCGTCAACGGGTTTCGGTGGGTTCGCCATAATGACGAGAAGATTCATTTCATCTGGATATTCCCCCCACCCACCAAGGAGCCACACTTAGAGGACGGGTTCATCCCTACAATTAGGGCCGCCCTAGGGGCAATATCCAGAGATACACCCCGCCCTCAGCACTTGAGGCGTCATGACGGCCGTCAACGTCAGACCCAGCACTGAGGGAAAGGTTTGACATAAAACTTTCCCCTCGCTCTGTCACGTCAGGTACTCGAGTTCTTTTGAGATGGCATGCCGTCCATCCCACCTGCGTCAAATCCAAAGAGGCAGCCAAACCATAATCAAATATAAGCCAAAGTCAATAACCAGTTCATGTCCAAGAGTTGGAGATGGGAGAAAAAAGGAAAAATAAAAAGGAAAAGAGAAAGTGCTGACTAATTTAGTTGAATCAACAGCTTGGCACCAAGGACCAGTGGGGAAGCAATTCCCACCAAACATCGGAACCCAGCTGCTAATCCCTAAGCCCCCCATCCTCATCAAGGCTTCAGCATCTGGGGGGGGGGGGTGCAGGGGTAGAGGCGGGAGCGACCTCATGCTCTGAATCAGGGTATTCCACCTGATCTTCCTCATAGTCGAGCTCCTCGCCCATGAGGTTCCTCTCCGTAGTCTCCGACACTTCCGACATACGTTCCACGTTGTCGGAATCTAAACGGCACTCATGCATGGACTGGGCTATGACCACATCAGGTTCCACCACTATCTGGATGGTAGGAATCTGATCACTAGGGACCACTGAGTCTTTTGATGCCTTCGGGAATAGCAAGGCCCTCAAATCTTCGGTAGCGAGATACGGTCCAGTGGCGTTCTTCTGGAAGCCACGCACCCACTTGCGTAGCTTCTCTCGAGCGTTGTCCCTTACCTCCGTTGAAGGAGGATCGTCGAACGCTTCGACCAGACGACTCTTGCAGACTGTACAGTGCTGCAGGTCCCAATATTTCAGGTCGCCTTTCTTGGCGGCGCAGGGGGCGTGGGTCCGACACGCCTTGTGCCCGTAGAAGTCCGGGCGCTTCACTCCACAGAAGTTGTGGTCACACTTCATATACTCCTCCTGTAAAAGAAAGAGATCATGAGTATATGGAAGGCATAAGAATGACTTACATTACTCTAAAGTTAAATTTTAAGTAGTTAAACTTTCACTTAACATTAAATAATTCATGAATATTGTAATGTTTGAGAAGAGGAGCGGGAAAAGGAAGTAGATAGACACATACTTGTGAATCCCGCTCAGTTGGTTACCATAACCTTATCAATAGGCAATTTCATTTGTGACCGAGGGACACAAAACGGAAATCCTCATGGATCACCGTGGTGGGTAGAAGCTAAGTTCTAGCAGAGATTGCCTGCGAGGTGTATCAGGGGCTGAGACCACTCAGACCCTTGGGTTAAAGGGGTAGTAGGAGACCCCGTATAGATCTAGGTTCCGGCAACCAACCGTGCTAAGACACACAGAGTATGCTGGAAATTTGTAATATGCAAGAAGACAGCACAGCCACTAGTAGAATGGTAAGACAATACCTATCTATCGGAGTGGCCAAGCCATCTGGCTGCAGTGTAGGGCTGTCGGCATGTAGTCGACAGATAGTAGAAGGGGTGCAAGTCCCTTGGTGCTTCCGGAGGGTGCCGACAGACCGGCGGCACGCCGGAGGCCGCTCCAGCAGGGTGTAAGGCATTAAGGCAGACACATTGAGGATCTAAGCATAATACCAACTTGGCGGCCGCCGGCACAGCGGCGGCTCCGGCAGCCAAAGGCTGACGGCTTGGTGATCAGTTCATAAGGTAAAGCAGAATTTGCCTGAATACCCAGACCGCCGGCAATCAATGCCGGCACGCCGGAGGCCGGCCCGAAGGAGGACAACCGAAACTAGGTAATAGAGGGGTGGGCCATCGGCTGTATGCTGACGGAAGGCGGCAGCCCTCCGGCACACGGAAGGCTGGCGACTTAGGGGAGGGAGGGTATCTCATGAGTGTGTCACCAAAGGAAGGGCGGTATCGCCGGCAGTAGAGGCGGCAAGGGACCGGCACCAGGGTAGATAGAGAGACAGATAAGGAGGGATTGGAGGGGTAAGATCACATACCCCTCTGGCATCCCTCCTGAGGGAGTGTACCCATGATAGGAGTGGGTCCTAGCATCCAATGGCAGGGGGCCGGCAGTGGGCCGGGTGCCAGGGTAACCCAAGGGAGGGTTAGGGTACACTCAAGAGGGGGGAACCCCTGTTGGACAAATCGCTGCCAGTGGCTAACCCCATAGGACGCTATGAAGGGTATATGCACCAGAGCGGCCTGCTCAACAGGAGATCAAGATAGTCCTATCACTCCACCTGAAGGAGGAGTTGTAGGACTAGGAACAGATGTGTATAGGCTAGCCTATTTATAGGCTAGTCTACACCAAGGGATAGGTGGGGGGGAGAAGAAGAGGGGTCTTCCATAGGGGAGGCTCTGTACAAGAACGGCCACCAAGGAAAGGAGGACGCTCCCTAGCCTAGGGTAGGTAACCAGAATGAGAACGGTGCAAGAGTACCGTCTCAAACTATAACAGTACAGAACTAGCCCACCCCCCAAGGCCTAACCTAGATAAGGAGTGTTAAATCCCAAGCTAGGTAGGCTGAAAGACACATCGCAAGTTGCATGGAAGGGTAAGTAACCTAACCATAAGCAACTGAGGAAGGACAGGGCCGTTCCTCTTTCTCGGTCGCTACCCTAAGGGGGGATCATTCCCTTAAGGTAGACAGAGAAGCGATAATTACTCTGATTGTGGACACGATTCCCCTATATAGAAGGGGGAGCATGGCCACACAGAGGGAATGCCCGTAGGCAGGGGATGAAGGGAGCATATGGGGGTTCCTACATTTAGGTTAGGTTAGAAAGGTACACTATCAAACCGGGCCCCTATATGGTCCCTGAAGGCAAAAAACACTTGCATCACTGTTAACAGTATGATAAATAATGCCACTATCTTCATAACTTAACTTAGGATCACTGGAATATATCATGCATGAACACAAGAGCTAGGCAATCTAGCCTAGGGGCTAAGCTAGCAATTTAGTATGGGGTCAGGCGATGACTGGATAATAGAGCGTTAAAACACGATATATGAAGTTCCTAGCTATGAAGACTAAATAACTAACAATATCAATTAGTTAAGAGGCCGGAAGGGGCTGTTCTGACTAGCTAAATAAGGCATGCAAGAGAACAGCGACGCCATAAAATGGCATGTCCGGTAGCAGCACAGCTCCGCCACAAAACACGAAATATTAGGAAAAGTATAAGTTACTTTACGGCCAGAGCTTATTTAAACAATACTGGGACCTGGTACTCAACTTTCCAGAAGGTGAGGCAGAAGGTAGCGACATAATGAAGATGCAAGTCGATAAAAATCGCACAAGGGGGAAATCTGTCTATGCAAGGTAGCTACAAGCAGAAGGATGAGGACGGACGTGACGTCATTTAGCAATGGCGCCCGTTTGTTTACGTTTCGAGTACCAAAAGTAGCCACGGACGAGTGTAACTGTGGAACGGCTCCCCAGTTATTCTCCACCTTTTCATATCGAGGTGTTAACTCTATATGGGGTGCAGATAGCTATGTGGTGCGTTAATACATGCGTCCCCTGTTGATATACGATGTCTTAAAGGGAAACCTTTAGGATACTCGCGCCAGAAGTAAGAATTCTGTGATAACCTGTGGTTTAATTCTCTGGGAATATCCTTGTAGTTAATATACCCAAGGAAGCTACCAAAAGGAACCTTCCATCAGGACGTCATGGCTTGAGCCCAAAAATACCCAAGGAAGCTACCGAAAGGAACCTTCCATCAGGACGTCATGGCTTGAGCCCAAAAAAGAAACTTGTCGAGATTTTGTTGAACAGTGTTCTTCTTTTTCAGAGATTACATGATAGGGAGTAAAATCTCATCAATAATACTCCGTTAACTATATGTGAGCATAATCGTGATACTGTCGGGACCTAGAAAACAGCTGACAACAAAACCAAAAAAAATGTACTTGCTGTTGATAGAATATATCGTGAATTGTTAATAGAAAAGTAAAAAAGTGATTAAACAAAGTTCAGATAACATAAAAAACCACGATTATTTTAAACATCTTTCAGTTCATATACGTTATGTTGTCGGCTAAAGCTACCGATCAGCTGACGAAATTGAATTACGTCTTAATCCCTGCCCACGAGCGATCGTAGATTCAAGCAAAGTAAAAGTTTATATTGTATGTAGTATTTATCAGGCACTTTATACAGAAACAAAGATATCTGTTTAATCTGTTCTATGTGTGAGAGAGAGAGAGAGAGAGAGAGAGAGAGAGAGAGAGAGAGAGAGAGAGAGAGAGAGAGAGAGAGAGAGAGAGAGAGAGAGAGAATGTATTCACATCACTAATAATACTAGCTTTATATAAAATATATGGAAACCATATAAAATTTATTGTAAATAAATAAGCATGACATTAAAAGGAAAAAATATGTTACGATCTGTTATGTATTTATCAAAATTAAAGAAATATGTATCGGTGTGTCTCATATGCGTAGTAGCATTGTGCGTCCATACATACCAGAAAGTAATGTTCATTGTTTTTTTTAACTTAAATATGTACTTATTGATATAAAATTAAATGTAAATAAATAATTATTAGACCACAATCAGAAAAATATGTTACAATCTTTTAATTGATTACCAAAATGAAAGAAAAATAAATCGCTGTGTTTGATATGCATATGTAGTAGTAGTGTGCGTTCATACACTACCTTAAGGCTCTGTTGATGGACCTTGATGCTTATGGAGGTGTAGACCCAAATGGTATTTTCCCTTTGTTATTTATAAAGACAGCAGATTTCTTAGCTCCAAAGTTATCTGTTATTTTGCGCAAGTTAGCAAGAAGAGGAGCTTTAAGCACTTGTTGGAGAATTGATAATGTTGTTACTCTGTAAGGACACCGCTCCCTTCGTCGTCCAGAAAATCAACTACTGTTTATTTATTTGAATTCTCCCTTCGCCACACCGTGGTTTCCCATGTATATGTATTCCGCTCTATCAGAGCTACATTTTGACATATGTAGTATTTCATTACATGTTTCTGTTAACTCATAATTCGTATATTTGTAAGTGTAAGAAAACACATATATTTTGGCGGGCAATTCAATCTGATTTGGCGCCAGCGCCATCCTACCTTTCCGTCCGCACCTTGTAATATACTGTACTCCCATGCACATTTGAATAAAGTATCAGTTGATCTTGATGACGCTTGTTTCACTGTCCTTATAACTGGTGACCCCGGAGTTGAAAGTAGCATCAGCGGTTTTGGCTTTGCCATTAACGGACTTATTACGGCCGTGCTACCTTCTCTATACTCCGTTACCTTAGGCGTGAGCCTGCCTTTGGTTCTCCCACACTTCGGTGCATGTAAGGCAGTTGGATGAGCTTAACCGACATATCAACTTCCCACCTCTTCGCCGACTCGTCGTCTGGCCACGATGCAGGAAGCGACACGCCCATCGCACCCAACGGCCTCGCCTCCACGCCCAAAGTCAAACTGCCGCCCTTTTCTCAACACAACACTGCTTCCTGGTTCCTGAGAGCAGACATACTCTTCCGCGTTGCCAGACTCAGCGACTCCTGCGCCAAGGCCGACATCGTTCTCACCTCCATACCTGAAGAGGTATTCGACAAGATTTCCCCATGGCTCGACGCCCAGGCCAGCCAAGTTTCATACGACGACCTGAGAACGAAACTCATCGGTATCTACTCCCTCTCCGTCTCAGCAAGGGCACAGAAAGTCCTGGACCTCGCCGGCAAGCCCATGGGTGACACCTCTCTTGTCGAGGCGTGGGACGAGTTATCCGGCCTGCTTATGCTCCCCGATACAGACAGCAACAGCCGTCGACGTGAAATTAGCTTATCTCGCGAGATCTTTCTTCGACGCCTGCCACAGGACGTAAGGGCCCAATTGACAGACGCCGACACGCTCCCGATGAACGAACTCCTGTCAAAGGCTCAGAAGCTCCACGAGGCCTCCAAAGCATCTTGCCTCGGAGCATCATCGTCAACACCGCCTTCGTTCTCCTCCTTCAGCAGCTGCTCTTCCATAGACTCCTCTGCAACGGCCCCTGAGGACGACGAGATCAACGTTTTATCAAGAAAGAAACCGCCGCAGCCAACACGACCGAACCCTAGGACTAACCCAGTATGGTGCTTCTACCACCAACAGTTCGGCAGCGGCGCCAAGAAATGTAGAGCATCATGCAGTTTCCCTAGAAGATGACGCCAGAAGCATCCACCTGCCACCATCGCAGCCGCAGTTAACCAAAATAAAAATGGTTTCTATATCCTCGATACCATTTCCAACCGTAGACTCATGGTAGACACCGGCGCAATGCAGTCAACGTTCCCACCTTCCAAGTCCGACCTAGACCGTGGTCCCGACAATAACGCTCCCTCACTCATCGACGCCAACGGATCTCCCATACGGTGCTATGGGATCAAGACCCTCAAGATATCTATCTTGGGCCGTTCGTATTCTTGGCCCTTCACTATCGCTGACGTCAATCGCCCCCTCCTCGGTGCGGATTTCCTCACCCACCACGGACTCCTCGTCGATGTCACTAACAAACGTCTCATCGACCCGGGAACCTGCCAGTCCCGCGCCCTAGAATACGGCCCTGCAACAATGTCCGTATCCGCCGTAACGACGCACCCCTACGCCGACCTCCTACGAGAATTTCCCGAGGTTTTCAAGCCCGAGCTCCGACACTCGCCAGGTTCCCCGTCCAAGCACGGGATCTACCACCACATCACAACGACAGGACCTCCCACTCACGCCAAATTCCGCCGCCTCCCGCCCCAGAAACTGAAGGATGCCAAACGCGCCTTCGAGGACATGGAACGCATGGGTATCTGTAAGAAAGCATCGAGCCCCTGGGCATCGCCCCTACACATGGTAAAAAAGCCGGACGGGTCCTGGAGACCTTGCGGCGACTACAGGTGCCTCAACCTCATCACAACGCCCGATCACTACCCGCTGCCCAACATGCAGGACCTAACGAACGTGTTGCACGGGGCGAAGTATTTTACCAAGATGGATCTCCTCAAGTCTTATTTCCAGGTCCCCGTATTTCCGGAAGACATACCGAAAACTGCCATTGTAACGCCGTTTGGATCCTATACCTTCGCATACTCAACCTTCGGTATACGCAACTCCGGGGCGACCTTCCAACGACTAATGGATAGCATTCTGGGTGACCTACCTTTCTGTGTCTGCTACGTCGAAGACATCCTGATATTCTCGAAAACCAAGGAGGAACACCGGAGGCACGTCCGCACCGTCCTCAAACGCCTACAGGAGAACGGCCTGGTCGTACGTTTCGACAAATGCACGTTCGGTGCGGAAGGAGTGGATTTCCTTGGTCACCGCGTATCCTCGTGCGGGGTAAAACCCATGACAACCAAGGTCGACGCCATCAGAAAGTTCCCGATACCTACGACCATCCGCCAACTTCAGGAGTTCCTGGGGATGGTCAATTACTACAGGCGCTTCATCCCCAACATCGCACAAACCCTGTCACCCCTCGACAACGTCCTGAAAGGAAAAGCAAAAAAACTCGAGTGGGGTTTGCCCCAGCAACAGGCATTCGCCCAGACGAAGGATGCCCTCGCGAATGCCACCACCCTGGCTCATTTTGACGACAACGCGCCCCTGCGACTAACGATCGACGCCAGCAACGTCGCCTGTGGGGCTGTGCTGGAGCAACTCATCGATGGTTCTCCTCGACCGCTGGCATTCTTCAGCAAGAAATTGAAACCCGCCGAAACAAGATACAGCACCTTCGATAGGGAACTCATCGCCGTCTACCTCGCCGTCCGCCACTTCAGGCACATCTTGGAGGGCACTCGCAACCGAACAACGCACCGAACGAGAAGCACAGGATCACCTGACGGGGCCATCCGCGCTCAAGATAAGTGCGATTCCCCTCAGACCAGCAGGAGTAACTATTCTTTGCGACACCAGCACCGGCCGCCCACGTCCCTGGATACCAGCCTCCTGCAGAAGGAAAATATTCGATATCATCCATGGACTTTCACACCCCTCAGGACGCACCACCGCTCGCCTTCTGTCTGAAAAGTTCGTCTGGCCAGGGATAAAAAAGGACGCCCGGGAATGGGCGAAGTCATGCATCAACTGCCAGTCAAGCAAAGTCAGCCGTCACACCAAATCGGGGGTAGGCGATTTTCCCCAGCCAAAAAGACGTTTCGGTCACATACATATCGACGTCGTGGGACCATTGCCCCCTTCTGGATCTTCTCGCTAACTGCTTACGATCATCGATCGCTCCACGAGGTGGTTGGAGGCATCGCTGATGACCGAAGCTACGACTCAAGCATGCGCTGAAGCCCTCCTGTCAAGCTGGGTGAGCAGCTTTGGCGTTCCTGACGACATCACGACAGACAGAGGCCCCGCTTTCCTCTCAGAAAAATGGCTCGCTTTGGCGAACCTGATGGGGACGACGCTCCACAGCACCACGGCATACAACCCCGCGGCAAACGGCATGGTCGAAAGAACTCACCGCGCCCTCAAGGCGTCCCTGATGGCGAGCTGCACCGACGGGGACTGGAAATCACGACTTCCTTGGGTACTCCTCGGCCTTCGCACCGCCCCTTGCGCAGACGGCGAACCTTCGCCCACCGAAAAGGTTTACGGATAGGCGCTCGCGGTCCTGGCGAATTCTTTCCCTCATCAACCGACGACACGCAGCTGGATCACCTAAGGGACATCGCCAGGAAGTTCAGGCCATGTCTCAAAACTTACCAGGACAGAACCAAGCACTTCAAGCCAAAAAACCTGGATGACTGCGGGTATGTTTTCGTCCGTGTCGACGCTCATCGACAACCACTAACTAGACCTTATCGAGGCCCCTACCAGGTAATTAAGAAGACAATGAAAGCCTTCCTTCTCGACGTCCACGGCCAAGAGGACTGGGTCTCAATAGACCGCGTGAAACCAGCGTTTCTCGAAGGAAGCGACACCGCCTCCGCCGGACCTGGCAGATCCAGAGTTCCACCTCAAAACAAGGCGCCCAACGAAAGAAAAATCATCAATCGACGACAAGAGGAAGAGATCCTTACGCCGACCGCCGGCGCGCCCCTCCGTTCAAAGACAAGAGGAACCCTCCGACGCCCGAAAAGATACGAAGATTGATCATCAGCCCTCTACGCCGCCCGATGTCTTGGGGGGGGGGAGTACTTGTAAGGACACCGCTCCCTTCGTCGTCCAGAAAATAAACAAACTGTTTATTTATTTGAATTCTCCCTTCGCCACACCGTGGTTTCCCATGTATATGTATTCCACTCTATCAAAGCTACATTTTGACATATGTAGTATTTCATTACATGTTTCTGTTAACTCAAAATTCGTATATTTGTAAGTGTAAGAAAACACACATATTTTGGCGGGCAATTCAATCTGATTTGGCGCCAGCGCCATCCTACCTTTCCGTCCGCACCTTGTAATATACTGTACTCCCATGCACATTTGAATAAAGTATCAGTTGATCTTGGTGACGCTTGTCTCACTGTCCTTACAACTCCACTATGTAAATGTGTTTGTGGTAGCTCAAGTCCCACTGATTACCGCCCAATTTCCATAACTCCTATATTATCTAAAGTTTTTTAACGTCTTCTGGCAAAACGTCTTAATAGGTTTGCTGAAGGTAATCATCTATTCCCTAGTTTGCAATATGGTTTCCGTAAAGACCTTGGAGCATGTGATGCCCTTCTTACAATCTCCAATGCTGTACAGAAATCCCTTGATTGTGGTCAGGAAGTTCGTATGATTGGCCTTGATTTTAGTGCTGCCTTTGACCGAGTTAATCATGAAGCCCTTGTTTTCATACTCAAACAGTTTGGAGTGGGTGGGTTGTTTCTTAGCATTATTATTGATTTTTTTAAAGCAATATATCTCAAAGAGTTGATGTTGATGAGCACCATAGTGAGTATAGGAATGTGATATCCGGTGTTCCACAGGGTAGTGTTCTTGGCCCATTACTTTTCATACTATATACACATGACATGTAGTTTGGCCAAGAAAACAAGCTTGTTGCATATGCAGATGATGCTACTCTCTTTGCATCAATTCCATCTCCTGAATGTAGATCTGGAGTTGGTGAATCCCTTAATAGAGATTTAGTTAAAATTAGTGCGTGGTGTAAATTATGGGGTATAAAGTTGAATCCTAATAAAACTCAAAGTATGATTGTAAGTAAGTCACGGATGTTGGCTCCTCAACATCCGGATCTCAGTATTGATAATGTTTCTTCAAATTTGTATGACTCTTTTAGGATTTTAGGTGTGATTCTCGACAGCAACTTTACTTTTGAGAAACACATTAGGTCTGTGTCTTCTTCAATTGCACAAAAAATAGGCTTATTGAGAAAGTCTTTTAAGATTTTCGGTGATCAATCTATTCTGAAGAAGTGTTTTAATTCTTTCATTCTACCTTGTTTTGAGTATTGTTTTCCTGTCTGGTCTTCCGCTGCTCATTCTCATCTTAATTTGTTGGACAGAAACTTACAGTTTATTAAATTTCTAATTCCTGATCTAGATATTAATCTCTGACACCGTCGTTCAATTAGTTCATTATGCATGTTGCATAAGATTTTTCATAATTCTGACTATCCTTTACATTCAGATCTCCCTGGACAATTCTATCCTGTTCGTAATACAAGGCAGGCAGTTAATTCTAATAGCCACGCCTTCTCCATCATGAGGCTCAATACTACACAGTACTCTAGAAGTTTTATTCCAGCTGTTACCAAGTTGTGGAATGATCTTCCTAATCCGGTAGTTGAATCAGTAGACCAGGCGGACATGAGTCTTTTTATAGTTTATATATAACATATTTGTTTTTGACGTTGTTAATAGTTTATATATGACATATCTGTTTTGACGTTGTTACTTTTTTTAGAATGATTTATTGTTAATTTGTTCTCATTATTTATTTACTTCCTTATTTCCTTTCCTCATTGGGCTATTTTTCCCTATTGGAGCCCCTGGGTTTATAGCATCTTGCTTTTCCAACTAGGGTTGTAGCTTGGCTGGTAATAATAATAATAATAATAATAATAATAATAATAATAATAATAATAATAATAATAATACAGTGAACCCTCGCTACTTCGCGGTTCGACCATCGCGGATTCACCACTTCGCGGATTTTTTCCATAACCCATATATATACAGTAACATATATACATATATATATGTATGCATGTATTTATGTATATATGTATGTATGTATATATGTAGGTATGTATATGTGTATACATATAAATATATATATATATATACACACACACACACACATATATATATATATATATAAATATATATATATATATATATATATATATATATATATATATATATATATATATATATATATATATATATATATATATCTAAAGTAGGAAGATGTGATGTAGTTCTAAGGGAATAGTATGGGAAATATGTCTGGGTAATAAGCAAAGCTCTACCTCCAGTTTGTTTCTTCATTATGATCAGAGATAAATGTAAACAAAATATTGGTTGCCATTTTTTAACATGCTTTTTAGCGTGTTTAGGAAATGCATGATATAAAATTGCCTTTAATATTTGTGCCTGTTTTAGTTTAGGGTACTGTAGTACATGCATTAAGTGTTCTGTACATTAAAGGGTAGTTTGTCAACAGTACTACGTACAAGGGAAGGTTTTAAAAGTCTGAATATACATGTTGAATAAATAGGTAAATATGGTGTCACTACTTCGCGGATTTTCACCTATCGCGGCCGCGTCTGGAACCTATCTACCGCGATAAACGAGGGTTCACTGTACATATCAGAAAGTACTGTTCATTGCTTTTTTTAACTTTAATATGTACTTATGTACTGTAATTGCTGTTAATGAAATACATCTTGAATTGTTAATAGAAAAGTAAAAAAGTGATTAAACAAAGTTCAGATAACATAAAAAACCACGATTATTTTAGACATCTTTCAGTTCATATACGTTATGTTGTCGGCTAAAGCTACCGATCAGCTGACGAAATTGAATTACGTCTTAATCCCTGCCCACGAGCGATCGTAGATTCAAGCAAAGTAAAAGTTTATATTGTGTGTAGTATTTATCGGACACTTTATACAGAAACAAAGATATATGTTTAATCTGTTCTATGTGTGTATAGTAAGGAACCTCAAGAGAGAGAGAGAGAGAGAGAGAGAGAGAGAGAGAGAGAGAGAGAGAGAGAGAATGTATTCACATAACTGATAATACTAGCTTTATACAAAATGTATGAAGACCATATAAAATTAATTGTAAATAAATAAGCATGACATTAAAAGGAAAAAATATGTTACGATCTGTTATTTATTTATCGAAATGATAGAAACATAAATCGCTAATGTGTTTGATATGCGTGTAGCATTGTGCCTCCGTACATACCAGCAAGCAATGTTCATTGTTTTTTCAACTTGAATATGTACTTATTGATATAAAATTAAATATAAATAAATAATTATCAAACCAAAATCAGAAAAATATGTTACACTTTTAATTAATTACCGAAATGAAAGAAAAATAAATCGCTAATGTGTTTGATATGCATATGTAGTAGTAATGTGCATTCGTAATAGAAAGTACTGTTCATTGTTTTTTTTTAACCTTAACATTTACTTATTGATATAAAATTAATTGTAAATAAATAACCATTAGACTAAAAGGAAAAATATGTTACAATATGTTATTTATTTACCAAAATGAAAGAAAAATAGATTGCTGTGTTTGATATGCATGTCATAGCAATGTGCGTTCGTACATACAATAGTTTAGTTTATGTTTTTTTTTTACTTAAAAATGTACTTAATGATATAAAATGACAAATTCGTAGATAATTTGTATTTTCCCTAACTATATAAACCTTAGCTATTTAATAGGGGTATTACTTTCAGCATAGCTGAAATGACGAATCATTAATTTTTAACGAAGGTTAACTACCCACACAGCTAGTTAGCGGGGAGTGGGGAGGGTAGAGCTTGCTACCGCTCCCCCTCACACACCTGTGATAGAGCTCACTTTCCTTGGGGGTAGGACTTCGAGGGGATAGGGCTGGAGGGTAAGTTTGGTTAAATAGCTAAGGTTTGTATAGTTAGGAAAAATACAAATTATCTACGAATTTGTCATTCGTTCCGTAACTGGAATACAAACCATCTATTTAATAAGGGTGACTCACCAATTAGGAAGGGTGGACGTCCCAGGCAGTCTGGCTTTTTGGCTTTACCAGGGGCTCTTTATCTGAGTGTATTAGCACTCAAGAAATAAGGAGCCCCTGCACCTCGCTATAACTTTGCTACGCAAGGTCTGCGGCCTACCCAAGCTCTGTGTGAAGGTATATAGAAGTGTGACTTGTCCTAGAAAGTTGTTCCGAAGTTCTTTAGATGGAAAACTGTGCACTAGGACTTTCCCAATACCACCTCGTCAGAGTATGGGGACGCAACAGTATCAATATTAATACTAGGTACACAAAGGAGCATGGTTTACCTGCAGTGGTTTGAGATCAGCTTTGCAGAGAACCCCCGATGTTGCTTTCCCCAAAAGAGGGGATGATGAAGAAAAGAATGAGGGCCAGTCAAACCTTTTCATTCATGCAGACTAAAACCGGGTAACAATGCCCTCAACCTTCTGCTACTTGTCCAATAAGGAGCTTGAGGTTTTGAACCATCTGTTGTGCAGGCACCACAGGAGTGATAGAAAATGTATCAAGTCTCCTGTGGATCACGTCTTGCAGGTAGTGGGATGTGAACGTGTTTTGACGTTTCCACACCCCAGCTTGAAGAACCTGCGTGACTGAATAATTTCTTTTGAAGGCAAGGGACGTAGCTATGCCCCTAACATCATGTGCTATGGGGCGACGTGATGGAGGAGGGTCTGGATTCAGTGCAAGGTCAATGACCCTGCGAATCCATGCTAAGATGGTGTTCTTAGTGATCCTCCTCTTAGTCCTTAATGTGCTGACAAATAGTGCTGGCACACAAGGCCATAGTAAGAGATGGTCTTGGTCATCTGTTACAGTACAGAGGCTAGAAATCTGAAAGGAGTCGAATCGAGGATCCGCTACTCCCAGGTTCTGAGTCTTAGCAATAAACTCAGGGACGAAGCTGAACGTTACCTCTCCCCATCCCTTTGAATGGGCGATGTCATATGAGAGACCATGAAGTTCACTGACTCGCTTGGCCAAGGCCAAAGCTAGCAGGAACACCGTCTTCCAAGTCAGGTGGCGATCTGTTGCCTGGCGTAATGGTTCATAGGGAGGTCTCTTAAGAGACCTGAGAACTTGAACCACCTTCCATGGGGTAGGTCTCACTTCTGACTGGGGGCAGGTAAGTTCATAACTCCGTATGAGTAGAGAAAGTTGTAGCGATGAAGAAATGTCCATTCCTTTCAGTCTGAAGGCGAGGCTTAAGGCTGAGCGATAGCCTTTCCCTGCCAAGACTGATAGGCGCAATTCTTCAAGCAAATACACGAGGAACTCTGCTATTGCTGGAATAGTGGCATCGAGTGGAGAGATACCCCTTCCACGACACCAACCACAGAAGACTTTCCACTTTGCCTGGTAGACTGCTGCTGATGATTTTCGCAGATGTCGAGACATCCTAATCGCAATTTGTTGCGAAAATCCTCTCTCAGAGAGGAGATGCTGGATAGTCTCCAAGCATGAAGTCGTAGCGAAGCTACGGCTTTGTGGAAGATGTTGGCATGTGGTTGCTTGAGTAAATTGTGTCGTGGAGGGAGTTCTTTGGAGGCTCCGTTAGGAGTTGCAGAAGGTCCAGGAACCATTCTATGTGATGCCATAGCAGAGATATGAGGGTTAATAATAGATTGACCGATGTTTTGGTCTTGTTGAGTACCCTCCTCATCAGACAGAACAGGAGAAAGGCGTAAACTTCAATGTTGTCCCACCATTGTTGGAAAGCACCTTGCCAGAGAGCCTTGGGGTCTGGGACTGGGGAACAGTACAGCGGGAGCCTTAAGTTCAGGGCCGTTGTGAAGAGGTCCACAGTTGGAGAACCCAAGAAAGTCAGGACTTTGTTGGCTACCAGATGATCCAAAGACCACTCGGTACTCACTATCTGAGATGCTCTGCTCAGGTTGTCGGCGAGCACCTTCCTTTTGCCTGGAATGAAGCATGCCGATAGTGGTATCGAGTGGATTTCAGCCCATCTCAGTATCTGTACTGCTAGATGGGATAGTTGCTGCGAAGAAGTACCTCCTTGCTTGTTGATGTAGGCCACTACTGTGGTGTTGTCGCTCTTTTTTTGAAGCGTCTGAAAACAGCATCAAATCCAGGGGGAGGACGAGAAGATCCACTCCCTTTCGTAGATTCTCGTCTGTCACCCACCACTGGAGGTCTGTCAGTTCCACAGGTCCCATGGGGATCTGGATGTCCGGGGAGTCATAAGCTTGATTCCACCGGGACTTTAGTCGCCACTGGAAGGATCTCATCCTGAGGCAACCATAGGGAGCTAGATGGGCCAGCGATGACAGGTGACCGAGGAGATGTAACCACGATTGGGCTGGGAGTTCTTCTCATCTGAGAAAATGTTTTACGACCTTTCTCAGCCTTGCAATCCTGTCGTCTGATGGGAGGGCTTTGTGGAGAATGGTGTCTACAATCATTCCTAAGTATACCAGTCTTTGAGTGGGAAGCAGAGAGGACTTCTCGAGATCTACCATGATCCCCAGATCTTGGCAAAGTTTCAGAAGTTTGTCTCGGTGTTGAAGAAGGGTTGACACCGAGTCTGCTAGGATTAGCCAGTCGTCCGGATAACGGAGGAGACGGATGCCAATCCTGTGTGCCCAAGAAGATACTAGGGTGAACACTCTGGTGAAGACTTGTGGTGCTGTGGAAAGACCGAAGCACAGCACCTTGAACTAGTATATTCTGTTGTGTAGGCTAAATCCTAAGTACTTCCTTGAAGACGGATGGAATGGGATCTGGAAGTACGCGTCCTTTAGGTCCAGTGTGCACATAAAGTCTTGCGGTCTTACTGCTAGTCTAACCGTGTCTGCCATCTCCATGCTGAACGGAGTTTGTTTGACAAACTTATTCAGAGCTGAGAGGTCAATGACTGGTCTCCAGCCTCCAGACACCTTCTTTACAAGTAAGAGTCAACTGAAGAAGCCTGGGGACCCATCGAGGACCTCTTGAAGAGCGCCCTTCTTCAACAGGGTCTGGACTTCTGCCCAAAGGGCTTGCCCCCCTTGCCGATCCCATGGCAAGGGAGTTCAATGACACTGGATTCCTGGTCACGGGAGGTAGAGATGTTATGAACGGGACGCGATATCCTAGACTGAACACGGAGATTGTCCAGGAATCAGCCCCAAGTTGCTTCCACCTGTTTGCGCAACTATGTAGGCATCCCCCCACTGGTGGAAATGCAGGAGGACTGCCTGTCCTAGCCTTTGCGACCTCGGCTGCTCTCTCTAAGATTTTTACCACCCCTGGAGGACTTTATGCCTTTCCTGTCTTTGACAGGAAAGGGCTTAGACACCGTTGTCTTCGCTGCAGTTGTCGTTGTTGTGGTCTTGGTTGAACAGGACCGCTGTGGTGCTGTAGGTTTATAGGGCTTAGATGTTAAAGCCCTATGGAGGAGGGAGTCTTGATGAGACTTCCTCCGCCTCTCAGCAGCATGTTCCACATCCTTAGGCTCGAACAGAAGAGACCCCTCTATGGAGGAATGTCTGAGCCTATTGATCTCGGCGTTAGGGACCTTCTGGTGGAATCTCTCAGCTACTGCATTCTAAAGTTTCAGGATGGTATTTGCCCACAAGTTCGAGACTTGGTGGGCAAGAAACTCGATCGTGCGATTACTTGAGAGAAGGAAGGTTTCCATAGCTTTCCTGGTACGTTCCTTGGATAAATCCTCAGAACGTATCAGGATACCTAAGGTCCCCAACCAGATATTGAGTCACGAAGTAGCTTGCATAGCACACTTCGTGACCTCATGGTTGAGGATCTCGGCTGCCGAGAACGAGACCTGCCGGTTGGAGAGTCTCCCAAGAGGGACTCCCCTGGTTAGCTCTTCCAGCGAGTGGTGAAGCGAAAAAGCTGAACTAGGCTCCTCCAGGATCTCGAAGTACCTCCTCTGCTGTACGCGAGGAGGTGGGAGGAGCTTGTTCGTGATACCGGAACGGTTGGAGGAGGACATCTCGGAGAGCTGCTGGGCGATCTTGTCCCTGGTACTCCCTACCCCTTAAGACCAGGGCAGGGCTGCACTGGTCTTTGAGGGTTTTTGAGTACCAAAGACGCGGTCTAGTACCGTGTCTTTGCCCGGGTCGGAGAACCTGTTGAGAACCCTCATTAGAGTCAGAACCTGCCAGAATGCATGTTCTGACTCCTGCTGGTCTCCTCCTGTTGTAGGACTTGCAGCAAAGTCTCCTTCTATCCCCAAAGCCTCTTCTTGGGGAGAGTCGGGGACATTCCCTGAGTGGCTGGCTGGCTCCATCCTAGCCCTAGTGGAGGACTTTGGCAAACATTTTGAAGTCTTTAGATTCCTTCCGGGGAAAGATGTAAGACTCCAACATCGATGAGTGTGGCGTGTCCCTTATATTCTCGGACTGTGAGGAACTCTCGGCGTGAAGAGAGATTTCCTCCACTGGTGCAATGAGGGAAGGTCTCTCTTCGCGTGGTTCCCTAGGTGACGGGATATCTTCGTCCGAAAGGGATGGAGAGTTAGTCCGAGAAATAGGCGGAACTTGCCTCGATGGTCTGAGTGGAGTCAGTTTCGCCCTTGGGGAAGTGACCACGTCCAGAACTTCTCTTTTCCTCTTCATAGAGGTAGAGGGAGCCATAGTTCCATGTCCTTGATCAGACAGGAGAGGATTGAAAGCCTGGGTTACAGCTCTGATCAAGGCATTGAACCAGGGCTGCTGGCTGACAGACGCACTGTTAGACAAACCCCCTGAAGGGAAAGGGACTGAAGGTTCCCTGGGAGGAGTTACTGGAATGGGTGGGTTCGCCTTAGGATGCAGCTTTGGGATCCTGAACCCCTCTGCATGTTTCCCTTCTCCCACAATGCGCGGTGGTATGCGCGTGCGCGCCTTCTCTCTCTCTCTCTCTCTCTCTCTCTCTCTCTCTCTCTCTCTGAGGGAACACAGACAAAAAATAAGGCAAATAAGGCTGTGCGTGCATGTGAGCGCAAAGCTGGTGAGCATTGGCACGCCGGTAAAAGTTGGCGCGCAGGTGAGGGCAACAGGGTTGTTGCCTCACCTACGAACTTGCGTGCAGGAGAGTGATGGCGCGTAGGTTTTGACTGGCGCGTTAGTTGGCGTGCAAGATGAAATCAGAAGAGCGTGATGTGATGCGCGGGAGAGCGCTGTTGCACAGGAGAACATTGGCGCATAGGTAACTAGCGCGTAGGTGAGCGCTGGCGCGCAGGTGAGCGCTGGTGCGCAGATGAGTGCTGGCATGCAGGAGATCATGGGCACAGGGCGCATTAGTGCAGGAGAGCGCTGACGCGCAGAAGATCGTTGGCGCATGTGGGCGAGCATGGCACATAGGAGATCTCTGATCTTGTTGGCGCGCAGGCGCATGTTGGCGCATAAGTGCGTGAGGTTGCTGCCCTGTGTAAGGACGAGCAAGATGGGTGGTGCGCCGAAGCGTTGGTACCTGACGAGCTGCTAGTGAGTGCTGGTCAGGGTGCGTGGGCGCGTGGTGCGCAGTACGATGGCGCGCAATAGCGCACTTTGGTGGAGCCTTGTTAGGCCCATGCAGGAACGGCGATGGAAGGTCGGCAGGTCTGTCGGATGGATGGTCGACGTGTCCTTTAAAAGGACAACCATCCACCAAAGGAGATCGCGAACGATCTGCAGAGAGGTCCAGGACCGAAGTCACAAGATTGGTTGCAGGTGCAGTGATGGACGATCGGTCTAGAGGTTCCTCTGCGGGAGACTGCATAGACGACGTTGAACCAAAAAGGCGCCTCCTCACCGCAGGTGAAGGAAGGCCTCTAAGGCAAAGAGGAAGGCGAGCCTTCCGCAGATGCGCCCTCTGGGGGCCGTTGGATCAGCAAGCTGACCGTCAGCAGTCCTCCGAAGAGGAGTCTCTGTAAGTGAACTCTCCTGAGGGAGAGATACACTTGCAGGAGAGACTGATGATGAACTTAGTTTCCCCATCGGAGGATGGTCAGGAACGGGGGAAACTAAGCCGGCAGCTACCGTAGAGTCTGGAGTGGCAGAGGAGATGGGTGAAGCCGCATGAGACACCTCTGACACAACAACGTCGACAAGTGTCAGGGGATCTACCTCTGATGGTGACGACGACTGCTTGACAGAAGCACCCATGCGGATGATATCAAGCAAAGCCTCCTTAAAGGGCGAACCCGTGAGCCCCAAGGAGGACCAAAACTGAAATACAGAAGTTAGTGACAAGGCCTCCCCCAGGGGGAGAGGTGGTACTGCTTCGCTAGGGGAAGCAACCTCATCTCTCGAGACCCGGGGTTGGACAGAAATAAATTGGTCTACGCTACTACTCGACAGTTTCTCGAAAGAGACCGACCGAGTAGGAGCTTCGGAGGAGGTTTGGGCGACGGAAGAAGAGGGTTTGGGTTTTTCTTCCTTCGAAGCAACCTTCGAAGGGGAAACATCCTGCTTGGACTTCTTCTTCCGCCGTCGCGAAAACCTCTCCCACTGGAAGGAAGACCACTCCCTACACTCACTACACTTGTTGACACTATAACACCGTTGGCCTCTGCAAGAAGGACAAAGGGAATGAGGATCGGTCTCGACCGCCGACATGAATGTTCCACAGGGGCAATCGGGAAGTCCAGGCCAGGTGCGCATGGTCGCAGAAGCCAACTTCACACACACAGTCTAAGAGAAAAGAAAAAGCAGAAAGCATTAATGGCTGCCAATTGTCGGCGAGGATGAAGAGCGGCAACGTCCGTTCACCTTCCGAGCCGAAAGCAAAGTAAGCTCAATCACAGGTGTGTGAGGGGGAGCGGTAGCAAGCTACCCTCCCTACTCCCCCCCCCCCCCCCCCCCGCTAACTAGCGTTAAGATTAATGGCTTGTCATTTTAGCTATGCTGAAAATAATACCCCTATTAAATAGCGGGGTTTGTATTCCACTTATGGAACAAATTCATTTTAAATAAATAATCATGAGATTAATAGGAAAATATGAGAGAGAGAGAGAGAGAGAGAGAGAGAGAGAGAGAGAGAGAGAGAGAGAGAGAGAGAGAGAGAGAGAGAGAGAGAGAGAAGATCTGACCCCCCCGAGGAAATTGGAATCTAATGCTCGCCCATTGGTCTCCTAGTACTCCAAGGTGAACAGGTGGTCTTATCAGACATAGTAACCGATGTATTGGTAGCGAGTCTAGTAGAAAGAAGAGGCTTACTGCCTTCTTCAGTCTCTCTATTTTACTCTCGGAAGGAAAGACTTTTCCTAGTTTGATGTCTAGTAGCATTCCTAGGTATACCAGTTTTGTGTTGGCTGCAGGGGTTGACTTCTCAAGATTTTACAACCCTCCAATAGTGGCAAAAAATTGAGAAGCCTAACTCGGTGCTGGAGAAGGGATGTCCTTGAGTTTGCTTGGGATAGCCAGCCGGCTCAGTGTCTTAACAGACAAATCCCTTTCCTGTGAGTCCTGGTTTACTCTTGGGAAAAAAATCCCAGTGAAAAAATGCAAGAGGTGCAACCATGTCGAAATAGAAGCACCTTAAACTAGTATTGCCGATTGCCTAGGATGATTCATAAATAACAGTACTTACTTGAAGACAGAAGAACTGGAATCTGGTGGTAAGTATCCCCATGCCAGTGTTGTCATGATGTCCTCAGGTCTGACTCCTTGTCCGATCCTGTCCGGCATCTTCATCCTGAATGAAGTGTGTTGGATATTCTTGTTCAGGAGGGAGAGGTCGAATACTGGTATCCAGCCTCCAGGCACCTTTTCTACAAGAAAGAGTTAACTGTAGAAGCCTAAAGTAAGGGGATTCGGTGAATTTACCCAATTAAAGAATTTTAATTCTTATATAATACTGTACTTAGTTCTTTAGTTTATAAGTGAATTTGTATTTAATGTTAAGTATTATTTGAGAGTCCTTGTATATGTTAAGTTGAGTGTTTGCGTGTCAAATCCTTGACTCCTGATGTAGTTCGCTCCGAGTTGTTTTCTACTACCACACTCCGTCGTAAGTCACTCCACTCTGAGCGCCGAAGCCAAACACTCTTTTCCGCATATCTATGTGTTACTACCTGTGGGCTAAGGTGAATGCAATACTCTCATCTTAACTGACACTCTAGCAGTTTGATAGAACTTTTGTGAATATGTATTGAAGACTGTGGATGCCTCTGGAAGATTCATCAACACTTGTCCCTGCTCTTACTCGTGAAAACAGCAGCTCATGATACCACCACATTGTAACCACCTTAATACAGACAATGATTGTGGAACAATATACTGTACCTAAATATGTTCGACTCAGTCGACTCAGAGGTTGTGAAAAATATAGTAAGATTGTTATCAAATGTTTCTTTTGAATTATAATGTGTGTATTACTTCATTCTTGTTTCCTCTCACATGGTCATATATCAAAAGAATTAGAAGGTGCTGTAGCATTATAATTTCATCGCCAGGAAACCCCTTACACCTAGTGACCCCATTGTTGAAAATGTTCTCCCTTCCTAAAAAAAAAACAGGTTGCGAGGGGGCATTCTCTCTCTTGTGACCTTGTAATGTGATAACGTACTCATGCATTGATGACGTAACCTTAGTTTGGATGTCCGGGCGTTTGCGTAGATTGTCGAGAATCTCACCCTTGCATCTCAACAGGTGGATGGGTATGTGATAATGTGTATGCCTTTCTCGCAGAACTGCAAATATTTTTTGCTCCCGGATACAATTAAGTCATACGATGGGGTTCACGAACAACTCATGTTCGTGTAATCCCTTCTAGGCGAGAGCTCTTTGTTCAACTTGGATTACCTGTTCACGAGCCGGAGCTATGTAATCTTTACTTTTCAGTACTCCCACGGGAGTTTGGCAAGCAGGCCTGTGTGATCCAGCATTAAGATTTGCTACAGGAACTGAACGAATCATACGGTTGGATGAGCCATGGTTAAAGAAAAGATGAGTACTCCGAACTCGATGGAGAGGTATCGCAACTGCCCCCAGTCTACACACTACTTCGTCTTCCCATTCCGACGAACCATGGTCTGAGGGGCTACAGAAAGGGATGGATGGAACCAAGACCCTTCTCGATGCCGTGTGCGGAGAAGACCACTCCAGAGAAAACCTAACACTAGGGAGAAAAAGGTGCTCCCCTTGAGAAAACCAGACGATTCTTCACACTCCCTCCACCGGCTGAGCTAACTCAGGTTGAGGGAGAGCGTCATCGTCAGCTCGCTGACAAGAAAGATTGAGGTCCAGCTCTGGGTTGGCCGTATTTTGCCTTCCTAGTGGAGTGCTCCTAGGAATGCTGGATCAAAGTTGCTCTTTCACAAGTCACAAGGGAGCCTGAGCAAGCAATGACAGGATGATAAGGCGTACAAGAAGACAGAACCAGATAGGGACCCTAGAGTCTCCGAGAGGAAGACCAAGGTCAACCTATGGTGAAGCTAGTGCACTTACCCTATGCCCCTGACTGGATCAACTTCAGCGTGTAGCTATAGCATTGTGAACATTAAATTGTTCATGATGATATAGCTAATAAAACGATGAGATCTCTCAAATCTATGTGTGCTATCATTCGTAACGAAAGCATGAGCTGATTTCCATCCACTAGAAAATAGGAGATTAAAAGAATAACTCTGGAGGGTTATGACTTATGAGACCGTTGTTCTATGAGGGCATAACAGAGTGAGGAGATCACGAAGGATCGGAGAGCGCTAGGGATCAGAGAACAAATTCAGGTGAGAGTTCCAATGCATTCTTTAACCTGTAGAGAGGAGAAGTCCGAGATCACAGCCCCAAAGAATTATGTTTCCAGTGTCTCGTTTCAGAATCACAGTGGGATGCAGTGGATGTAAGCAGTCGGAAAGCTTTCTTATATGTAGCAATTGCTGGGAGAATTATATCCAACGAGACTAAGGCACAATGGTGACATGAGGCGGCTGCACAGGGTTGGCAGGCATCCTCAATTGCGGCAATAACCCCTGAGGATTTCGTCTGATGAGGCTTGATGTACCATTCTATGTTTTACCTTCCTGGTGAGGTCTGGAGGCGTATGGGCGAAAGCAGATGCACAAACAGCGTAGCTCATGTCAATCATTTACCATTTATTACAAAGGTGACAAATAACTAAATACCAATCAAGTGACCTAAATAGTTAAGAGACAGGTAGTAGTAGTAGTAGTAGTAGTAGTAGTAGCTAAGCTACAACTCTAGTTGGAAAAGCAAGATGCTATAAGCCCAAGGGCTCCAACAGGAAAAAATAGCCCGGTGAGGAAACGAAATAAGGAAATAAATAAACGATATAAGTAGTAATGAAAATTAAAATAAAATATTTTAAAAACATTAACATAAAAAAAGATATTTTATCTATTAACTACAAAAGGACTTATGTAAGCCTGTTCAACATAAAAACATTTGCTGCGAGTTTGAACATTTGAAGTTCTACCGATTCAACTACCCAATTAGGTAGATCATTCCACAACTTGGTCATAGCTGGAATAAAACTTCTAGAGTACTGTGTAGTATTGAGCCTCATGATGGAGAAGGGCTGACTATTAAAATTAATAGCATACCTAGTATTACGAACAGGAGGGAACTGTCCAGGAAGATCTGAATGGCATCATGTTTCAACATTATTGGCTTCTTAAAACCAGTCATAAGGATCTCAGATGAGTACCTCATATTAGAAACCAAAGTTTCTGAGGACAAAAGAATATCATACTGTCTGGACACAACTGTAAGGTCTTGAATATTTGCATGAAGACTACGAATATTGCAATACAGTAGACGACATTGACGAAATCTAAGACAAACTGGTCCTGGACTTCCCTCAATGTCTCCAAACAGCATAAGAATTAATGGTGATAAAAAAAAGAGACATCATACTTAAAAACCAAACTAACAAGAATTATAACAAGAACAGTATGTACAGAAATATAAATAAAGTGATTGACCAAACCTATAGACTATAGAAAAAAAAGTCGGAAAAACTGGTCAACATGGAGGAGCCAATACACCATGCAAGGCTAAATACCCTCTAGGATAGCCACTTCAACTGAAGGGAGGACAGTAAGGATGGTTTTGAAAAGTAAAAGAATCAGTAGTAGTAGTAGTAGTAGTAGTAGTAGTAGTAGTAGTAGTAGTAGTAGTAGGGCGAACGTTAGTGTGTGTCGAACGTTCGCCATTGCTGACAAGAACAGTTGCGTCAATGTGGAAGCCTTTGCAGGTAACTTAAATATCTGAGCATGATAACTCTCTATTGTATAGCTGTATAGTGAACCAAAACTCGCATAAGTACAGCTTACTCCACGTGCAAAGACGAAGTCATGAAAAGATGCATCGCATAGAGCGATTTTTGCTGTTTTCACTGTACTTGCGTTCTATACAACAAGTACTGAGAGGGAGAGTGAGATATTAAGCACCTGTTGTGGTGAGGGGGGGGGGGGGTTTAGCGAATAGCTGTTGTTGAGCAATTAACTTCCTTAACTTTTTGTTAGCTCTGTGAGGGTGTAAGGATCATCCTCGGCATCATGGTCGGCGTCATTGTTGGCAAGATAGGAAGCTCTTAGATGGTAGTGCTCCTTGCCCCCTTACGTAATTGGGAGAGAGGTTAAGAGTGCTAGTACATTAGATTTGTCGTTCTCGAATTTCTCCATTTTATTTTCGAAGAGGAACAATGAAAATAATAACCCTGAGGGTATATAGCCTAAGAGAGGTTTCTCCCTTGAAAGAGGTTACCACCTACGTACCGATTCTGAAGGATCTGGTCTCATTGATGTCGGCAATAACCCTTAAGAATTAAGGACTATGAACATCGTTGATGGAAGCCAGGGACCACAAGCAGTCCTACGGCAGCTAACGAGACTGGTTTTCTATATTTAGGGTACAGAGGGAAGGCAGTCGTTGATTATACCCGCAAGCATTAAGATTGCTATCCGTCAAAGGGGGAGGGCACGTCTCCCTCGGAAGGAAAAGTTGTCAAACATTTCGAGGAGGTAACTCTCCCTCGGAAGGGAGGTTGTCCAACACCTGGAGGCAGACCTCTCGGCAGCACTTTCTGCTTCCCATCAATGAGCTGAGCTCAAGTTGAAAATGGACACAGTGCGCTACCTAGGATGATGATATTGCTTCTGAAGTTACTGCGTCACCCTCCTCCTCCACCATTAAAAGGGATATCGGGGAAAATAGATAGATATTAGGTGAGGAACAAGAATGTGGGACAATACTAAGCAAAATATTACGAAGAGAGACAATGCAAGACTATTTAAACTGAAAGGAATAGGCCGAACTATATTACGAAAAAAAAAACTGCGTCTATGACAGTCAGAAGGGATTGTTTTCCCGCCAGGCCGCTACAGGCTGTTCTTTTACCTCCCCATAAGTTTTCACAAATATCGAGTTTTATTAATTCCATGTTTTTGGTAAATACTGGTATTCAAAAAAAGTTTATAATAACATGTTTAACTTATGCCGAGTGTAATTTATCCCAATTTGTGTTAAAATATGTGAAAAATTACAAAATTACAAAGCGTGCATCCGAAACTAAGCTGCTGTCATTGACTTCCGCGGATTGTGTTATTAAATTTAGACTTACCATGACGATACTTTATAATATATTTATTCTTTCACATTGCTTATTGACAAAACATATATCTGATGGAGAAATATAAATTAATAAATAAGTTTCGATTCACATTATTTGGTAATTATTTGAGAGCAATGAAGGTGTTCGGAAAAAAATACTTTCGACCAATCAGGTATCAGGAACCTTTCCGAGCTAAAAGGGCACCCCTGTGAGTCGGTGCAAATATGCACCGCTAAAAAAAATAAACTATAGTCAAAGGCCAGTCGAAAAAGTTAAGCAGTGGAGAGGGAGACAAAGTTCGCTCTCTGCGAGCCAAAAGCAAAAGTGACAATAGAACACAGGTGTGTGTATACCTGAGAGGGGTAGCCGATACTACCCCTTATCCCTGCTAACGAGCGGTGGGGTAGTAATACCACGCTAAAAGCTTAAGGCTAGTCTTACAGCTTTGCCAAAAGTATATTCCCTAATAAAGAACAAAAGGGTGTGATTTGGCATCGGGACAGACTCTCAATGAAGTTGAAGGAGATAATAAGATAGTGCACAACATATTTTCATGTTATTTGATCAGGCATTATTTGTTGGATACAATTATTAAATAATCCAGTCTATTCATCCTTATAAACATTACAAACACCACCACATCCAATACAAAAAGCTTTACTAATGGTAAACCTAAAAAATACCTCCATATGTTCATTTTTGAGCTTAAGATCTCTAATAGACTGCTTTAGAGTGTCAATAACCTCCTCATGCTCAAGTTTCTGTATTCGTAAAGCAGTTGACTCCAAAGCACTGCCATCCTTCTTCCTGTCGGCTATCAATTTTCTCAGCTTTGTCTGAAGTCTGAAAAGAAAATAATTAAATTTTACTTTTGGAGAAGAAAACTACAATTGGGCTCAAAAAGGCTGTTTTCAAGTTTTAAATTATTATAACTACAGTAATGCTGTACTTGTAATATTTCCTATGCAAACAAAAATTATGAATATTTTTCTAATAAACATTAACAGTAAAACAGCCTATCATTATGGTATGTAGAGTCCATTATCTAAATTATTACAAGTTACAAGTTACAAAATTCCCTTGTTCTTCTAGAAATTCATCAAATGAGGTACACAACATAATCATTAACTCCACTATTCAGTAGTGGTGATCAATTTAAAAAGGAAAAAAAGAAAAAAAAGAAAACTTGAGTATGTAGTTTGTTTACCTGAGAATAGCGAGAGTTCTGTGAATTAGGCGAATAATGGAGAAAGAACTAAAATATGTTATAATTACAGAAAAATACTGAAATACAGTAATGCCTCACAACACGATATTATGGTAATTGGTTCCGTATAGGTTTTCATATCGTTATTTTTTCGTCTTGTGAGTCGCCTTTTACATGTAAATAGCCTAATTCGTTCCAGACCCTACAAAAACACCACATTAAATTATTTGTGACGGAGGAGGGAAAAGGTGTGAACTCAAAGGCAGGGAGCAATCAACTGAGTTCACACCTTCTCCCTCCTCTGTCACATTGGTGACCCCGGAGTGACCAATGTGACGGGCCGAGAGAGGAGTTGTTAACAAGTACGAGTCTGCGTTGACCAATCGTCGGTGGGCGACATCGACCAGAAGGTGGAAATGAGAGAGGAAATCCGCACCGAGGATTGGTCAACGCAGACTCGTACTTGTTAACAACTCCTCTCTCGGCCCGTCACAGATTATAAAAAGGATACACTCAGCTATACAGCACTAAATGTATGACAAGTACTGTATTTGGATCATTCAATAATAACTTCAGCATTGGTTATTATTATTATTATCATTAACAGTAGTAGTAGTAGTAGTAGCTACAACCCTAATTGGAAAAGCAAGATCCTATAAGCCTAAGGGCTCCAACAAGGAAAAAAAGCCCAGTGAGGAAAGAAAACAAGGAAATAAACAAACAATATAAGTAGTAATGAAAAAATGAAAATAAAAAAAAAATTATAAATATTTTTAAAAATATTAACAGCATTAAAACAAATAATTCATATATAGATTATAAAAAGAAATATCAGCCTGTTCAACAACTAATAATTTGCTGCAACTTTTAACTTTTGAAATTCTACTGATTCAACTACCCGATTAGGAAGATCATTCCACAACTTTGTCACGGATGGAATAAAACTTCTAAAATACTGTGTAGTATTGAGCCTCATGATGGAGAAGGCTTGACTATTAGAATTAAGTGCATGCCTAGTATTACGAACAGGATGGAACTGTCCAGGAAGATCTGAATGTAAAGGATGGTCAGAATTATGAAAAATCTTATGCAATATGCATAATGAACTAATTAAATGACGGTGCCAGGGATTAATATCTAGATTAGGAATAACAAACTTAATAGACCGTAAGTTCCTGTCCACCAAATTAAGATGAGAATCAGTAGCTGAAGACCAGAAAGGAGAACAATACTCAAAACAAGGTAGAATGAAAGAATAAAACACTTCAAAATAGATTGATCACCAAAAATCTTAAAAGACTTTCTCAATAAACCAATTTTTTGTGCAATTGAAGAAGACACAGACCTAATGTGTTTCTCAAAAGTAAATTTGCTGTCGAGAATAACACCTAAAATTTTTAAAAGAATCATAAAAAGTTAAAGAAACATTATCAATGCAGATATCCGGATGTTGAGGAGCCACTGTCCTTGACTAACTTACTATCATACTTTGAGTTTTGTTAGGATTCAACTTCATACACCATAATTTGCACCATGAACTAATTTTAACTAGATCTATATTAAGGGATTCAGCAACCCCAGATCTACATTCAGGAGATGAAATTGATGCAAACTGAGTAGCATCATCTGCATATGCAACACGCTTGTTTTCTAGACCAAACCACATGTGTGTTTATAGTATGAAAAGTAATGGGCCAAGAACACTACCCTATGGAACACCTGATATCACATTCCTATACTCAGTATGGTACCCATCAACAACAACTCTTTGAGATCTATTACTTAAAAATTCAATAATAATGCTAAGAAACGACCCACCCACTACCAACTGTTTGAGTTTGAAATCAAGGGCCTCATGATTTACACGGACAAAGGCAGCACTAAAATCAAGGCCAATCATACGAACTTCCTGACCACAATCGGGTGATTTCCGTACAGCATTGGAGATTGTAAGAACAGCATCACTTGCTCCAAGGCCTTTACGAAAACTAAATTGCAAACTAGGGAACAGATGATTACCTTCAGCAAACCTATTAAGACGTTTTGCCAAAATGACGTTCACAAATTTTAGATACTATGAAAGTTATGGAAATTGGGCAGTAATCAGTTGGACTTGAGCTACCAAGAACATATTTACATAGTGGAGTAACATTACCAATTCTCCATCAAGTGCTAAAAGCTCCTCTTCTTGCTAACTTGTGCAAAATAACAGATGACTTTGGAGCTAAGAAATCTGAAGTCTTTATAAAAAACAAAGGAAAAATACCATTTGGGTCTACACCTCCATAAGCATCTAGGTCCATCAACAAAGCTTTAATTTCACAAGATTAAAAAGCTAAACTAGTTAGTTTAGCCTAAGGAAAACAGGAATGAGGAAGTTCGAAATTCTCATTACTCTGCTTACTCTCAAACACATCATCCATAAGAGTTGCCTTTTCCTTTGGACAGTGATTGACTGAGCCATCTGGTTTAAGTAAAGGAGGAACTGTTGCATCTATACCAAAGAGTGCAGATTTAAGGGTAGTCCACAACATATGTTCCTGGGTTGTACTAGAAAGACTTTCTTTTATGGTTAGATTGTGTTCCTTTTCAATTGAAGCATAAACTCTCTGAGCAAAAGCTCTAAGCTGAGTATAGCTATTCCAGGTCAAATCTGATGTTACCCTTCCAAAGATGATAAGCCTCCTGCTTCTTCAAATAAGCACATCTACAATCATCATTGAACCATGGTTTGTCCTTCACTCTATACCTTAGCACACGAGAAGAGATACACCTATCAATTATGTTGACTAGATTCTCATTCAAAGGGACTACAGGATCAACACTACAATACAATTGTGATCAATTCAAGCACAAAAGATCATGCAAAATCCCATTTCAGTCTGCTTGATATTTCATATAAATCTTTCACGAGTACAATACATCAGGGACAGGCTGCTCAGTCTTCACTACTAATGAAATCAAGGCATGATCATATGTCCCAACTGGAGAACCAACCTCACTTGTTAAAACACCAGGGAAGTCAGTGTATACGAGGTCCAAGCAGTTACCAGACCTGCAAGTAGCTTCACTTAAGATTTACTCACAACATGATTCAGAGGCAAAGTCTAAAGCTCTTAACCCATGGCGATCGGTAGGAAAAACGGATTTTCATCAAAGTAAAAAATCTATCTTTGGGTGAGAGGGCCATGTCGTCCTGATGGAAGGGTTCCTATAGGTAGCATTCTAAGGGATATCTACTACAGTGATACTCCCAGAGAATTAAACCAAAGGTCTCCAGGATTGTAAATCCTGGCGCGAGTATCCAATAAAGGATATCGCATAATATCAGGGGACGTATTCTAGATACGTAACATGGCAATCTTCACCTCGAATAGATTTAATGCTTCGATGTAAGGGGGAAGAGTGGCAAAAGAAAGGGGTGCCGTTCTAGGTACCCGGTGGACCTCCTTCCCTACTACTACCATGACGCCATTCCTATTCTTGCCGTTAAGCGGAAATGACCACAGATAAAGTAATTTTGGGAGGGGTCAGCAAGAGGGTGGGTCCATCAGGACGACATGGCCCTCTCACCCAAAAATAGATTTTTCACTTTGATCAAAATCCATTTTTTGGGCCTAGGCCGTGTTGACCTGATGGAAGTATACTAGATAATTGTCTTAAAATTACCATTAGCTCGGGGTTTGTGTATGTGATTTCCACCTTGAATAGATTTGCTTATCTGGTCTACTAGACCTATATGTGAAATCCCAAAGATCTGCCACTTCCACTAAACCTGGAGCTGGTTTAGTGCCTCCTGGCCCGGGCAGTGAAAATGTCGATATCGACAATAAGGATTCAAGGTTTGTATTTCCGTTGGAACAAAAGGGGAAACATTGAAGCTTACCTTTTTTTACTTACCTTAAGAATGTAAGTTTTATTCCTCCAGAAAGTATTGTTGTGATTTCAAGGATATAAGCCCCATACAGGGGTTTAATAAAACTCTAGCATACTGTACTTTATTAGTTTATAACTGAGGGAGCAGTAATAAGACGCGAATACGGTTAAGTATTTTATTATGCAACTAATTTATCAAATTTAGTTACAACAAAGTATGAATCTAATCCAGCATTACAACACACCAAAACACATATTTTCTCGTGTAGAAAAAATATATAAATACATTATCAGAATAACGCCACTCAATGGAGATGCGAAACCAAATCTATCTGACATAGTCAGATGTTCGGAAATGCATAAACACCGTAACGCAAACGTTCACTCGGCACTGGTGTATTAATCAGATATGCACCTACACAGAACAGTATGTCAACCTTAGCTGTGATCTGCACTAGTGAGTAGGTAT
The DNA here is from genome assembly GCF_036898095.1 of Palaemon carinicauda. Taxonomy (NCBI): domain Eukaryota; kingdom Metazoa; phylum Arthropoda; class Malacostraca; order Decapoda; family Palaemonidae; genus Palaemon; species Palaemon carinicauda. Next base: position 80,216,180 of record NC_090732.1, on the reverse strand, counting down.
ACCCATGCACCCGATGCACTGTAAAGTCCCAAAACAGTCCACTGTTCATCGCAGCACTAGACGGCGGGTTTAATCACACTACCCGCCGCCACCACAAAGTGTTTTATTTCATGTACTTGCTTGGCATAATGTTTGTAGAAGACCCTGAATGATCTCCACTCAGAGTCGCTCAAAGTCCATGTGTTGAAAGAAATTCAACGAAGAAGCAACTTTCCTCGGATCGTGACCTGCGGGTGTACTGTCAGGATCCGCTCAGTGAATAAAGTAGGTGAGCTTCGCTCTCAGTTATCTTAAAGTTAGGTTTGATCCTGAAGTTTCACCTCTGAAGAGCTGTCCTCCCTTGAAGTTTAAAGTTCTTCAAAGATAGACCTTAAGACCCTCTACTGGGCACAGAGAGGCATCTTCCTTCAATGAGCAGACTCTCCAAGGACTCCACCTCTTGGTAGGTAGCTCTCCCTTGGCAAGAAAGGCAGGATCAGGAAAAAGGTTCAGTTCTCCTGAGTCTAGGAACTGAATATGGCCTTCGTTTCTGGATAAGGCCACTATTTCACTAACTCTAGCCTCTGAGGCTATTGCTAACAGAAAAATTACTTTCTGTGTTAAATCCTTTAGAGTACAGTCCTCATTGTCCAGGTTCGAAGCATAGTGCAAGACTTTGTACAAAGACCACGTGATGGGCTTTGGTGTGGCTGCATGCTTGAGTCTAGCGCATGCTTTCGGGATCTTATTAAAGATTTCACCAGAGAGGTCCACCTCAAAAGTGTACAGAAGTGGTCTAGCCAGGGCTGATTTACAAGAAATAATTGTAGTAGAGGCCAGGCCTTGTTCGTAGAGGTGTATGAAGAATGCAAGACAGAAATCTATCGATATCTCTGTCGGTTTCCTTGCTTTCACAAAGGGCATCCATTTCTTCCACGATGATTCGTATTGCCTCCTAGTAGAACTTGACTTGTACTTCTTGATGAAGTCAACTTTATCCTCCGAGATTGCAAACTTTTTGTTCGCTGCTAAGGCAAGAAAATCATGAGATGTAGGTTGCTGGTTCTCGAGGCTGAAGCGTAGACAGTCGATTTCTGGACCAGTTGAGATAGCACTGGATTCGGCAGAGGAAACAGCTTCAGTTTCAACTCTAGAACTAGAGGGAACCAATTGCTTTTCGGCCACTTGGGGGCTACTACTGCTGCTGTCCCTCTGAAGGTTCTTAGCTTGTCGAGGACTCTTAGCAAGAGATTGGTTGGTGGAAACAGGTAAATGCGATTCCACCTGTTCCAATCGAGGGATATGGCATCCATCGCTTCTGCTTGAGGGTCCATGTAAGGGGCTACGTAACGGGATAGTTTCTTGTTGTCGCTCGTTGCGAAGAGGTCGATCTGCAGTTCTGGGACTTTTTCCGAGATGAAGGAGAATGAGTCTAGGGACCACTCTGTCTCTATGAGCTTTCGCCTGGATAGAGCGTCCGCCGTCACATTGCGGAACCCTTGTAAGTGAACTGCTGATAGGTGCCATCCCTTCCTCCTTGCCAGGTAGAAGATGGCTAACATCACATGGTTGATGTGGGGTGATCTCGAACCTTGTCGATTTAGACACTATACTATCACCTCGTTGTCCAGAACCAATCTGATGTGGATTGATCTGCGAGGGGATAGTCTCTTCGTCCGGAATATTGCCATCGCTTCCAGAATGTTGATATGAAATGTTCTGAACTGGCGCAACCAATTCCCTTGCACTTTCTTGTCGTCAAAATGACCTCCCCATCCTTCCAAGGAGGCATCCGTGTGTATTACCACTGATGGTTACGGTGGTTGCAGGGGAATTGTCCATGCTAGGCTCTTTGCTGTTGACCACGGCTTTAACTGCCTTAACTTAGTTGATATCTTTGAGCATTTGGTGCGTATTTCCTCCAGACTCCTGACGCATCTTTCAAACATGCCTTTAGCACAGGGTCTGTCACTGCTGCAAACTGGAGAGACCCCAATGCTCTTTCTGTTGGCGTCTTGAAATCCTCTTGTGACGGATTAGTCTCCTGACAGATCCCGCTATTTCTCTCCTTTTCTTGGATGGAATGGAGAGGTGGTGTGACTTTAAGTTCCATTGGATTCCTAGCCACTGGAACTGTTGAGCTGGAGTGAGACAAGACTTCTTGAGGTTGATCTTGAAGCCCAGGTGTTCCAAAAGCTGGATCACTCTGTGGGCTGCTTGCAGAAAAGTAGTCTTAGATGCTGCCCATACCAACCAGTCGTCTAGATATGCTACCACTTGAACACCTTCGGTGCGTAGCTGTCGTACAATTGTGTCTGCTAGCTTCATGAATATCCTTGGGGCTGTGTTCAGTCCAAAGGGCATTGTTCTGAAGACAAACTTCTTCTTCTGTAGTTTGAATCCTAGGTAGGAGGAGAAAAGGCGACTCATCAGGAGATGCCAGTAAGCATCTGCTAGGTCTATTGAGACCGTGTAAGCCCCTTTTGGTAGAAGGGTCCTTATGTGTTGCAAAGTAAGCATCCAGAACTTCTTGTTCTCGATGAACTTGTTGAGTGGGGACAAGTCTAGAATGACTCTGAGTTTGTCTGAGTCTTTCTTGGGAACACAAAACAGCCTTCCCTGGAACTTGATGGACTTTGCTTTCTTTATCACCTTCATGTTCAAGAGTTCTGAGGTATATTCTTCCAACAAGGGGATGGAGAGTTGGAAGAATTCTGGAAAACGGGGTGGAGTTCTGTTCCATTTTCACCGAGTCCTTTCGTGATTAGGCTGTGGGCCCAGGGATCGAGGTCCAGCGATCCCGAAAGTGATGTAGTCTGCCCCCTACCTGGAACCCCTCATTGTTTGGGGGTCCTGCAGATTTATTTCCACGACCACGTCCTCCTCAGCCCCGAGAGAAGTTACCTCCTCGAGAACTTCTCTGAGGGCATTTTCCTTTCTGACTGGGGCGAAAGGAAGTCGACTGCCTCTCAAAGGTAGGGTTAAACACTGGTGACTGGGCTACCAGTTGTTGAGGGACCATCTGGAAGGCGGTCAGAGGCATCGTGGTCATAGTCATGGCGGGGAGTTATGCAAGTCTTCATGGTCTCTTCGCCGTTTTGTTCTTGGGCTGGGGACCTCCTTCCGAAGATTTCCTTTTTGAGGACATGCCCCACTTTTGGAGAAGGTTCCTGTTCTCCGTGGTTGCTCTCGCACTGACCTCTTGGACCAGTTCCCGTGGGAAAAGGTCTTTACCCCAGATACTTGAGATAACCAGCTTCCTTGGTTCATGTCTAATGGTTGCTGAAGCCAGGACGAACTCTCTACAAGCTCTCCTCGCTCTGAGGAAAGCGTGTAGGTCTTTCACAAGGGTACCCATTTGAGATTTAGCCAGGAAGAGGAACATTTCTGGGGCATAATGTTGACCTGCACTCATTTCTAAACAGTTCTGATGAGAGAGGGAAGCTGCAAGTCTCTCCTTCGACTCCTGTTCCTTCCACAGAAGATGATCTAGCAACTTCGGACAGTTCTCATTGAACCATTGTCCTGCAATCTCTGGGTCTAACTTAGAGACAGAGAAGGTTAAGTGGACATCCTTCCACTTCTCCTCGTAGGTAGGCAGTGCTAGCGAGAATGGCTTGCATTCCTCTAGGGTCGAGCATGGTTTTCCCTCATCGACGGCCTTGACGGCAAAGTCTAGTGCTTTCTCCGTAAAGGGGAAAGAGATGGAGGAAGGAGCAAGAAAGGTGGGGTGCTTCTTGCTCAGTGCTGAGACTTTGGAGTTGGTATATCCGGCTCCTTTCAAGACCTTCAGGAGGATGGCTTGCACCTTCTCGTGTTCAAACACAATGACCTCTTTGGAAACCGTTTCTTCTAAGGTCGCATTTTCAACCCGCAGTCTCACATATCACTCTGGATAGGCCGAAAAATTAGGCCAGAACTCAAGGTTTTCAATCTGCCTGGCTCCCAACTTCTCGGAAACGAATAGTTTCCCATTCATCATTGGCATATGCTTCGCATACCTCCAGGGATTAGTTTCGGAGCAATGAGGGAGATCACACACTCTAAGAGGCTTCTTAGAGGTGCCCTTGTTGGTTCCGAAGCAGTTCATATTCTCCTGCAACAACCTCTGCTGCTGCTTAATCAATTCCCGCATCATCTCTTGTTCTCGTTGGAACGACTCCATCATTCGTTGAAGAGATGTCAGAATCTCTTCGCTTGCGTTAACCTGGGTAACAGGTTGTGGAGTTGGGGCCGAGGACGTTGACGGCAGAGGTTGGTATGCCTCACGGCAAACTGAGGGTCGTCTGTTGCCGTTGACAAAGATCCTTCTTTCTCCACTCAGGGAGGGTCCATGTTCTCTTCAGGGCCACCTTGTAGCAGGTCCTGTTCGGTGTCGGTGGACACTTCTGACATCCTCTCTTGGTGGATGTCCATGCCTTCTAGGGCCTTGTTGATGTCCGAATCAATCTTCAGTTGAACGAAGGGGGACCAGAGCTGTTCCTGGGACACCACCGAACTCGGCAGAGCCTTGAGGAACAGTAGGCACCTCAGGGAGTCATTGGGCAAGTATGGTCTTGGAGAGTTCTATTGGAACCCTCTTACCCATTTGCGAAGGGTGTCCCTCGCTGTATCCCTAGTCTCTAGGGTAACTAGTGGGGTTTCGACGAAGCCGTTGGCCAGCAGGGTTCAGCAAGTGGGGCAACCCTTCGGGTCCCAATACTTTAGGACTCCTGTGACGATGCAGCAGGGGGCACGAGTCCTGCACATCGTGTGGCTACAGAAGTCTTTCCTCTTGTGGTTGCAGAACATCGCTCCGCACTTCTCCAAAGGGTCATCCTGTAAAGGAAAATACCAATTAAGTATTGTTTTTTATATCAGTGATATAAAAGCATACAGTTTATGATAACAATAGTAATCACTATTGTTTATGGTAGCTTAGGATAGTAAGCTTGAAAGGAAATAGAAAAGAGACATATCTGTATTTTTAGGCTCAAGCCATGTCGTCCTGATAGAAGGTTCCTACAGTGAATTCCTAGGGCATATTTGACTACAGTGATATTCCCAGAGAATTAGACTAAAGGTCTCCATAATTCTAACTTCTGGCGCAAATATCCCTAAAGTTTCATTTTAGGATATCGCATAATATCAGGGGACGTATTCTTGACACGCCACATAGCAATCTGCACCCCACATAGCGTTTACGCGTCGAGGGGGAAAAGTGGCAAGATAAAAGAGGAGCCGTTACAAAATTCTCCTCCTCCGTTACTGTTTGAGTACTCAGATGACGTCATATCTGTCCACCATCTTGGATGACGTCGTATCCGCCCGCCATCTCATTCCTTCTTTTGTAGTGCATTAACTCAGTGATTTTCCCAGTGCTCCTCGCTATTTTGGATATTATGTCGATATCTTCAGCTTCCTCTACCTCTGGAAAGTTGAGTATTTTTATCTTATATCGTATAAATTTAGCTCTGGCCGTAAAGTACCGCTTCTCTTGAAATAAACTGTTTTTCTGTGGCAGAGCTATTGCCTGACCGGAGGCGTCTATGGCGCTGTCGTTCGTAACGCATTCGTTATTTAGTTAGCCAGAACGACTTTCCCAGTATATAGCTTACATATCAATAATTAGCTATATAGTCTTCATTGCTAGGATTTAGTTATATTATGCCGTTAGTATTCTTGGTTTCGGCGAATGAGGTAGCCGATCTGTTCACGCTAGGCTTTCTAGCCTAGGCGCTTTAGTTTACTCTCATGCATGATATAATAAGTGTTCCTGGTGTTATTTTAATGAAGATATTAGGCAATTTATATGTACAGTGAACCCTCGCTACTTCGCGGTTCGACCATCGCGGATTCACCACTTCGCGGATTTTTTTCATAACCCATGTATATACATATATCGCGGATTTTCCGGAAATATCGAAAATACCGCGATGTGACCGATGGTGCGAGATTGGAGAAAGTAAGGAAAATTGAATCATGATCGATTTTCAATATGAATGAAACTTTGAGGAGCAACAAAGATATCATTTGTTAGAGAGATAGAGAGAGGTAAGGAATGGGAGGTAGTGAAAAGTAGCCCACAGAGAGAGAGTGAGAGAGAGAGAGAGTGAGAGAGAGAGAGAGAGAGAGAGAGAGAGAGAGAGAGAGAGAGAGAGAGAGAGAGAGAGAGATAGAGGGGGGTTTAAATGTAATAACCAAAAAAATTTGATAGGTTATAACACATTGGTGCTTATGTAATATCAACTGTATACTGTAGACGGTTTGAATAAGTTAAGAAATGGTATAAACGATACTTTGTTAGTGTATTCGTACACACTCAAGAGCGGCAGCTAGATGACAGCTGATCTAATCACAGCCAAAAGTAAAACAAAAAGAAGTCAACAATACTCGATTTTTAAAACACACCCGAAATTTAAAAACAAAAGTACACGCTTTCTTAATGTGCAATTAACTATTTAAAGAGTGGCAATTTTCTAGAATAAAATGATATTTCCCAAAAAATAGTGGTTTGCTGATGAAATCGGATGCAATGGATGTAGGCTCGGCCTAATTTTTTCGTTTCGTATTTAATTGACACTAAGAAAACTAATTTTAGTTTCTTCATCTAAATGTAAGTATTGTATAACACAAGAGAGAGAGAGAGAGAGAGAGAGAGAGAGAGAGAGAGAGAGAGAGAGAGAGAGAGAGAGAGAATGAATCAGCTGTTGTAATCAAATGGCGTGTTTTTGTTTCGTGAGAATTTCATCGCCACGACTATAACAACAACATACTGTACTGAACTTTACATTATTATACAGACTACTGTAATATGATAAAGTAAAATATTTGTAATCTATTTTATATGAAATGGGGCTTTTTTTTGTTTGTTTAAAATTTACATTTACGTATGTAAAACAACTCTCTCTCTCTCTCTCTCTCTCTCTCTCTCTCTCTCTCTCTCTCTCTCTCTTTCTCGTAGATTGTTTTCCTGCTTTGCTACGTATGTATGATTTTATATAGATACGGTAAATAATATTTGTAATAACATATTTTATAAAAGCTTTCACTGTAATATCATTATTTATCACTTTCATCATGGCGTTAAATTCCTTAGTTTGTTTACTGAACGTACGTTATGACGCCGTCGTTTCAGGCGGCGTCATAAAGAAAAACATTTCATTTGGAAGTCCTAAGAAAAATTAAGTAAAACATTAGTAATAACCAAATCAACATACTGTACTGAATAATCAATATAATCTATGCAAAAACTAACCTATACACAGATGTGTAAATGCGTTTGTTTCTTCATTATAATCAGAGATAAACGTAAACAAAACATTGGTTGCCATTTTTTATCGTGCTTTTTGGCGTGTACAGGAAACGCATGATATAAAGTCGCCTTTAATATTTGTGCCTGTTTTAGTTTAGGGTACGTTAGTACATGCATTAAGTGTTCTGTACATTAAAGGGTAGTTTGTTAACAGTACTACGTACAAGGGAAGGTTTTAAAAGTCTGAATATACATGTTAAATAAATAGGTAAATATGGTGTCACTACTTCGCGGATTTTCACCTATCGCGGCCGGGTCTGGAACCTATCTACCGCGATAAACGAGGGTTCACTGTATAAGATGTAATGATTGCATATAATTTCCTCTCCAAGATAGTATACGAAAGAGCTTCGATGATTCAGGTAGTCGATCTCAATGTCACTAGGCTAATAGCCTAGTGGCTTTAGTATACTGTACTTTCATACAATCTCCCCGGTTACGTTTATGCATAAGGTAATCTCTTCCTCCCTCTAAGTATAGCCTATGGCTGCAATCCTAGCCGATCTTACCTCGAATTGTGATTCTGGTAAGGTTAGGCTAGGGTCTTCTGCTCCCTTCCAAGCCATTGATGATGAGCATTGAGTTTGGGTCAGAACCTCAGAGTACTTGTCGTGTGCCTCTAACGGTCCACTAGGGGGAATGTACTCCCGTGTTGGACCTAGTTGGCTGGTATAGGGAGCTTTGCCACCCTAGACTGCACTTGGAGGGGTCATGGGATCCCCTTCTCCCTGTGGTCTAGCGACTAGTCCTGTGCTTGCGGACCCTGAGCTAAAGGATAGTGACTATTCTTTGGTCCACGATGAGCAAGCAAGGGAGTTCTGTTTCTCTTATAGTTGAGGACGGCTTGATGATGCCGGTCCCTCTTTCTGTATTAGCCCACCCTAGGCAGGAGAATATACTCTCCTTCTGCCCGGGATGGCGCCAATACCGAAACAGAACCCCCTTTTTCTGGTGTGACAAGGATGGCATGTGCCGACCCCTCTCGCACCTTATACAGGACCCCTTTCCCCCCATCCCTTCTATCCTTTGGTGATGACCTAGCCATCACACCTCTATGTCCGTCGTCCTACAATCTCACCGAGTGCCGGCGGGTTGTAGGGCCGGCTCGGTCTTCTGCCCGTGTGGCCTAGCTGTTCAGCTTCCCTTCTGGACATGACGTCCTGGGATAGCTGTTCCGACAAGTCTAGCTGCCGGCAGGACACCCCCCATTGCTTTAGAGTGTTCTGAAGAACACTCCCTTGGGCTGCCATCTGTTGCCTTTGTCCAACTGATACCGGCATAGCTACGGATGGGTGAAAGCTTGATCATGACATGTTCTCCCCTTTCATTAGAACCCTCATTCTCATTCCGGAGGAAGGCAGTGTCAGGGTGGCGAATGCCGCCACCCTTTCGTCTCGCTTCACTCCTTGCTTTCTCTCTCTCTATGGGCTACTACTGCCAACTTGAAGGCTGCCGGCCACTAACCTTACCGGCAGGACGCAGGCTGGGCTTGTGGTCCGGCACCCATTGATTCACTGTCATATCTGACTCTACCGGCGAGAGCCGGCAGTGTCTGCACTTGGCCACTACTCAGTCACATTGTATGATGGCTGGGTTGGTGTGCCTTTAGTTGGTAGCCCGCCGGGGCGGGCCCCCGGCAGTCTGGGGGGTCGCCGGCGGGTCGGCGGGCTGCCGGCTATACTTAAGGTCTCACTATTGCCCAGTCACATTGAATGATGGCTGGGATGGTGTGCCTTCTGTCGGCGGCCCGCCAGCATGCCGGCCGACCTCTAGCCATACACGTAATGAAATATTGCGCCAGTTGAATTAACTTCAAATACTAGCATTGCCGGCAGCATGCAGGCAATAACTGTTGTATAGGAGTATACAATAGCTAGTAAATCTGTAGTATAGAACATGCTGCAGACAGAAAACTACGGTATATAATTATACAATAGTTAAAGTTTTCCAACATACTCTGTGCATCCAAGCGCAGTCTATTGTTGAGACCCAATTGAATTGGGAAATGAATTCCCTTTTCTTTACACTGATTGTTGATCAGTTTCCTTAATCCTCATTATTAATTCTTTGGAAGTGTGTGTGGTTTACACTACTCTATCCCTATGGGCTAGAATCTTCCAGTGGGCCTCTTATAGAGAATACCCTAGAATTAATAGCGAGAAAGATCGCAGCAATTGGCTGGGTGGGATTCACATGTAAGTGTCTTTCCTATTTCATTTCCAGCTTACCTATCCTAAGCTCCATGCAATAAAAAGGAATCTGTCATTAAAATGATTATTATAATATTAAGTCTAATGTGATAGAGTGCAACATACTCATTTCCCTTTCCTCTCTTTACAGGAGGACTATGTCAAGTGTGAGAGCGCATCTTGCACCATTCGCCGCAAGGACTTCTACGGTCACCTGGGGTGTAGGACACTCCCGTTGCTCCATCACAAAGGGACCTCTGAGGTACTGGGACCCGGAGTTATGTACCGTTTGTAAAGACCTGCTTAATGAGGGGTTTGAGGCTCCCAAGTCTGCGGAGTCTAGGGACAACGCTCGGGAGAAACTACAGTACGCAAATGGGTGCGTGGTTTCCAGAAAAACACTACGGGGCCTTACCTCCCTAACAGGCAAATGAAAACACTGCTGTTCCCCAGAGCATCTGCGGATGCTATCATCCCTCAGCCTCGCCCTGAGATCTCGTGCATCCAGCTTTCTATTGACTCAGACGTCTCGGATGCGATGAAGGACATCCACATAGAAGAAGAAAGGATGTCAGAGGTGTCTGAGGACACCGAAAAGGACCTTCTAGCAGAAGGTAAAGAAGAGGAGTCAACGTTGGCTCCCGAGTCAGAGGAGGAGGAAGTCGAGTCACTCTCCGTTTCGTCGGTTCTTGCCCCAGAACCTGGACCCTCTACATCCTCCACTCCTCAACCTCCGAAGCCGGATGATACTATGACTGCCATCAAAGCTATGATGACAATGTTTGATGAGAAGATCAAGCAAAGGGATGCGGATCTCAAGAAGGAGATTCTTCGCATCACGTTTCACCGGGGGTCTCAGCGTAGACTCAACGTTAAGGATCTTCCCTCGTGTTCCGAGATTAACCCATGGAAGCATGCCGAATACATGCCCATTACCACTGGCAAAATTGTTCTCTCGAACAAGCTGGGCGCTGTCCCCGTTGAGGACGTAGAGTTCTGGCCTAGCTTTGAGGCATATCCAGACTGCTTCGTTCGTCTTAGGACGGAGCCCGTTTCCAAGGAGGAAACAGAGCCTAAAGAAGTCATAGTATTTGACCATTCAAAGGCTCAGGCTTTGTTTACCAGCTACCTGAAGGATAGGGGCTACACCAATTCCAAGGTGCCGGCCCTGAGCAAGAAGCATCTATCTTTTCTTGAGCCCACAACTATGGTCTTCCCCTTTGCAGAGAAATCCTTCAAAGCAGTTCTTAAAGCAGTGGAGGCAGGGAAACCTTGCCCTACACTGGAAGAATGTAGGCCCCTCTCCCTAGCCCTACCACCAGATGATAAAGACTGGAAGGACATTCAGCTAACCTTCTCAGTCAGGAAGTTAGAGGCTGATATCGCTGGGCGCCAGTTCAGCGAGAACCTCCCCAAGTTATCTGAGTTTCTCCTCCATAGAGAACAGGATACAAAGGAGAGGCTTGCTGCCTCTCTCTCCCTCCAGGTGTCCGTGGAGACGATGGCCGGCGAGCAGAGAACCCCGGACATGTTCATGGTCTTGGCCAAAACTCATCTGGCGACCCTGACAAAAGATTTCTATAGCTTCGTCAGGGCAAGAAGGGCGTGTCGAGAGTTTGTGTTTGCCTCGGCTACGGTAAAACACGAGCCCAGGAAGTTGATTGCTTCCAACATCTGGAGAAAGATCTCTTCCCTCAGGACTTGGTCAAAGAAATTGTTGACAAGGCTGCCACGGAGAATAGGAACCTTCTCCAAAAGTGGAGCATGTCAGCAAAGAGGAAGTCTTCTCCGGATGAGGGTCCCCAACCGAAGAGGAAGACAAAGTGACCAAGAGTGTCAGCTCGCCTGGCCAAGCATCATCCTCCCATGACCGCAGCACCACAGCTGGTGGCACAGCCCCAACCTACCTACCAGTTGGTATCCCAGCAGGTGGTGACCCAGTCACCAGCCTTTACTCCCGCCTATGAGAGGCAGACCACTACATTTCGCCCCAGAAGCAGAGGCTCAGGTAGAGACTCCTCTACACGTCCCTCTAGAGGGACAGGGGGTAGGGGAGCAAGCGGTCGAGGGGGCAAGCCCTCCGAGAATTAGAAGCAATGAGTTGCTTCCGGTAGGAGGAAGACTCCGACTCTTCCAGGATCGTTGGACCTTCGATCCCTGGGCCCACAGCATCATCAATAACGGACTAGGCTGGAGCTGGAGGACAACTCCGCCAGCATTTCCTTAGTTCTTCCAACACTCCACCCCCGTTCTGGAAGAATACATCCGAGAACTCTTGAGCAAACGGGTGATCAAGAGAGCAAAGGCCATCAAGTTTCAAGGGAGACTGTTTTGCGTTCCCAAGAAGGACTCAGACGAACTCAGAGTCATTCTGGATTTGTCCCCTCTCAACAAGTAAATCGAGAAGAACAAGTTCAAGATGCTAACCCTTCAGCACATAAGGGCCCTATTGCCAAAGAGGGCATACACAGTCTCCATAGACATGGCAGACACTTATTGGCATATTCCGATGAATCGCCAGATCTCCTCCTAACTAGGATTCAGGCTTCAAAAACGAGAGTACGTTTTCAAAGCCATGCCCTTCGGGCTAAACATAGCCCCAAGGATCTTCACGAAGCTTGCAGAAGCAATCCTTCAACAACTACGCCTCCAAGGCATCCAGGTGATGGCTTATCTGGACGATTGGCTGGTGTGGGCAGCATCGGAAGCGGAATGCTTGCAAGCCTCCAGATAGGTGATCCTTTTCCTGGAACATCTAGGATTCAAGATCAACACCATAAAGTCTCGACTATCTCCAGCTCAGAAGTTCCAATGGTTAGGCATACATTGGGACTTACAGTCACATCGCCTGTCCATCCCGTTAAGGAAGAGGAGAGAGATAGCAGGATTTGTCAAGAGACTTCTCAAATCTACGTGGATTTCAAGACGACAACAGGAGCGAGTGCTGGGCTCCCTCCAGTCTGCTTCAGTGACGGACCCAGTGCTGGAAATACAGCTGAAAGATGCATCAGGATTCTGGAGAAGATATGCATCAAACGCTCGAAGAGATCTAAGACTACCACTACCAACTCGGCTAAGATCACTTCTCAAGCCATGGTCGGAGGCCAAGAAGTTCAAGAGGTCAATACCTCTACAACTGCCTCCGCCCTCAGTTGTCATCCATACGGATGCATCGCTGGAAGAATGGGGAGGTCACTCCCATCAGCGCAAGACTCAAGGAAGCTGGTCCTCCCTATTCAAGACGTTTCACATCAATATCTTGGAGGCCATGGCAGTCCTTCTCACACTGAAGAAATTATCCCCTCGTCCTTCAGTCCACATACGACTAGTTCTAGACAGCGATGTGGTGGTCAGATGTCTGAATCGTCAAGGCTCATGATCGCCTCAACTCAACCAAGTGATGTCGACCAACTTCCGACTAGCGGAAAGGAAGAGATGGCACTTATCAGCAGTTCACCTTCAAGGGTTCCGCAATGTGACGGCGGACGCTCTATCCAGGACAGCTTCGATAGAGTCAAAATGGTCCTTAGACGCAGAATCATTCTCCTTCATCTTGCATCAAGTCCCGGAACTACAGATCGACATTTTTGCAACGAGCGACAACAAGAAACTTCCTCGATACATGGCCCCGTACGAGGACCCTCAAGCGGAAGCAGTGGACGCCATGTCCTTGGACCGGAACAGATGGACCAGGATTTACCTGTTCCCTCCACCCAACCTTCTGTTGAAGGTCCTCAACAAGCTGAGATCCTTTCAGAGAACACCAGCCCTAGTGGCTCCCAAGTGGCCCCGGAGCAACTGGTTCCCCTTGATTCTGGAATTACAGCTGAAGCTGATTCCTCTGCCAGACACAGCTCTGTCTCAACAAGTTCAGAAGTCCACTGTCTTCGCTTCATTACAGAAAACACGAGACCTTCATCTCATGATTTTCTCTCCCTAGCCGTGAAGAAAAGGTTCGGAATCTCAAAAGAAAGTCTAGACTTCTTGGAGGAATATAAGTCAAAATCTACTAGAAGGCAATATGAGTCATCTTGGAAGAAATGGGTGGCCTTTGTCAAGGCAAAGAATCCTAAGGAAATCTCTATGGATTTCTGCTTGTCTTTCTTTATTCACCTTCACGGACAAGGTTTGGCAGCCAACACGATCTCTACGTGTAAATCTGCCTTGACAAGACCCTTACTGTTTGCCTTCCAGATAGACTTGTCCAACGAGATTTTTAATAAGATACCTAAGGCCTGTGCCAGACTTAGGCCCGCAGCACCTCCAAGGCCCATCTCGTGGTCTCTTGATAAGGTGCTACATATTGCCTCAGGTTTAGACAACGAGACTTGCCCTCTAAAAGATTTGACTCAGAATGCTATTTTCCTGTTTGCTATAGCCTCAGGGGCTAGAGTTAGCGAAATTGTGGCATTATCTAGGGAAGAAGCTCACCCTCTTTCCTGACACAACGTTTCTCTCCAAGAACGAGCTACCCACTAAGAGATGGGGTCCCTGGAGAATCTGCCCTCTGAAGGAAGATGTCTCTCTGTGTCCAGTGGAGAGTCCAAAGGTCTATCTTCGTAGAACTTCAGACTTCGGGGGAGGACAGCTCTTTAAAAGAGAAACATCGGGTTCAAACCTGTCACTAAAACAACTAAGGGCAAAGATCACCTACTTCATTCGCAGAGCGGATCCTGACAGTACACCCGCAGGTCATGATCCTAGGAAGGTTGCCTCTTCCTTGAACTTCTTCCAGCTGATGGACTTCGAGAGTCTTCGTTCGTTTACTGGATGGAAGTCATCCAGGGTGTTCTTCAAACACTACGCAAAGCAAGTGCAGGAAGTCAAACGCTTCATGGTAGCAGCAGGTAGTGCGCTAAAACCTGCCGCTTAGTGCTGCGAGGAACAGTGAATTGTATGGGACTTCAATTATAAGGGTGTATATGTTGGCACTTAGTGCGCAACATAGTAGTGAATTGTCATCACAATGACATTATGGACTGTTCCGATTTACTAAGGTGATATAACATAGACTGAACACTAGTGCCATATGTTTCGTACACAAGTGTAAATAGATGAATCCTCAGAAAGACATTACAATTTCTAACGAAAATTTACATGTGTGATGGCAAGTTTTCCTTTTCAGATAACACAAGCATTTCTGTTTATCTCAACTTATCTATGCTATTACTAGAAGTTTTACATTATGATACATGTACTGTATGTTAATCTTTAATTATTGCTCGTCAATAAATACCTAATGGTTTTATGCGTCTTATTTCGCCCTAAACATTATAATAAAGCCTAATTGTGAGAATTTCCTCTACCCTTTATTCTGCATGATATATTGAACAGAAATATAATATTCTTGTTCCAACACTTATTCAAACCTTCCCGGCTGGATGTAGATTGTTCCAATACTTGATACAAACCTTGGCTAATGACATACACTGAGGCCTGCATGTCTCCTTTGAATTCTGGGTTGGTTACATATAATAAGCAACTTCGAGACTTTTCCCAAGTCTAGTTTGACTCTTCCCTGTAGGGGGCAGGAAGCACTAACGTAGTACATGATTAGTAGAAATGACATATAACGGTAATGTCATGGGTCTCTTAGGTCTTAAAAGACCAGGGAAGATTGTTTTGAAGTCGAAAGGCACAACTGGGAAATCCACAATACATTAATGCTCTGGTACACTTCCATCAGGACGACATGGCCTGGGCCCAAAACACGGATTTTGAGCGAAGCGAAAAATCTATTTTTGGGTGAGATAGCCATGTCGTGCTGATGGACCCACCCTCCTTTCTGGGAAAGGTCTTGGTAGACTAGTCCCAATCTTACTGTATCTCAGAGTACTGGCTTAATGCTACAAGGAATGAGATGGCAGGCGGATACAACGTCATCCAAGATGGCGGACGAATATGACGTCATCTAAGTACTCAAACAGTAACGGAGGAGGAGAATTTTGTAACGGCTCCTCTTTTATCTTGCCACTTTTCCCCCTCGAAGCGTAAACGCTATGTGGGGTGCAGATTGCTAGTGGCGTGTCAAGAATACGTCCCCTGATATTGTGCGATATCCTAAAAGGAAACTTTAGGGATATTCGTGCCAGAAGTTAGAATTCTGGAGACCTTTATTCCAATTCTCTGGGAATATCACTGTGGTCAAATATACCCTAGGAAGCTACTGAAGGAACCTTCCATCAGGACGACATGGCTATCTCACCCAAACAAAGATTTTTCGCTTCGCTCAAAATCCGTTTTCCTCTCCAAGGCCATTGCTGAGACCTCCGTCCCTGGATAGGTGTGGTGGGTTGTATACGACCCGAGGTTTAAAAAAAACAGGTTTTTTTGCAATAATTTTTTCCCTGTATTGGTTGTGAAAGATATTGACCTGCGAGACCTTGGTTCAGCGTGCGCAGCAGTCGGGAGAGGACGCACTTCATTCCAGCTCTTTTCCTTGTGTTATTTCTGAGATAGCCTCGGGTCGTGCTCGACCCATCAATACCTAATTAAGGTAAGTTGTGTAATATCAAATTCTTATATAATTATCGAATGTGCATAAGTGTTTAGGAGCATATAAAAAAGGATTGTAGTAAAGTGTTTGTGAATGTCTTCTACCCCGTATGTTTTTATAAAATAGGTTATAATTTCTCCTGTTTTTGTAAGTTTGTACCTTTATGATAACTTGAATATGATCATTATTTTATTATTTTTAATTACAAAATAATCTATAAACTTCATTCTAGCTACCATAATATTTTTCTGCAAATCCTCTAACAATTATATAAGTAAACGACTTGCTGATATTGACATATCTTTCTCCATTTCAGGTAGCAGATTTGACCTTCCAATGTGGTCTGGTTGGCAGCCATTTTGTGAGCATATCCGACAAAAGCTGGCATAGCCCTATGTATTACTCTTCTATATAGAATTTCTGATATTTTCATGCATAAATACCATGCTCAGCTATGGATATAAGGATTTTATTTATGAAAAAATCAAAATAGAAATCCGATGAAAAAAAAAAAAATAAATAATTCTCATTTTTATAACACTTTTTGGGCTCAGGCCATGTCGTCCTGATGGAAGTTCCTTCTTAGTAGCTTCCTAGGTTATATTTAACTACAGTGACATTTCCCAGAGAATTTTACTAAAGGTATCCAGAATTCTAACTCCTGGCGCGAGTATCTCTTGTATTATAGGGATATCGCATAAGATCAGAGGATGTATTCTTGACACGCCTCATAGCTATCTACACCCCTAATAGCGTCTAGGCTTCAAGAGGGGAAAGTGGCAAGAATTGTAGAAGACCCATAATTAGGGCAACACTCCTACTCATACTGTGATTGAGCGCCAGCACGCCGCCGTGTGGCGCCATCTAGCCATTCTTTCTCATGTAGCGTTCCTTACCGGTGTTTATCCTGTGTACCTCTCGCTGTTTTGGATTGTTTTTCAGCAATGATGTCTTCACCAGCCTCATCTGCCTCTGGAAAGTTAAGTACTATCTTTGATTTGTATAAATGTAAGCTCTTGCCAGTTTTTTCCTCGAAATATGTTCGTAATTAACGTAACAAGAGCTGTTGCCCAGCCGGATGGCGTCTTGGACGCGGTCGTTCTTTGCATGTACATTTAGTTAGCCAGAACGACGTTCCCAGCATAATTCGCTTTAATAACTCTAGCTATTTAGCATTTAGCTAAGAATTCTTATATTATGCCCTTGTTTTCCTGGATTTGGCAATTTTATTACCGAGCCCCACGAGTGCTAGGCTTCCTAGCCTAGGCACCCATACACTTCATGCATGATATAACCTTCCTGGTAAAGTTTTATTGAAGCTCAGGCAATATTTTATACAATTAAGATATTACTGTGTAAAATTTTCCCCTTCCAAGATAGTATACGAGAGAGTTTCGGTGACCGATTCTCACTGCGCCTAGGCTAACTAGCCTAGGGGCTTTAGTATACTTTCATACATGTCCCCAATTGCCCTTGTATCGTCTTTTAAGTAGAGACTGACACCTCCTATACCTTTTAAGTCAATACCAATCTCCTTGGGAGATTTAAGAGCAATTCCTTTTCCCTCTGACTAGCCTAGGGTAACCCCAGTTGGCTTTGCCGTGAATTTTATTCAGGCAAATCTGGACTGGGGTGTTCCCGTTCCCTTCTCTCAACCACTGAGTCGGTTTTGAGTTTATGACGGGACATCAGAGTATTTGTCTGTGATCGGTGGCCACCTGGCTTGGCGAACTGACTTCCTAAGTCAGGTTAGGCTACCGATGCAGGAGGCTAGACCTCCCTAGGCCATCTCCTGGAGGCATTATATGATAATGCCTTCTCCCCATGGCCTAGCAGAGAGTCCTGTGCCGACAGATCCTAAGCTGAAGAATTGAATTCTTCCCTTGCTTAGGGTCTCCGACACTAGATTCTGTTCCTCCATTGAGATAAGCGGCCTGGGTGCTGCCTTCTCACCCTATCAGACTAACCTAATCTAGGGAATTGAATTCCCTGGCCCCAAGGTTGTCTTTGCTCTGGATCAGAATCTTTTAGGTTAGGTAGGACCTACCAGGTACTACCTCACCTAAGGACCCTTGCCCCTCCCCTGCTGTCCTTTAATGTTGGCCTAGCCTTCACACATCCTGTCCATCATTCTACAATCGACCCTAAGGGTAGATTGCGGGATTGGCTTGGGCTTTCTGTCGGCCGTTGACTGAGTTGACTGCCGGCAGAGATCCCCCTATCTTTAGAGTGTTCTTCAGTCCTCCCTTGGACTGCCTTCCATGGCCCCACTACTGATATTGAGGGGCTATGGTTGGATGGAAGCCCGAATATAATTCCCCCTTCCATATGAACCCTTATTCCGGATGGAGGTATGCAAGGCTGAGCCTTTGCTTCACCTCCCATCCATGCTTTCTCTCCGTCTTACCATGCACCCTGGGCCAGCCGCCGGCACCTAGAGCGCCGGCGGCCTCTTGGACGACGGTCCGCCGTCAAGTTGCTCTGCCGCCGCTTGCCATGGATTGCCGTTGATCGGTGACCTAACGGCGGCCAGCACATACCGGCCAGCTGCCGGCAACTATGCTAACTGCCGACAGCTGGTCGACCAATTGTCTGAAGACAACCTTCCGCCGACAGCCGGCGGGTCCGCCCTTATAGAGGGACCCCCGCTGCTGCTGCCGGTGGCCCGCCGCCCTATACCTAAGAAGGCAGTATACCTATAATAGCCCAGGGTAATGCCGGTGTATGCCGGCAGGCACTACAGTACTGGCTGCGGAGTGGTCGTAGTCACTGCGATATTGATATTCCGCACGACACATACTGCTGTGCGGTCCATGCTGTAGCCCATACATTTCTTCCAACCTACAAGGTGCTTCATGGGCAGCCTATTGTGAGACCACCACACCAAGAGAGCGATTCTCTCTGGCTTAGATAAAGATCAATGATCATTTTATTCAATCCCCAATATTGAACCTTAGAAGGCGGTGTTAAAATTACACCTTATATCCAAAGGACATTATCTTCTCCCTTAATTCGACTAGAATTTAGTGTTCAATATTGAAGGAGGTCATAGCAATGGGCTGGACAGGAAACACACGTGGGTGTCTTTCCTCTTTCCCTCCTAGCTTACCTATCCTAAGCTAAGCTATATATACAACATTGTATGATGAAATTCTGAGATATTTCACCGAATACTCATCTGCTTTTCTTTCTTTACAGGAGGAGCATCCCGAGTGCGGGAACCATTTCTTCAAGGTCCGCAGTAAGAGCTCCTGCGGCCATGATATGTGCAGGACCCACGCGCGCTGCGCAACTACGAAGGGATCTCTGAAGTATTGGGACCCCCAGGTATGTGACGTTTGTTCAAAACTGGTTACTGAGGCTTTTGATGATCAAAAGTCTACTGAGTCAAGGGATGAAGCAAGAGAGACGCTGCGAAAATGGATAAGGGGCTTCCAGAAGAACACCATTGGCCCATACCTTCCTAATGAAAGGATGAGGGCTTGTTTATTCCCCAGGGCATCTTCGGATGCAGTTATCACCCAAGCTCAGCCTGAGATTCCTCTCGTACAGATTCCGATAGAATCTGATATTTCTGATGGCTTGAAGGACATCCAACTGGAGGACGACATGTCGGTAGTTTCCGAAGAGACGGAACGGAGTCTTCTGGTTGAAGAGCAGGATCAGGAGACTATTTTACCTCCTGAAGGAGACGAAGAAAAATCCTAAATCATTTCGGTTTCATCGGCTACGGTGGCTAAGCCTGTCCCGTCGACTTCTTCTGCCCCCCAGTTAGACACGATTAGCCATACGTTAACTTCTCTCTTGTCCATGTTCCAGGACATGAAGAAGCAATTGTCCGAGAAAAAGGCTTCACTGCGAACGAAGATGCACCAACTCGTGTCTACACGTTTAGCCCCCAAGAAGCTAAACGTTAAGGATCTTCCAGCCTTTTCTGACATTAATCCTTGGAGGTACGCTGAGCACATGCCCATGTCAGGGGGGAAGATCCTCCTATCCGACAAACTGGGCACTGTCCCAGTAGACGACGTCAAGTTTTGACCCAGCAAGGGGGCCTACCCGGATTGTTATGTCCACCCGAGGACGGAACCCCCTTCCAAAGAAGAAACAGCCGAAAGAGGTCATCATACTAGGCCTCCCCAAGGTCCAGGCCTTGTTTATGAAAATCTTGAAGGAGAGGGCATACACAAGCTCCAAGGTGCCGGCTCTCAGCAAGAAGCACCCGCCTTCATTGCTGCTTCTTCCCGTACCTTCCCCTTTATGGAAAAAGGGTTCAAGGCAGCCTTAAAGGCAGTCGAGGCAGGGAAACCTTGCCCTACACTTGAAGAGTGTAAGCCAATTCTCCCTTGCCCTACCATCAGATGATGCAGACTGGAAGGATGTCTATAACACCTTCTCAGTTGGGAAGCTGGAGGCCGACATTGCCGGATGTCAGTTCTGAGAAGACCTCCCAAAGTTGTCAGACTTCCACCTGCGCAGGGAGCAGGAAACAAAGGAGAGACTCGCCGCCTCTATGTCCTTACAAACCGGATTAGAGACGATGGCAAGCGTCCCCGACACCCCAGATACAGTATATACATGGTCTTTGCCAAAGCGCATTTGGCAACGGTCACCAAAGACCTATATAACTTCATCAAAGCCAGACGGGTATGCAGGGAGTTCGTGTTCGCCTCGGCTGCGGTGAGGCACGAACCGAGGAATCTGATAGCCTCCAACATCTGGGGAAAAGACCTCTTCCCGAGTGAAGTGGTCAAAGAGGTCGTTGACCGAGCCGCAATGGAGAACAGGAATCTCCTCCATAAATGGGGCTTGTCCTCAAAGAGAAAGTCTTCCGCTGAAGAGGGTCCCCAACTAAAACGGAAGACCAAACGACCCAGAGTGCCCTCTCGCCCTCCACAACAACAACAGCTTCCCATGGCCACGGTGCCCCAGACGGTGGCACAACCACCTACCACTTTCCACCTGGTGCCGCAACAGGTGGCAACTCAGTCGCCTGTCTTCACCCCAGCCTTTGAAAGGCAATCGACGACCTTTCGGCCGAAGTCTCGAGGTTCCTTTCGAGGTTCCTCTAGACGCCCCTCCAGAGGTAGGGGAAACAAAGGTGGACGTGACCAAGGAGGCAAGTCCTCCAACCAGCACTCCAAGTGAGATGCTACCGGTAGGAGGGAGACTTCTCCTCTTCCGGGATCGCTGGACCTTCGATCCTTAGGCCCACAGCCTAATCAAGAACGGACTGGGGTGGAGTTGGAATGCAGCTCCACCGATCTTCCCTCAGTTCTTCAAACACTCAACCCCCATATTGGAAGAATATGTTCAGGAACTCCTAGACAAGAGAGTTGTAAGGAGGGCAAAGTCCATCAAATTCCAAGGAAGGCTGTTCTGTGTTCTGAAAAAAGACTCAGAAAAGCTCAGAGTCATTCTGGACTTATCACCACTCAACAAGTTCATAGTGAACAAAAAATTCAGAATGCTGACTCTTCAACACATAAGGACCCTACTGCCCAAACGGGCATACACAGTCTCCATAGACATGGCGGACGCATACTGGCATGATCAACCGCCAGGTTTCCCCCAACCTAGGATTCAAACTGCAAAAAAGGCAGTGCTAAACATAGCACCAAGGGTATTCACAAAGCTTGCGAACGCAGTCATTCGTCAACTACGCCTAAAGGGAGTTCAGGTGATTGCCTACCTGGACGACTGGCTGGTGTGGGCAGCATCCAAAGAAGAATGCACGCAAGCCTCCAAGGAAGTGATACAGCTCCTGGAACACCTGGGATTCAAGATCAACTTGGAAAAGTCTCGACTATCTCCAGCTCAGAAGTTCCAATGGCTGGGTGTCCACTGGAACTTACAGTCACACTGCCTCTCCATTCCATCAAAGAAGAGGAGAGGGATAGCGGGATCTGTCAAGAGACTTCTTCAATCCGACAGGATATCAAGAAGGCAACAGGAGAGAGTATTGGGGTCCCTCCAGTTCGCCTCAGTGACAAACCATGTATTGAGAGCTCAATTAAAAGATACATCAGGAGTTTGGAGAAAATACGCATCAAACGTTTGAAGAGATCTGAAAAAACTGATACCAA
Organism: Palaemon carinicauda; assembly: GCF_036898095.1. NCBI lineage: Eukaryota > Metazoa > Arthropoda > Malacostraca > Decapoda > Palaemonidae > Palaemon > Palaemon carinicauda. Next base: position 80,194,136 of record NC_090732.1, on the reverse strand, counting down.
CTCGTCTGCGATCCCTCCTCAAGCCATGGTCGGAGGCCAAGTACCTGAAGAAGAAGGTACCCTTACAACCGCCTCCACCTTCAGTCACCGTTCACACGGATGCCTCAAAGGATAGGTGGGGAGGCCACTCTCACCATCGGAAAGTTCAAGGAACCTGGTCCTCCCTCTTCAAGACCTTCCACATCATCTGGAAGCCATGGCAGTTTTTCTCTCACTGAAAAAACTGAAACTTCGCTGCTCAATCCATATCCGGCTGGTACTAGACAGCGAGGTTGTAATGAGATGCCTGAATCGACAAGGCTCGAGATCGTCTCAAATCAACCAAGTGATATTGGCCATCTTCCGCCTGGCGGAGAAGAAGAGATGGCACTTATCAGCAGTCCACCTTCAAAGGTTCCGCAATGTGACGGCGGACGCTCTATCCAGGGTCAACCCGATAGAGTCAGAATGGTCCCTAGACGCAAGATCATTCTCCTTCATCTTACGCAAAGTCCCAGGACTGCAGATAGACCTCTTTGCAACGAGCGACAACAAGAAAGCTACCCCGGTATGTAGCCCCATACGAGGATCCTCAAGCGAAAGCAACGGATGCGATGTCCCTAGACTGGAACAGATGGTCCAAGTTCTACCTGTTCCCTCAAACCAAACTTCTGCTGAAAGTCCTCAACAAACTGAGAACCTTCCAAGGAACAGCAGCAATAGTGGCTCACAAGTGGCCCAACAGCGTCTGGTTCCCCCTGATAACGGAACTACGACTGAAACTGATTCCGTTGCCGGATCCAGTTCTGACTCAGCAAGTGCAGAAGTCAACTGTCTCAGCTTCATCACAGAAAACCCGGAACCTTCATCTCATGATTTTCACTTCTTAGTGGTCAAAAAAAAGTTCGGGATTTCAAGAGACAGTATTAACTTTTTAGAAGAATACAAGTCGAAATCAACAAGAAGGCAATACGAGTCTTCCTGGAAGAAATGGGTTGCTTTTGTCAAGGCAAAGAAACCAAAGGAGATTTCAACGGAATTCTGTTTGTCCTTCTTCATCCATCTCCATGAACAAGGTTTAGCAGCCAACACGATTGCTACGTGTAAATCTGCCCTGACTAGACCCTTGCTGTACGCCTTCCAGGTGGACTTCTCCAATGAGATCTTCAACAAGATTCCGAAAGCCTGCGCTAGACTTCGGCCCGCAGCTCCTCCATGGCCCATTTCATGGTCCTTGGATAAGGTTCTTCACTTAGCATCAACCTTGAACAACGAAGATTGCTCTCTGAAAGACTTGACTCCAAAGGTGATATTTTTATTTGCACTAGCCTCAGGAGCCAGAGTTAGCGAAATAGTGGCCCTTTCGAGTGATGATGGCCACATTCAGTTCACAGACTGCGAAAAACTGAACCTTTTTCCGGACACAGCGTTTCTCGCCAAGAACGAGCTGCCCACTAAAAGGTGGGGTCCCTGGAGAATCTGCCCTCTGAAGGAAGAAGCATCTCTATGTCCAGAAGAATGCCTAAAGGTCTATCTTCGTAGAACTTCAGACTTTAAGGGAGGTCAGCTTTTCAGGGGAGAAACATCAGGTTTAACGTTGACCTTGAAACAACTAAGGGCGAAGATCACCTACTTTATTCGCAGAGCGGATCCCAACAGTACACCCGCAGGTCATGATCCGAGAAAGGTTGCTTCATCTCTGAACTTCTTTCAAAACATCCGTTTTGAGAGTCTTCAAGCCTACACTGGATGGAAGTCATCCAGGGTCTTCTTTAAACCTTACGCGAAACAAGTACAAGAGATCAAACACCATGTGGTGGCAGCAGGTAGTGTTCTAAAACCTGCCGCTTGATTTCTGCAAAGAACAGTGCACTAATTGGGACTTTTAGTGAAGGGTGTGCATGATGAACTCCTACGGTGTATCTTGTTTAGTGATGTGTCCAGTACGTGACACTATAGACTGTTCAAAATACACAGGTGACTAAAGCATAAAAGGGAGAACCCGTTGAACGCACAAAACGGAAAACGGGAAATCCGCTCACCCACCGGAGCTAAGAAAGAAAACGAGAGAAAGGGGTAACTCGTAACTGCGAACAGAAAACGGGGACCCCAAGCTCTCGCTCTCTTGGACACAAAATCAGGACTAAAAATCACACCACACTATTATAAACGTATAAAATAAAAATGTACATCCATATAAAACTACGATCAAAGAATAGCATCTGCTAAAACTTAAAATAAATAGCACAGTCGAGTGACGAACGCCTCGGAGGGGCGGGTACTAAACAAACAAAGCTAGATCGCTATCTCGTTCGTAGGCTGGACTTGCTAGCAAAAAGTACCATGAGCATAAATACACAAAAAATAATAACGGTTCTAAAGGCATAAGGCCAGGGACTTAACCAAGAACCTAAGTGACAGAGTACTAAACGGGCAGACAAAGATGAATTCCCAAACAAGTGAACAAACAATGGCCGCCGTGAAGGGCCAGACGGGAATAATAAAACAGACTATACTGGATATAAAACCAAAGCCCGGTACTATAAAAAACTGTCAAAACAAACTATGGTACTTAACATTGGAATGTGTGAAGATGGAGCTTCGGACATGACAAAATAAATCCACGAATGATAAAAAGATCGAGAGCACCACAAAAAAATTCAACACTTAAGAGTCCAAAAAGAAGGAATGTTGTTCAGATGGCGCTCGCGTCGTGGCGTGGGTGGTGTGGCGCTGGGGGTTGGCTAGGGCCTTTGTATCGGCCCATCCCTTTGACGAAGGAATTAACTAAATGGAAGACAACCTGTGAATAGTGGATTTCACGCGCCTTTGCTTTATACACGACACCCAAAAGGTGCTCACGCGAGGGTTGTAACCTCAGCATTCCATGCTTTTATCTTTCTCTGGTATAATTGGAAGGTTTTATCATTAAAGATATATAAGAAGGACTCTTTTCACCGGCCACCACAGGTCGACCCAGAAATTATGCTTTCACACAATATTTTCAAAGAAAATTCTTATTTGATTGTATATGTTTAACCCATGGTTTCTATATACTGTCTGTTAATAAACACAGTTAGAAAATTTTGCGTCTCATTTCGCCCTCAAATTTCGAAATGCAAATAAAGGGTGTCAGAGCTACTTTTTATCCTTCTATTTTTGGAAAATATTCAGAATAATTCTGTTTCTAAGGAAACAATCATCACAATTATATGTTATGCTTTTAAGTTCAGTCCTTGGTAATGACTTACTTTACCAACCTGTTTAACTTACTGACTTTACTTTTCCTACAGGAATGTTAACCTGTCTAACTTGCCTACAATGAACAAGCAGATTGAGGGAAGCGTCAGTAACTTATACAAATTTGTTCCTTTCAGAATACAAACTATGTTTTACGTATATGTTGACACTAATATACAACTTGTTTGCTAAATTGTTCCTTGAACTCACAATCCTCGGGTTTTTTCCTAGAGTCTTCCATGACTCATCCCTGTAGAGGGCAGGAAGCACTGACATAGTCCATAATCAGTTGAAGGGTGTATGACGGTAACACCACGTGTCTCTAGGTCTAGACGACCAAGGAAAATTTTATCTCGAGGTGATTGGCACTATTGAAAATCCACAGATACATTAATGCTCTGGTAAACTTTCATCAGGACGACATGGCCTGAGCCCAAAAAACGGATTTTGAGCGAAGCGAAAAATCTATTTTTGGGTGAGGTAGCCATGTCGTCCTGATGGACCCACCCTCCTTTGACAAAGGATAAATGAATCCCTCCCTAATGTACTGTACCTGTAGCACCTCATTAACACTACAAAGAATGACTAGATGGCGCCACACGGCAGCGTGCTGGAGCTCAATCACAGTACGAGTAGGAGTGTTACCTTAATAACGGCTCTCCTACAATTCTTGCCACTTTCCCCTCTCGAAGCGTAAACGCTATTAGGGGTGTAGATAGCTATGTGGCGTGTCGAGAATACATCCTCTGATCTTATGCGATATCCCTATAAGATAATACAAGGGATACCCGCGCCAGGAGTTAGAATTCTGGATACCTTTAGTAAAATTCTCTGGGATATATCACTGTAGTTAAATATAACCTAGGAAGCTACTAAGAAGGAACCTCCATCAGGACGACATGGCTACCTCACCCAAAAATAGGTTTTTCGCTTCGCTCAAAATCCGTTAAGTAATATCCAAGTGCGGATTCTTTTCCACATTTTTGTTTTACGATAATATAATAATATCCTGTAAAAACTTCAGCCACTAACTATGTCATATAACTACCCCAGAAAAATGTTGAAAGATCCGCAGGGTCTTTGTGCTGAGACCAGAATGCCTTCAGCTGCCACAAGAGAGTTTGAGTGCAGAGACGACTGTTAGGGACTGGAGCCTCGAGGAAGCCTACATGTCCCTGGGGTTTCTGTCAATGATGTGCTGTCAGTTCGTCTCTTTCTAGAAACGGTCCTGCTACTCGTTTCAATCTCTCCATTCTTGCTAAGGACGGGAAGACTTTGCCTAGATTTGTATCGATGTTCATCCTACGTATACCAGATTCTGAGCTGGCTGTAGTGAGGACTTTTCGAGAATTACCATGATCCCAAGATCTTGGTAAAACTTGAGGAGTCTATCTTGATAGAGGAGAACTTCCTTCGATTCTGCTAGAATCAGCCAATCGTCCAAGTAGCGAAGAAGGCGCATGCCGTTCTTGAAGCGCCCACATTGACACTAGGGAAGACACTCGAGAGAAAACTTGTGGTGCTGTGGACAGTACTTTGAACTGGTATACAGTACTTTGTTGTTGAGGGAGAACCTTAAGTACTTTCTTGAGGCAGGATGAATGGGGATCTGGAAGTACGCGTCTTTGAGATCCAGAGTGATCAAGAAGTCTCATGGTCAAACGGCCAGTCTGACTGTTTGGGTTATCTCTATCTTGAATGGAGTTTGTTGGTCAAACTCGCTTAGAGCTGAGAAATCTCTGACTGGTCTCCAGCCTCCAGACGCCTTTTTGACCAGAAATAGCAACTGCAAAAGTCTGGGGACCTGTCTCGGAACTCTTGGAGAGTGTTCTCCAGTATGGTGTGGACTTCGGCCTGAAGGGCCTTTTCCTTTGAGGATCCCTTCACATAAGAAATCATTATGCTTCCACGTGCTGAAACAGTATGGCCATAGAACTCCTGATTGTCAAGCATCCCATGTGAGGATGGCGAGAAATCTCTGCACTTCAGAGATGAAGGCCTTCGCTCATCAAGAGGAGGAGAGGACTGCGGAACACCAGTTGTACCAGGAACCCTTTCGGGAGAAACTAGTCTTCCTTTCCAAGTCATGAGAAACTGGGTTGGACTCTGGGATACCTGGTCAGCCAGTTACTCAGTAGGGCAGCCAGCACTGCCCAGGTACTGTGTCTGTTGATCCCAAGGGTTGAAGAATTCAATTGAAAGGAAGGAATATTTGACTCTGAAAAAAAGGTCCCTTATCATAGGTTGCCTGAGGGGCCAAGCAGTTGCTTAGCCAGTAATCATTCCAAATTGATTGCTGTTGAGTAGGCATTCGCTTGAAAGCAACTGTCTCTGCATCTGGATGAATCCTGTCCTGCCATTGTCATTGTTCTCATGGAAGTTGGTTGTGTATATCCGTTTTGGAGGTAACCTCAGAGTAGCCCGTACTCTCTAGCAAAAAAAAAAAAAAAAAAAAAGCATTATAGTAAATCCCGTAGTTGATCGCTATCAGTGATCCACCGATCCCACACAACTATTTCTGCAAGACAAAACTGAGACATACCTTCAATCATTCATCTCAAAGGTGTTGTACTGTAAGTACAAGTCCAGCTACGAACCAGTCACACAGACAGAAAATTTTTCTCTAGATGGCAATATTTTGTTTTTATTACAGGAATACTGAGGCAGAACAAAGATTCAGGAATGGTCTGAAAGATTCGTTGCGAATGAGACCTCCTCCTTCCCACGACAGAAAAACCATAAGAAACGTTGAATGTTTCATATTTATCAGTTACCAAAAGGAATTTGCTTATGCAAAGTTTGGAGTCTAGGTGCTTTCAATACTTAGACAAATGGTTCGGAGAAATTAAGTAGGATCTGATTGGAATGGAGGAGTTTACTTGAGAGCAGATTACCTCTGATAACTTACGGGAGAGTAGGATGGTAATAAATACGCCGACTCTCTTAAAGGAATACAACCATCAATTTAGGAGATCTAATGATTCATTAGAACGAAGTTCCAATTGTATGATGTTACATAGTCCTTGCTATCCCTTATGGGAGTGCATCCGACCATGAAAGTAACACATGCAACTGGCAAATCAATTACCAAACTATTTTGTCAGCAGTAATAGTTCACTTGCCCGCATGCGGCTGTTTCCAATCGTCACTTCTCTGACTCTTGGTAAATGTTATAAAACAAGCCAGTGCAATATGCACACGTTTCCGTGTATGAGCACCCTCACAGAGCTCAACAAGTTGCTTGCGGGAATAAAGTTTCTATTCGTAACATGTTCATTTGCCTACGAAAAATACATGCAGCTAGCAAAGCTATCAGGTCTTGTTGGCAATAGGTGTTTGCTGGCGGGACAAACCTCCCTGTAAGTGAATAAAAGAAAAACCTCGAAGGGTTATGTCTAGTGAAACAGTTTTGCCCTGAGGGTATGACAGGATGAGGCGGAGATCTCATAACGATAAGTTCTCTAACTCGTAGGCAAAGAGGAGTCAGAGATAAAACCTCAAAGGATTGTTTCCCTAGATTCGTTGTCTTCCAAACAACAGTGGGATGCAGTGGCGGCCGCAAGTACAGTAATAACTTGAGATACGAACAACCCAATATACGAGAAAATTAAGATACGAAGAGAGTTCCGAGCAAATTTTTATTCTGAGATACAAGGAAAAATTTGAGATACGAGGTACAGTAGTTCCCTAGGCGGCAGCCAGGTGGCCGCGTGTGCGAGAGGCTGCTCACGAGGACAGCATCACTCAGTTTTTCCCGTCGGATCCCCGTCACGTAAAGTTATCTCCAAGCATCGGCCGTATTGTTTGGTTTTTTTACGTGTTTTTTGCGTGAATCAGTGCAGAATTGAGTGAATAAACAATGGGTCCAAAGCAAATGAGTGGAAACAAGGGTAGTGAGAAGAAAAAGCGTATGATGACAATGGAGATGAAGCACGAAATAATCGCGAAACATGAGTGACTGAGCTGGCGCGCCATTACGAGAGGAGTATATCGACTATATGTACCATCCTCTAGCAGAAGGATGCTATAAAGAACACCAAGCCTTCCAAAGGAGTAACCATCCTTTCCAAGCTCCATAGTGATATTCATGATGGGATGGGAGGCTTCTTTTGATCTGGATAAAGGAGAAACAGTTGGCGGGAGATAGCGTGACCGAGACTATCATATGCGAAAAGGCCAGTCGAATCTACGACGACTTGAAAGGGAAGCAAGCAGCCAAGTAAGGGGAGACTTCGACGCCAGCGGAAACCTTCAAGGCCAGTCGTGGCTGGCTAGATAATTTCAAGAAAAGGACTGGGATACACTCGGTTGTGAGGCATGGGGAAGCAGCAAGTTTCAACGCGAAAACCGCGGTGGACTTCGTCACAACCTTTGCCTCGGTTATCGCCCAACATGGCTTCATTCCCCAAGTCTTCAACTGCGATGAAACTGGCCTTTTTGGGAAGAAGATGCCCATGAGGACTTTCATAACAGCAGAGGAGAAGATACTACTGGGCCATAAACTCATGAAAGACCGATTAACTCTAGCCTTGTGTGCCAATGCCAGCGGTGACTGTAAGGTCAAGCCACTGCTGGTGTACCACTCTGAAAACACACGTGCTTTCAAGAGCCAAAGGATCTTGAAAGAGAAATTGCAAGTGCTGTGGCACGCTAATGCTAAGGCTTGGGTTACCCGGCTTTTCTTCACAGAATGGGTTAATCTGTGCTTTGGTCCGTCAGTCAAAAAATATTTGGCTGAGAAAAACCTGCCTTAAAAATGTCTCTTGGTCCTCGACAATGCCCCTGTCACCCTCCATGTCTCGAAGAGGACATTCTTGATGAATTCCGGTTCATCAAGGTCCTTTATCTCCCGCCCAACACCACGCCACTCCTCCAGCCCATGGACCAACAAGTTATTTCCAACTTTAAAACACTGTACACGAAGCATTTGTTCAAGAAATGCTTCGATGTCACAGACAACACCAATCTCACCATTCGGGAATTTTGGAGAGAACATTTCAACATCGTCCATTGTTTTAAAATTATAGACAATGCATTGCAGGGTGTCACAAGACGAACTCTTAATTCAGCGTGGAAGAAATTGTGGCCAGCTTTCGTCGCTGAGAGGGACTTTTGAAGGGTTCGATAGGACAGACCCTGATGACCCCGAACCTGTTATGATGGATGAAATCGTGTCTCTTGGAAAGTCCATGGGGCTGGAGGTAGACGAGGAAGATGTGAAAGACCTTGACGAGGAGCATCACGAAAAGCTCACAACACAGGAAATGATCAAGCTCCAGAAGATGCAACATTCGGAGGTGTTGCAGGAGCTCAGTAGCGAGGAGGAGGTGGAAGACAAGGGCCGCCTTTCTACAGCAGGAATCAAAGACATGTTAGCGAAGTGGTAGGCGTTTTCTAATTTTATGGAAAAGAGGCCCGGACAAGTTGGCCAGTGGTAGTGCGCTAGCCTTGTGTGACGACACTTGCGTACGTCATTTTCGCATCATATTGAAGGGGAGACAAAAACAAACATCCCTAGATAGGTTCCTTTTAAAAAGGCCGTCAAAATGTGCAGGTGAAAGCGAGGCAAAAGGAGCCAAGCCGGAAGAAGAAGAAAAGTAAAGAAATGAAAATGAAAACAAAATGTAGAATTAAGTTTAGTGTAACGTAAGATTAACATTTTATTTTTAAGTGTGTGTACAGTAAGCTAATTTCATTTAAGTTAAATTTAAAGTTGAATTTCATTTAAGTTGAATTTAAAGTTAAGATTATGTTACAGTGTTACAAAAGTGTTGCCGTCAAGTCTCTTTCCTCCCCGTCCCCTCTCCCTCCTCCTCCTCCTCCGCACACACCGCCGTTAGCCTCTACCGTCTTCCTCAAATGTAAGAACTCCATAATAATGTTATATTTCATAACCAGTTCATAGCCTCTGTTATTTTGTTAGCGTAGTATGTTGATTACAACAATTAAAAACATGTTTTACCTCTGTAATATACTGTTTTTAGGGTGTTTTTCAGTGGGTAGGAACGGATTAATTTGTTTTAAGTTATTTTATATGGGGAAAATTCATCTGAGATACGAGGAAATTGAAATACGAGCTTGGTCCCAGAACGGATTAAACTCATACCTCAAGGGGTTACTGTAGTCGGAAAGTATTCCTATCTGCGGTAAAACCCAACCAAGACTATATCTACTGAGACTTGTTGTACCCTGGGGGCACAATGGTGCCAAGCGGCAACCGCAAGCAGTCGGCAGGCATTTACATTTGCGGCAATATCCCCTGAGGGTGTCATTTTATGAGACTCATTTACAGTAACAGGTTTCTACCTCCCTGACGAGGTCTGGCAGTTGCAAGGGCAAATGTGCATGCGCAACCAAAGCAGCTCATGTCATCCTCTTACTATGGAGTGTTATCAGGCATCTGTAGTTACACAAAGACCATCAGAGAGAGGAACTCACCTGCACACCTAGCTAACGATTAGTATCGGGTGGGCACTCTCTCATGACAACAATGAATAGTCTCGCATAAATGGGATATTAGCCTAAGCATGCAAAGAACCCAAACCCTTACCAGGAACCCAGAGGTTGGCAAGTACTGTAAGGTATTTTGTACTCGATGTTTGGTGAGGCGAGCGTTAGCAATGTTAACTCTGGCGAATGTTAGTGGCTGCTAGCAAACGCTTGCGGGCACTGTCGAGGGTGACCGAGTGCTGACGAACGTTAGCGAGCGCTGACGAGACAATTGCGTAGATGTGGAAGCATGAGCATCCACATGTGCAGGCAACTTAAATGTCTGCGTATGATATCTCTCTTCTGTATAGTGAGCTAATGCTCACATACTTACTCATAGTGAGAAGACACTTATAATAAGATGCATTACATGGAGATATCTTACTCTGTTCTCACTGTACTTGTGGGCTATACAACAAGTCCAGAATGAGCAAGTGAGCTATTAAGCGCTTAGGACGGCGATCGCGTTGAACACCCTCTCTATACAACAAGTCCCAATTGGGTGAGTGACGTATTAAGCACTGAACACCCTCTACCGTTGGTGAGTTTGAGTTACGAGCACACGAGAGGGGTACGGTATAGCGCATAGCTGTGGTTGTTTGCTGAACTCTCTCACCTGTGTTTGTTGTGCTCTGAGCTCCTTGCCCACTAATCTCACTGAGCGAGATGTTGAGCGCACTAGCTTGTTAACTTCGTCATCCTCTTGTCAAAAAGTTTCTCCCCCAAAAGAGTTTAAAGTTATAAGGCACGGATCCCAAAGGATATAGCCTCATAAAGCTCCATAAGCTTTGTTATGCCACAGAGGTATAATAAAGGCTATCACTCCGAAGAGTTTTAGTCTACAGGAGGTTTTCTCCTCGTAAGACGTTAAAACTATCAGGCACAGATCCCGAAGGTCCTGGTCCCGCAAAGCTCCATGAACTTTGTTGTGCTCAACAGGCACGATGTAGGAGATAGCTCCAGGGAGTTAGAGCCTACATGACTCGTTGATAAAAGAGGTGGCAACCACAAGCGGTCGACATCTAACGAGACTCGTTGTACCCTGAGGGTAAGACAGCAAAAAGCAGGCACTACAAGCAGTTACCTAACTCCTTCTCGGAGAATGAATGAATCTAATCACGTCCAAGAAATCCTCTGGAGGGAAAACAATAAGGTGAAGATTGTTTCTCCTGCAGATGGAAAAGGCAATCAACCTTTGTTGCTGCTATCAGCAATTGTCCCCGTGTAAGCAGGGAGAATTCTGGACAGCAGTTGGTGAAGGGTAATTCTCCCTCGTAAGGAGAAGTTGTCCAACACCTGGAGGAGGCCTCCGGGCAGCACTCTATGCTACCCATCAACAAACAGACCTAAAGTTGAAGGTCGGAATCAAGTCTTGCCTGTGAAATGTAGTCGAAGCTAGTTTCTCCGTTCCCCCCAAAGGAATTCCTCCCCTAACTAGTAGCCGCAAAGGGATTCAGTCTACCTCTGCTCTCATTCCTACACCGTAACACTTACAGAAACCCTTCCATATAGAAGAAAAAGGAAAATTCTAAATTTTAGGCCAGTTGATTCTTTATTATGGTAGTTAGATCAAATAAAGCGGAGGAGAAACGACGTCTGCTCTCCTCACCGGCGAAATAAAAAGAGGCTTGTGTTAGCTACTGAGAGTGTGAGAGGGGTCATTGGTCTCCATCACTGCTACTCCACACTAACTAGCGGAAGGGAGTAGCACCGTGCTAAAAGTTTTATGGCTAGTTTCAGCCGTCCCCAAAATATATCTCCTTAGTAAACAGCTGAAAGGTTTGTATTTGGTGCCAGAACAATGATAGTTTTCTACTATTATTTAGAGTAAAATAATATAACAAAATGACAAATTATTTTTTGGGCTCAGGCCTTGTCGTCCTGATGGAAGGTTCCTTTAATAGCTTCCTAAGGGTATATTTAACTACAGTGGATATTCCCTGATAATTAAACTAAAGGTTTCCAGAATTCTAACTTCTGGCCCGAGTACCCTCAAGGTTGCCCTTTAGGATATCGCATAATAACAGGGGACGTATTCTTGACACGCCACATAGCTATCTGCACCCCACATAGCGTTTACGCTTCGAGGGGGGAAAAAGTGGCAAGATATAGGAGGAGCCGTTACAAAGTTCTCCTCCTCCGTTACTGTTATGGGCACTCGGATGACGTCATATTCGTCGCCATCTTGCTGACGTCATCTCTGCCCGCCAACTCCATTTTCCTTTTCGTAGTAGCGTCTTGACCAGGTGTTGTTTTCCAAGTTTCTCGCTATTTACGCAGCCATGTCGCAATCTTCAGCCTCTTCTGTCTCTGGAAAGTTGAGTATTCACTTCTTATACTGTATAAATCAGCTCTGGCCGTAGAGTAACGTTTTACTCTTGAAATAAGCTGTGTTTTGTGGCAGAGCTATTACCTAACCGGAAGCGCCGCCGATGCTGTCGTTCGCTTCGCATGCTTTTTTGGGCTTAGGCCGTGTCGTCGTGATGGAAGTTCCTTCGAAGGTAGCTTCCTAGGTATATTTTACCTACAGAGATATATTCCAGAGAATTTACAAAGGTATCCAGAATTCTAACTCCTGGAGCGAATATCCCTTAAAATTTTACGCAAGGATATCGCGTAATAAGAGAGGACGTATTCTTGACACGTCTCATGGCTATCTACGCCCCCAATAGAGCTTTCACTTCGAGGGGAAAGAGAGGCAAGAATAAGAAGTCGTTACAGAGACATCGCTCTCGACGCTCCCTACTGCTCTGCAGATAGTTCGCCAATCCGCCACCACGAGGCGCCACCGTCATTCTTTCTATCGTAGCTTCGCTTGACCGGTGTTTTCCCTGTTCTCTCGTGCTATTTTGGATTATTTTGGACGCTATGATGTCTTCCCCAGCCTCATCAGCTTCTGGAAAGTTAAGTAATATCTTTATCTTGTGTAAATGTAAGCTCTTGCCAGTTTTGCTTTTCGATTGAGATCGTAATTAATGTAACAAGATCTGTTGCCAGCCGGATGGCGTCACAGACGCGGTCGTTCTTTCTGTTCATTTATTTAGCCAGAACGACCCTTTCCCGGCATGTTTACGCTTTAATAACTTTAGCTATTTAGATATTTAGCTAGGGATTCTTAAATTATGTCTTTGTTGTCGTGGATTTGGCTATTTATGATCGAGCCTCACGAGTGCTAGGCTTCCTAGCCTAGGCACCTACACACTTCATGCATGATATAACCTTCCTGGTAAAGTTTTATTGAAGCACAGGCAATATTTTACACATTTATGATATTACTTAATTATGCTTTCCTCTTCCAAGATAGTATACAGAGAGTTTCGGTGAACGATTCTCAATGCTCCTAGGCTACTAGTCTAGGGGCTTTAGTATACTTTCATAAATGTCCCCATTGCTCTTGTATTGCCTTTTAAGGGGAGACTGACACCTCCTATACCTTTTAAGCTGATACCAATCTCCTAGGAGATTTAAGAGCAATCCCCCTTCCTTCTGATTAGCCTAAGCTATTCTCAGTTTTCTTTGCTGTGAACAGAGTTCTGGCAAAGTTTTACTGAGACGTTCCGTTTTCTTTCTCCTAACCACTGAGTCGGTTTTGAGTTTAGGACGGGACATCAGAGTATCAGTCTGTGTTAGGCATCTCCCTGTCTTGGTGAAATGATTTCCCATGTCAGGTTAAGCTGCTCTTTCAGGAGGCTAGACCTCCCTAGGCCATATTTTGGGTGTTTTTGTATGACAATTCCCCTTTCCCTGGCCTAGCAGACAGTCCTGTGCTGGTAGACCCTAGACCGAAGAAAGGATTTCTTCACTGCCTAGGGTCTCTAGTACGAGATTCGGCTCTCCTGTGAGATGGTGTCCTACAGACATCCTCTCCCTTGACTAACAAAACCTGGGGAAATGATTTCTCCTACCTGAGGTTACTTCATGAGACCAGAATCCTTTTAGGTTAGGTAGTGCCTTAGGGCATTACCTTACCTATAGGACCCCTACCCCCTCCCCGCTATCTCTTTCGTGTTGAATGATCCAACACCCTCCTGGCCGTCGTTCTACATTGACCCTAGGGTTCTTGTAGGACTGGCCTGAGGTTCCCAGTCTGCCGCCAGCTGCCGGCGGGTACCCTCATATTCTTTAGAGTGTTCTTCAGTCCTCCCTTGGACTGCCTTCCATAGCCCTTATGACTGGGATATGGTTGGGTGGAAGCCCGAATTTAATTCCCCCTTCCACTTGAACCCTCATTCTGGATGCAGGCCGGCAAGGCTGAGCCCTTGCCTTCCTCCATCCTCTCTTTCTCTCGTACTTTCATACTGGTCCATGTCCATTTTCTGCCGGCCGGCAGTTGCCCTGCCGCCGCTTGTTGGGAACATAGTTGACCGACAACCCAAAGACATTGAACATTCGGGGACCGACTGCCGGCTGCTGAATTGCCGGCCGGCAGCCAGCCACCCATACCCGGTCATCTGCCGCCGATTGCCGCTGGGTCCCCTTGACGGAAGGATCCTCGGCTGCCGGCCGGCAGAGCCGCCGCTGGCCGGCAGAACCGCCGCCGCCGACAGAGCCGCCGGCAGTTAGCTTTGCCGCCGGCAGTTAGCTTTGCCGCCGGCGGCCTATCACACAATTTTATGAAGACAATAATTTCCTTCAATAGCCCAGAATAGGCCGGCATGTGCCGGCTTGCCCGGCAGGTGCCAGCAGGCCTGACAGGACTGGCAACTTGTTACCAAACAGTCAGTCAAACCTACAAGGTGCTTCATGGGCAGCCTATTGTGAGACCATCACATATAAGAGAGCGATTCTTTCTTCCTTTAATGGTTATGATCCATTATTGTCTTTAATCCCCAATATTGAAACTGGAAGATTGTGTTAAGAGACACTTTATATCATAGGATATCATCTTCCTCTGAAAATTCTTAAGAATTCTACTTTCAATATTGGAGGAGGTCATAGCAATTAGCTGGACAGGAAACACATGTAGGTGTCTTTCCTATTTATAGCTTACCCTATCCAAGCTCATATAAAATATTATATGTATGTTGAAATTTGAGAATTTCACCGAATACTTAGAGACTTTTCCTTTCTTTACAGGAGGAGCATCCTGAGTGCGGGAATAGTTTTTGCAGGGTCCGCAGTAGGAACTTCTGCGGCCACGACATGTGCAGGGCCCATTCTTGCTGCGCAGTCACCAAGGGGGCTCTCAAGTATTGGGACCCGCAGGTATGTACCGTTTGTGAAAAACTGGTGAGAGGGTTTTGATGACCAAAAGTCCACTGAGTCAAGGGACGCAGCAAGGGAAATGCTGCGTAAATGGGTCAGGGGTTTCCAGAAGAATACTTCTGGCCCATACCTTCCTAATGAAAAGATGAGGGCTTGTCTTTTCCCTAGGGCATCTTCGGATGCAGTTATTCCCCAGGCTCAACCTGAGATTCCCCTGGTTCAGATTCCGGTAGAATCTGAAGTTTTGGATGCCTTGGAGAGCATCCAACTAGAAGACAACATGTCAGTTGTCTCAGAGGAGACAGAGAACAATCTCCTAGTGGAGGAGTTGGATCAGGCGGATGACGTTCCACCTGAGACGGAAACTGAGAAAGCCGAAACGATTTCGGTATCATCGGCCACAGTGAATGAGCCGGTGCCTTCGACCTCCTCCACTGCACCTCAACTAGATTCGATCACGAGTACGTTGCACTCGTTGCTGTCCATGGTGCAGGACATTCAAAAGAAATCGTCCGAGAAGGAGGCCTCTCTTCGGACTGAGATGCATCAGCTAGTTGCGACACGTTTGGCCCCGAAGAAGCTAAACGTTAAAGATCTCCCAGCCTTCTCTGACATTAACCCCTGGAGGTACGCAGAGCACATGCCCATGTCGGGCGGGAAGATCTTCTCTCAGAAAAACTGGGCACTGTCTCAGTAGAGGAAATTGAGTTCTGGCCCAGCAAAGGGGCCTACCCGGATTGCTATGTCCGTCTCAGGACGGAACCCGCATCCAGAGAGGAAACAGAGCCGAAGGAAACTATTGTCCTTGAACTCTCTAAGGCTCAGGCCTTATATACCACCACCTTAAAAGAGAGGGCCTATACTAGCTCTAAGGTGCCGGCTCTCAGCAAGAAGCACCCATCCTTCATTGCTGATCCTAAACGTGCCTTTCCCTTTATGGACAAAGGGCTCAAGGCAGCCTTAAAAGCAGTTGAGGCAGGGAAACCGTGCCCTACACTGGAGGAGTGTAGACCCTTCTCCCTTGCCTTCCCATCAGACAATGCGGACTGAAAGGATGTGCACAACACCTTCACAGTCGGGAAGCTGGAGGCAGATATTGCCGGACGACAGTTCGGCGAAGAACTCCCCAAGCAGTCGGACTTTCTCCTGCGTATGGAACAGGAGACGAAAGAACGCTTAGCCGCTTCCTTGTCTCTGCAGACTGGCCTGGAGACAATGGCAAGCATCCCAGATACCCCGGACATGTACATGGTCTTCGCCAAAGCCCATCTGGGGACAGTAACTAAAGACCTGTACAACTTTATTAAAGCCCGAAGGGCATGCAGAGAGTTCGTGTTCGCCTCAGCTGCGGTGAAACACGAACCCAGGAAGCTGATAGCTTCTAACATCTGGGGAAAAGACCTCTTCCCAAGTGAAGTGGTCAAAGAGGTCGTGGACAAAGAAAATAGAAACCTTTCCAAATGGGGCTTGTCCTCCAAAAGGAAATCTTCAGCTGACGAGGGTCCCCAGCCGAAGAATAGACCAAAACGACCTAAAGTGCCCTCTCGGCCTAAGCAACAACAACAGCTTCCCATGGCCACGGTGTCCCAGACGGTGGCACAATCACCCACTACCTTCCAACTGGTGCCCCAAACACTGGCGACTCAGTCACCAGTGTTCACCCCAGTGTTTGAAAGGCAGTCTACGACCTTTCGGCCGAAGTCTCGAGGATCCTTTCGAGGTTCCTCCAGACGTCCCTCCAGAGGTAGGGGCAACAGAGGTGGACGTGGCCAAGGAGGTAAATCCTCCTCCCAGCACTCAAAGTGAGATGCTACCGGTAGGAGGGAGACTCTTCTACTTCCGGGATAGTTGGACCTTCGATCCCTGGGCCCACAGCCTAATCAAGAACGGACTAGAGTGGAGTTGGAGCTCAACTCTACCAACCTTCCCTCAATTTTTCCAACACTCAACCCCCATATTGGAAGAATATGTTCAGGAACTCTTGAACAAAAGAGTTATACGGAAGGCAAAGTCTGTCAGATTCCAAGGAAGGCTATTTTGTGTTCCGAAGAAGGACTCGGAAAAGCTCAGAGTAATTCTGGACTTGTCACCACTCAACAAGCTCATAGTGAACTACAAGTTCAAAATGCTGACGCTTCAACACATCAGGACCCTGTTGCCCAGACGGGCATACACAGTCTCCATAGACATGACGGATGCGTACTGGCATGTTCCGATCAGCCGTCAAGTTTCCCCCTACCTGGGATTCAAACTACAAAGAAGACAGTATGTCTTCAGGGCCATGCCCTTTGGACTAAACATAGCTCCAAAAGTATTCACCAAGCTTGCGAATGCAGTCATTCATCAACTACGCCTAAAGGGAATCCAGGTGGTAGCCTACCTGGACGACTGGCTGGTGTGGGCAGCATCCGAAGAAGAGTGCAGGCAAGCCTCCAAGGAAGTGATCCAGTTCCTAGAACACTTGGGATTCAAGATCAACTTGGAAAAATCCCGACTGTCTCCAACTCAGAAGTTTCAGTGGCTGGGCGTCCACTGAAACTTGCAATCGCACTGCCTTTCCATTCCATCAAAGAAAAGGAAAGGGATAGCAGGATCTGTCAGAAGCCTTCTTCGGTCCACAAGGATATCAAGAAGACAACAGGAGAGAGTGTTGGGGTCTCTCCAGTTCGCCTCAGTGACAGATCCAGTATTGAGAGCACAATTAAAAGATGCATCAGGAGTCTGGAGAAAATACGCATCAAACGCTCGAAGAGATCTAAAAAGACCGATACCAAATCATCTGCGATCCCTACTCAAGCCATGGTCGGAGGCCAAGAACCTAAAGAACAAGGTTCCCTTACAACCACCTCCACGGTCAGTCACCGTTCACACGGATGCCTCGAAAGAAGGGTGGGGAGGTCACTTTCATCATCGGAAAGTCCAAGGAACCTGGTCTCCCCTCTTCAAAACCTTCCACATCAACTTTCTGGAAGCCATGGCAGTTTTTCCTTCATTAAAGAAACTGAAACTCCGCTGCTCAATCCACATCCGTCTGGTACTAGACAGCGAAGTCATAATGAGATGCCTAAATCGACAAGGCTCGAGATCGCCTCACATAAATCAAGTGATACTAGCCATCCTCCGCCTAGCGGAGAAGAAGAGATGGCACTTGTCAGCAGTCCACCTTCAAGGGTTCCGCAATGTGACAGCGGACGCTCTATCCAGGACCAAACCGATAGAGTCAGAATGGTCCCTAGACGTAAGATCGTTCTCCTTCATCTTACGCAAAGTCCCAGGACTGCAGATAGGCCTCTTCGCAACGAGTGACAAGAAGAAGCTACCCCGGTACGTAGCCCCGTACGAGGATCCTCTAGCTGAAGCAACGGATGCGATGTCCATAGATTGGAACAGATGGTCCAAGATCTACCTATTCCCTCCAACCAACCTTCTGCTGAAAGTCCTCGAAAAACTGGGATCCTTTCGGGGGACGGCAGCAATAGTGGCCCACAAGTGGCCCAACAGCGTTTGGTTCCCTCTGGTAACGGAACTACGCCTGAAACTGATCCCGTTGCCGGACCCAGTTCTGACTCAGCAACTGCAGAAATTGACTGTCTCAGCTTCATCAGTGAAAACCCAGAACCTTCATCTCATGATTTTCTCGCCTTAGCGGTCAAGAAACGGTTTGGGATTTCTAGGGACAGTATCAACTTCCTAGAAGAATACAAGTCAAAGTTAACAAGAAGACAATACGAGTCTTCCTGGAAGAAATGGGTGGCCTTTGTCAAGGCGAAGAAACCTAAGGAGATTTCTACGGACTTCTGTTTGTCCTTCTTCATCCATCTTCATGAACAAGGTTTAGCAGCCAATACGATTACTACATGTAAATCCGCCCTGGCCAGACCAATGCTTTATGCCTTCCAGGTAGACTTTTCCAACAAAATCTTCAACAAGATCCCTAAAGCCTGCGCAAAACTTCGGCCCGCAGCTCCTCCGAAGCTCATTTCATGGTCTTTGGACAAAGTTCTTCATTTAGCATCAACCATGAACAATGAGGATTGCTCGCTGAAAGACTTGACTCAGAATGTGATATTCTTATTTGCACTAGCCTCGGGAGCCAAAGTTAGCAAAATAGTGGCCCTCTCGAGGGATGATGGCCACATTCAGTTCACAGACAATGGAGAACTGAACCTCTTTCCGGACCCGACGTTTCTCGCCAAGAACGAGCTCCCCACTAAGAGATGAGGTCGCTGGAGAATCTGCCCTCTGAAGGAAGAAGCATCCCTCTGCTCAGTGGAATGCCTAAAGGTCTATCTTCGTAGAACTTCAGACTTTAAGGGAGGTCAGCTTTTCAGGGGAGAGACTTCCGGTTCAACATTATCCTTGAAACAGATTAGGGCAAAAATCACCTACTTCATTCGCAGAGCAGATCCAGACAGTACACCCGCAGGTCATGAACCGAGGAAAGTTGCCTCGTCTCTGAATTTTTTCCAAACGATGTCGTTTGAAAGTCTTCGTGCTTATACTGGATGGAAGTCCTCGAGGGTCTTCTTCAAGCACTATGCGAAGCAATTACAAGAAATTAAATTTCATGTGGTGGCGGCGGGCAGTGTAATATAACCCGCTGCTTGATTACTGCGAAGAACAGTGCACTATTTGGGACTTATAGTGAAGGGTGTACATGATAGACTCGTAGACATATCATGCTGAGTTTTGTGTTTATGTGATAACACTATAGACTGTTCTCCCTACACAGGTGACATTAAGCATAATAAGGTGACACAAGTGCCAGGCATTCTTATATGCACAGTGTTCCTAGTAACAACAGAATGTATAGTGAAATTTCATATTTCCCTTAGAGTGGCTAACGTTTTCCTTTTCAGGTAAACCCTATTATTCCTGTTATTACTGTTTATGCTTTTATGCAGAATTATTCAGCATACATTGTAATTGTTTACAACCATGATTTCTATTTTTGTAATAAACAATAGAACGAATATTTGCATCTCTTTCGCCCCAAATATTTCATTGTATGTATAAGTCAGAGCATCCTTGACTCTTTTTTATATTTAAGTAAATACCAGAACTAAGATTCATTGTGTTCCAGGCAAACAGGTAAGATCTTGTTGTACTAGACTGTTCATTTTACTGTTTAAGGTTTCCTACACATATATAAACCTGTCCATCTCTTCATCGACAGACTCGGGAGGTACAGTAACCTGCCTAATCCAATACCATCCTAGTACAGACTATGCTTTACGTATATGTTGACACTAATATACAAACTGTTTGCTAGATTGTTCCTTAAACTCACAATCCTCGGGTTTTTTCCTCGAGTCTACCCAGACTCTTCCCTGTAGGGGGCAGGAAGCACTGACATATTTTATGATCAGCTGATTGATGTATAACGGTAACATCAAGTGTCTCTAGGTCTAAAGACCGAAGAGGAAAGTTTTAGCTCGAGATGAACGGCACTATTGAAAATCCACAGATACATTAATGCTCTGGTACACTTCCATCACGACAACATGGCCTAAGCCCAAAAAACGGATTTTGAGCGAAGCGAAAAATCTATTTTTGGGTGAGGTAGCCATGTCGTCCTGATGGACCCACCTTCTTTTGGGACAAAAGGATAATGAATCCCTCCCTATGGTACTGTATCTGCAACACCTACAAAGCTACAAAGAATGACGGTGGCACCTCGCGGTGGGGGATTGGTGCACTATTTGCAGAGCAGTAGGGAGCGTCGAGAGCGATGTCTCTGTAACGACTCTCCTTATTCTAACCTCTCTTTCCCCTCGAAGTGAAAGCTCTATTGGGGCGTAGATAGCCATGAGACGTGTCAAGAGTACGTCCTCTCATATTACGCGATATCCCTGCATAAAATTTTAAGGGATATTCGCTCCAGGAGTTAGAATTCTGGATACCTTTGGTAAATTCTCTGGGATATATCACTGTAGGTCAAATATACCTAGGAAGCTACCTTCGAAGGAACTTCCATCAGGACGACATGGCTACCTCACCCAAAAATAGATTTTTCGCTTCCCTCAAAATCCGTTTATTTAGTAAGCCAGAACGACTGTCCCGGTTCTTAACTAATTATCAGTATTAGTTATTTAGTCCTCATTGCTAGGAATTAGTTATATTATGCCGTTAGTATTCTTTAGTTTCGGCGAATGTAGGTGGCCGATCTTCCGGTGCTAGGCATGCTAGCCTAAGCGCTTTAGTTTACTTTCATGCATGATATAATATGTGTTCCTAGTGTTATCCTATTTAAATGAAGATATTAGGCAATTATACATATAAGATTCCCTGATTGCACATGGGTATTTTCCTCCTTCTAGTGAGTATACAAGGGGTTTTGATGAATCAGGTAGTCGATTCCCCTGCTTCTAGCCTAGTAGCCTAGGGGATTTAGTATACTTTTGCACATCCCCGTTTACCTTTATGTATAAGGTAATCTCTCTTCCCTCTGAGGTAGCCTAGGCTGCATCCTAGCCCTCCTTGCCCTGAATTGTGATTCTGGTAAGGTTAGGCTAGGGTTTTCTTCCCCGTCCCAAAGCCATTGTGCATGAACTTTGCATTCGGGTCAGAACCTCAGAGTAACTGTCGTGTGCCTCCAGCTACCCCAATAAGTGAATGAACTCTCCTGCTGGACCCCGTTGGCTGGCATAGGGGGGCTCTGCCCACACCCCCCCCCACCAGACCACACCTGGAGGGGTCATCAGACCCCTCCTCCCTGTGGCCTAGCGACTTGTCCTGCTCTTGCATACTCTGGGCTGGGAGATATGATTTTCCCTAGCCTAGGTTAAGCAGGCTTAGGGATTCTGTTTCTTTATAGTTTGGGACGGCCTGATGATGCCGGTTCCTTACTGTACTAACCCACCCTAGGCTGGAGAATGAACTCTCCTTATACCTGGGGCGGTGCCGGTGCTGAAACAGAATCCCCTGGTTAGAGTGCTGGAGAAGGCTTACGCCAACCCCTTACACTCCTTACACAGGACCCTTTCCCTCCCCCTCTGTCCTTTGGTGACGGCCTAGCCATCACACCCCCCTCCACTGTCCTACATCTCATCGAGTGCCGGTGGGTTGTAGGGTCGGCACGGTCTTTCGCCTGCTGGACCGAGCCGTTCAGCAACCCCCACAGAGCTGCGGCTGGATGGAGGCCTGATCATGATATGTTCTCCCCTTCCATTTGAACCCTCCTTCCCGAGGAAGGCGGGGTTAGGGTGGCAAAACTGCCGCCCTCCCCTCTCCTTCCCTCACTGCTTTCTCTCTCTCTCTGTTCTAGTGCTGCTTCTTCGCGGCCCACTGTCACACCGACTCTTCCGGCACCAGCCGGCAGTGTAGCCTAGGTTACCGCCCAGTCATATAGCATGATGACAGGGTAGGTGTACCTTCAACCGGTTGCCCGCAGGCGGCCTGCCGGCATGCATGGGGTTTTCTCCTTTACCCTGCCACATAGAAAGATGGCTGGGGCGGGTTGCCCTCTGCCGGCAGTCTGCCGGTGGCCGGTGGGCCTCCGGCAGTCCGGCGGGACGGCAATGCACCGGCTCCACTTATATTTACAATATGTGACAGTGGACTGTCCTCTTGCACTAGCCCTTCCATCAGTACGCCGGCAATGTCCGTTGTATGGCTGTATACAGTAGACAGTATATCTGTGGTATAGTACATACCGTAGACAGAAAACTATGGTGTATAGTTATGCAATAGATAAATTTCTAGCATACTCTGTCCATCCATGCACAGTCCCTTGCTGGGACCTACCTGAATTGGGGATTAATATCCTCCCCTTTTCTTTACGCTGATTGATCATAGGCTACCCACCCCCGCCTTTTATTCCACTATTGATTCCTTGGAAGCGGTGCTGCTTACACTACTCTACCCCTATGGGCTAGATTCTACCTTCGGGCCTGCCTTGATGGGTGCCCTAGAATTAATAGTGGAGAAGGGTCGCGGCAACTGGCTGGGCAGGATTCACAAGTACGTATGTGTCTTCCCTACTTCATTTCCAGCTGAACTATCCTAAGCTTACACTTGGAAAGGAATCTTATATTATAATTAAGATTACATTAAGATTAATCTAAGATTACTCTGTCTAACATGATAGACTTCACATACTCATGTACCTTTCCTTTCTTTACAGGAGGAGTACGTCCGGTGTGAGAGCGCCTTCTGCACCGTTCAGCACCGGGACTTCTACGGCCATCTGGCGTGCCGAACACACGCCAGCTGCTCTGTCACCCAGGGGTATTTGAGGTACTGGGACCCACAGGTATGCACCACGTGCAAGGACCTGCTTAACGAGGCGTTTGAGACTCCCCAGTCTGCGGAGTCAAGAGACATCGCTCGGGAGAAACTGCGCAAGTGGGTGCATGGTTTCCAAAAGAACGCCACAGGGCCTTACCTTCCCAACGAGCGGATGAGGTCTATGCTCTTCCCTAAGGCGTCTGCGGATGCCGTAATCCCTCGACCTGAGATCCCATGCGTCCAGCTGACGGTTGATCCCGACGTATCGGATGCACTGCAAGACATCCACTTAGATGACGACAGGATGTCAGAGGTGTCAGACACCACCGAGAAGACCCTTATGGCCAAGGGTCACGAAGAGGGGCCTACGGCGGCTCCTGAATCCAAGGAAGAGGACGTTGCAACGGCCTCTGTGTCGTCGGTTATCCTCTCGGAACCAATTCCCTCTACGTCGTCCACTCCTCTGCCCACAAACCCAGACGGCTCCATGGATTCATTCCAAACCATGATGGCAATCCTCGAGGAGAGGTTCAGGAAGAGGGACAAGGATTTCAAGAAGGAAATGCTTCGCTTGACGATGCAACGCGGGCCTCAAAGGAGGCTCAACGTCAAGGAACTTCCTACCTGCTTAGTGACCAACCCGTGGAAGCATGCCGAGTACATGCCCATCACCAGCGGGAGGATCGTGATCTCGGACAAGCTAGGCGCCGTCCCCCTTGAAAAGGTGGAATTCTGGCCTAGCTTCGAGGCGTACCCGGACTGCTTTGTACGACTCAAGTCGGAACCCGCTTCCAAGGAGGAAACAGAGCCAAAGGAGGTCATCGTGTTTGACCACGCGAAGGCTCAATCCATGCTAGCAGGCTGCCTGAAGGACAAGGGCTACACCAACTCTAAGGTGCCAGGCCTTAGCAAGAAACACCCGTCCTTTCTTGCTCCCGATACAATGGTCTTCCCCTTCACAGAGAAGTCCCTCTTGGCATTGCTAAAGGCGGTGGAGGCGGGGAAACCTTGCCCTACATTGGAGGAATGTAGGCCACTCTCCCTCGCCTTAACCCCCGACGACAAGAACTGGAAGGACATCCAGTTAACCTTCTCTGTTGGAAAGTTGGAGGCCGACATCGCTGGACGTCAGTTCAGTGAGAACTTCCCCAAACTGTCCGAGTATCTCCTTCATCGGGAACAGGACGTCCCTCCAGAAAGGAGAGGAGGCAGGGGAGCAGGCAGTCGAGGAGGCAAGCCCTCTGGAAATCAGAAGCAATGAGATGCTTCAGGTGGGAGGAAGACTCCGTCTCTTCAGGGATCGTTGGACCTTCGATCCCTGGGCTCACAGCATCATCAAGAATGGACTAGGCTGGAGCTGGAGGACATCACCACCAGCTTTCCCCCAATTCTTCCAACACTCCACCCCCATCCTGGAAGAATACTTCCAAGAACTCTTGAACAAAAAGGTGATCAAGAGGGCAAAGTCCATCAGGTTCCAAGGAAGACTGTTGTGTGTTCCCAAGAAAGACTCCGACAAACTCAGAGTCATTCTGGACTTGTCCCCTCTCAACAAGTTCATCGAGAACAACAAGTTCAAGATGCTGACCCTTCAGCACATACGAGTCCTATTGCTCCAAAAGGCATACACAGCCTCGATAGACATGGCGGACGCCTACTGGCACATTCAAATAAATTGCCAGACCTCCTCCTACCTAGGATTCAGGCATCAAAGAAGACAGTACGTTTTCAGAGCCATGCCCTTCGGGCTAAACATAGCCCCAAGGATCTTCACGAAGCTTGCAGGGACAATCGTTCAACAACTACGCCTACAAGGCGTCCAGGTGATGGCTTACCTGGACGATTGGCTGGTGTGGGCAGCATCAGAAAAGGAATGCCTGCAAGCCTCCGAGAAAGTGATCCAATTCCTGGAACATCTAGGATTCAAGATAAACACCAAAAAGTCTCGACTATCTCCAGCTCAGAAGTTCCAATGGCTAGGCATACATTGGGACCTTCAGTCACACCGTCTTTCCATTTCGATAAAAAAGAGGAGGGAAATAGCGAGGTCTGTCAAGAGACTTCTCAAATCCAAACGGATTTCAAGACAACAACAGGAACGGGTGCTCGGCTCCCTCCAGTTCATTTCAGTGACAGACCCAGTGCTAAGAGCACAGCTAAAAGATGCATCGGGAGTCTGGAGAAGATACATATCAAACGCTCGAAGAGATCTCAAAAGACCACTACCGTCTCGGCTACAATCACACCTCAAGCCATGGTCGGAGGCCAAAAAGTTCAGGAGGTCGGTACCTCTGCAACTACCTCCGCCCTCGGTCATCATCCATACAGACGCATCGCTAGAAGGATGGGGGGGTCACTCCCATCAACATCAAGTTCAAGGAACGTGGTCCCCTCTGTTCAATATGTTTCACAACAACATCTTGGAGGCCATGGCAGTCTTTCTCACATTGAAGAGGCTGTCCCCACGTCCCTCAGTCCACATACAACTGACTCTGGACAGCGACGTAGTGGTCTGATGTCCGAATCGTCAGGGCTCAAGATCGCCCCAACTCAACCAAGTGTTGTTGTCCATCTTCCGTCTGGCGGAGAAGAAAAGATGGCACCTCTCAGCAGTTCACCTTTAAGGGTTCCGCAACGTGACGGCGGATGCTCTATCCAGGATAGCTCCGATAGAGTCAGAATGGTCCCTAGACGCAGACTCATTCTCCTTCATCTCTCACCAAGTCCCGGAACTGCAGATCGACCTCTTCGCAACGAGCAACAACAAGAATCTTCCTCACTACGTGACCCCATACGAGGACCCTTGAGCGGAACAGATGGACCAAGATTTACCTGTTCCCTCCGCCCAACCTTCTGCTAAAGGTCCTCACCAAGCTGAGATCCTTTCAAGGAATAGCGGCCCTAGTGGCTCCCAAGTGGCTCCGGAGCAACTGGTTCCCATTAATCCTGGAATTACAACCGAAGCTAATTCCCCTGCCGGACCCAGTGCTGTCCCAACAAGTTCAGAAGTCGACTGTCTTCGCTTCATTACAGAAAACCCGAGACCTACATCTCATGATTTTCTCTCCCTAGCCGTCAAGAAGAGGTCTGGGATCTCGAAAGAAAGCTTAGACTTCTTGGAGGAATGTAAAACTAAATCTACCAGAAGGCAATATGAATCATCTTGGAAAAAATGGGTGGCCTTTGTCAAGGCGAGAAATCCTAAGGAAATATCGATGGATTTCTGCTTGTCCTTTTTCATTCACCTTCATGGACAAGGCTTAACGGCTACCACGATTTCCACGTGTAAATCGGCCTTGATAAGACCCTTACTATACGCCGTCCAGATAGACCTGCCCATCGAAATCTTTAACAAATTGCCGAAGGCATGTGCTAGACTCAGACCTGCAGCCCCTCCGAGACCTATCTCCTGGTCTCTCGATAAGGTGCTACATTTTGCCTCAGGTTTGAACAATGAGACTTGCCCTCTGAAAGATTTGACTCAGAAAGTGATTTTCTTGTTTGCTCTAGCCTCGGGTGCTAGAGTTAGTGAAATTGTGGCATTATCAAGGGAAGAAGGCCAGATTCAGTTCGCAGAAACAGGCGAACTCACACTCTTTCTTGACCAAACGTTTCTCGCCAAGAACGAGCTACCCACTAAGAGATGGGGTACCTGGAGAATCTGCCCTCTGAAGAAAGATATCTCTCTTTGTCCACTGGAGACTCTAAAGGTCTATCCTCGCAGAACTTCAGACTTTGGTGGAGGGCAGCTCTTTAAAGGAGAAACATCGGGTTTCAACTTGTCACTTAAACAACCTTGGGCGAAGATCACCTACTTCATTTGCATAGCGGATCCTGACAGTACACCCGCAGGTCACGATCCTAGGAAAGTCGCCTCTTCCTTGAATTTCTTCCAATCAATGGATTTCGAGTCTTCGCTCGTTTACAGGATGGAAGTCATCCAAAGTGTTCTTTAAACATTATGCGAAGCAGGTGCAAGAGGTGAAACACTTTGTGGTAGCGGCAGGTAGTGTGGTAAAACCTGTAGCTTAGTGCTGCAAAGAACAGTGAGATATATGGGACTCTAACTCTTAGGGTGACTGTGTTGACACTAATGCGCAACATAGTGTAATTTGTGTTACCATGATGACACTATGGACTGTTCTAATATACTGAGGTGATGTTACATAGACTAAACACTTGTGCCACGTGTTTATGACATGAAGTGTATATAAAGACATTCTCAGAAAGACTTTACAATTCCTATGGAATCGACATGTGTGGGTGGCAAGTAACCTTTTCAGGTACCATGTCCATTTTTGTCTATGTATTAAGTCTATGTAATTTATTTGCATCTTTTATTACAGCTTTACATTATAATTTATGTACGCTAATTCTTATTTATTGTTAATAAATAGATTTATTGGTTCTTGTGCGTCTTATTTCGCCCTAACATTATAATAAAATCTGTTTGAGAGTATTATTACCCTCTACTCTGCATAATGTGCTCGAACAATAGAATTCTATCGTTCCTACGCTTAAACAAACCCACCTGGCTCGGTATAACTTGTTCCGACACGTGATACATACTCTATCTATCACCTTGCTCTGAGACTGGCAGGTCCTTCTCGGTGCTGGGTGGGTTCCATTTACCATGCAACTTCGAGACTTTCCAGAGTCCAGTGGGACTCTTCCCTGCAGGGGGGCAGGAAGCAGTAAGATAGTACATGCTCATCTGAAATGACATATACCGGTAATGTCATAGGTCTCTTAGGTCACATGACCAAAGGAATATTGTCTAGAAGTTGAAGGCACTACTGAGGGGAAAAATCCACGATTCATTAATGCTCTGGTACACTTCCATCAGGACGACGTGGCCTGAGCCCAAAAAGCGGATTTTGAGAGAAGCGAAAAATCTATTTTTGGGTGAGATAGTCATGTCGTCCTGATTGACCTGCCCTCTGTTCTCTATAAGGCCTTGGCAGGCCCCCTCCTGATCTTACTGTATCATGGGGGCTGGTCTTAATGCTAAAAGGAATGGAGTTGGTGGGCAGAGTTGACGTCAGCAAGATGGCGACGAATATGATGTCATCCGAGTGCCCATAACAGTAACGGAGGAGGAGAACTTTGCAACGGCTCCTCCTATATCTTGCCACTTGTTCCCCCCTCGAAGTGTAAACGCTATGTGGGGTGCAGATAGCTATGTGGCGTGTCAAGAATACGTCCCCTGTTATTATGCGATATCCTAAAGGACAACCTTGAGGGTACTCGGGCCAGAAGTTAGAATTCTGGAAACCTTTAGTTTAATTCTCTGGGAATATCCACTGTAGTCAAATATACCCTTAGGAAGCTACTAAAGGAACCTTCCATCAGGACGACATGGCTATCTCACCCAAAAATAGATTTTTCGCTTAGCTCAAAATCCATTAAGTAATTTGTATTATTCCAAACATACATACCTGGAGCTATATATATGGGATTACCTTTCGGCGAAGCTGAAAGACAAGCCAAGAATAATTTTTAGCAAGGGATAACCATCCAACCCACAAGTTACCGGGGGGGGGGGGGGGTAGACCAGCTACCCCTCTCACTCACACACCTGGGTTGAGTAACCACTTTGCTTTATGGCAGGACTTCTTGGGGGATAGGGCTGGCGGGTCAATTTGTATAAATAGCTCCAGGTTTGTATGTTAGGAAAAATATAAATTACAGTACTTACAAATTTGTCATTTGTTATGTCACAAATACAAAAACCATCCGCTATTTATAGGGGATGACTTACCTCTTAGAAGGGGGAAAGTCCTCACCAATAGGCTTTGGCATTTGACTCAGGGCTCTCTCTACTTCGATCTAGATCATTCATAGTAGGAACCCTACCCTCGATAAAAAAGTGTGCTTTGCACCTTTAGTAGCCTGCATAAACTGTGCATTTGGGATACTAGTAATGTGACTGTTCCAGTAATAGGATCTCGAGTCATAGGAATCTGAGAGAACTGAGACTTTACCCAATACCCACCCTCGCAGGGGTATTAGGGATGTAACAATTACTATTTCTATACAGTACTTAGGATACACAAGAGAAATTACAAATTCGGAAATAAATTGCATTTCCCTCAACTAATACAAACCTGGAGTTATTTAATTGCATTATCTTTCGGCGAAGCTGGAAGGTAGCCGTTAGATTTCAAGTGCGAGGTGGCAACCCTGTCTAACCGCTTGAGCGGATAGGCTGGGGGTGCCTAGGGGGTACCCCGCCGCCTCTATATATACTTTCACAGCAATGAGGTACGTCACGTTTGATCGCAGGTAGGACATCTGGGGGACAGGTGATGGCGGGCCAATTTAAATAAACAACAGGTTTGTAAAAGTTAGGGAAAAATACAAATTATCTCTGAATTTTTCATTTGTTCCCTTCCCATACTAAGGAATCTTCCGTTATTTATTAGGATGACTCGCTCTCAGGTCGGTGGAAGTCCCAAGTCTGGCATGGATATTGACCAGGTTTTACCTAGTACAGTATATGACCGGAGGCTTAGGGAAAACTTTAACACCTCACTAAAATATACTGAGTGAGTATAATAGCAGCTTGTACAATTCAGTGTAATAGTTTGTTGTCTTGTATAAACCCCTTCTGAGTTAATATATGAAAAACAAGATGTATCCCATTGCTTACCTTGTAGAAAGCAATGGGAACATGGACAGTATATAAATTTATGACTTATACTAGGCTACACAAGGGAAGCAATAATTACCAGCAGAGGTTGAAGAAAGCTTGAGAGGGACCCATGGTGCTGTACCCAAAGGGAGAGAAAAATGAAGAAAGGAAAAGCCAAAAATACTCTCATTCATCCCAGTCTTAACCTGGGTAACCAATGCCATCAACCAACTGCTACTTGTCCATCAAGGAATCTGAGGTATTCTTAAACAACTTGTTGAACAGCCACCACAGGACCAATAGTGAATGTATCGAGTCTCCTGTGGGTTATGTCTTAAGTAATGGGCTGTAAAAGTAGTTTGTCTCTTCCACACGCCCACTTGAAGTACTTGAAACACAGAGAAGTTGTATTTCAATGCCAAGTAAGTGCTAACTCCCCTGACATCATGGGAGCTCCAAGTCGGCGGAGCCGGAGGAGGATCGTGAGCCAAGGCTCTTTCGATCACTTGGCGGATCCAGGAGGAAACCGTGTTTTTAGTGATCCTCCACCTTGCTCACCCTGAGCTAAAAAACAAGAGGTGTTAGTCGTGCCGTGTTGCTGCAATGCGTTTAAGATAGTACCTCAAACTCCTCACTGGGCATAGTAACAACTGATCTGGGTCATTGGTTATGGAACGGGGACTAGCAATCTGTAAGGGCCTGAATCTATGGTCCAGTACCCCCCGGATTTTGAGTTTTAGCAATGAACTCAGGGATGAAGCTGAGTGTCACTTACCCCCTATCCCCTTGAATGGGCAATGTCATACGAGAGGCCATGAAGTTCACTGACTCTCTTTGCAGAGGCTAAAACGAGCAGGAACGGCGTCTTCAAAGGGAGGTTTCGGTCAGTTGCATGGCATAATGGTTCGTAGGGAGCTCCTTTTAAGGATTGCAAGACGCAAACTACGTTCCAAGGAGGAGGCCTAATTTCTGACAGGGGGCAATTGATCTCATAACTCTGTATGAGTAAAGAAAGCTCCAACGAAGAGGAAATGTACACTCCTTTAGCTTAAAGGCAAGGCTAAAGGCTGAGTGATAACCTTTTACCGCAGAGACAAAAAGAATCTTTTCCTCCCGAAGGTATACAAGAAACTCTATTACTGGAATAGTGGCATCGAGCAGAGAGATATTCTTTCCAAGACACAAACCACAAAAGATGACAAATTCGTAGATAATTTGTATTTTTCCTAACTATACAAACCTTAGCTATTTAATATGGGTAATTACTTTTGGCATAGCTGAAATGACGAGCCATTAGAATTTTAAGGAGGGTTTACTACCCCACCGCTAGTTAGTGGGGGGGGGGGGTTAGGGAGGGTAACTTGCTAACCCCCCCCCCCCCCCCTCACACACACCTGTGCTTGAGCTCACTTTGCTTAGAGGTAGGACTTCACGGGGGATAGGGCTGGCGGGCAAGTTTGATTAAATAGCTAAGGTTTGTATAGTTAGGAAAAATACAAATTACCTACGAATTTGTCATTTGTTTCGTAACTGAAATACAAACCACGCTATTTAATATGGGTGACTCACCCTTTAGGAAGGGTGGCAAGTCCCAACCAGTACTGGCTTTTAGCTTTGCCCGGGGACTCAGTATCTGAGTGTGTCAGCACTCAACCATAAGGAGTCCCTGCACCTCGCTAGAACCTTGCTATGCAAGGGCTGCGGTCTACGTAAGCTGTGTGTGAAGGAATGAAGTGCGACTTGTCCTAGGAAGTTGACCTGTGGTCCTTTAGATGGAAACTTTAGGCTAGGACTCTACCAATACCACCTCGTCAGGGTATGGGGACATGACAGTATCAGCTTAATACTAGGAACACAAGGTATCATGGTTTACCTGCAGTGGTTCGAGGTCAGCTGTGCACAGAACCCAGGATGCTGCTGTCCCCAAGAGAGGGGAGGATGAAGAAAAGAATAAGGGCCAGACAAACCTTTTCATTCATGCAGACTAAGACCGGGTAACAATGCCCTCAACCTTCTGCTACTTGTCCATTAAGGAGCCCTAGGTTTTAAACCAGCTGTTGTGCAGCCACCACAGGGCCGATAGAGAACGTATCGAGCCTCCTGTGGGTCACGTCTTGCAGGTAGTGGGCTGTGAAGGTCGTCTGACGCTTCCACACCCCCGCTTGTAGAACCTGCATCACTGAAAAGTTCTTCTTGAAGGCCAGGGACGTAACTACGCCCCTGACATCATGTGCTCTAGGGCGACGTGACGGAGGAAGGTCAGGATTCAGGGACAGATGGATCACCCTACGAATCCTTGCCGAGATGGTATTCTTGGTAACCCTCCTCTTAGTTCTCCCAGTGCTCACAAACAATGCCTGCACTTGGGGACGAACTGCAACCGTTCTTTTGAGATATAGCCTCACACTCCTTACTGGACAAAGTAGGAGATGGTCTGTGTCATCTGTTACAGAACGAAGACTCGAAATCTGGAAAGAGTCGAACCGAGGGTCTTGCACTCCCGGATCCTGAGTCTTAGCAACAAACTCAGGGACGAATCTGAATGTTACCTCCCCCCATACCCTTGAATGGGCGATGTCATACGAGAGACCATGAAGTTCACTGACTCACTTGGCCGAGGCCAAAGCTAGTAGGAACACCGTCTTCCAAGTTAGGTGGCAATCTGAAGCCTGGTGTAATGGTTCGTAGGGAGGTCTCTTAAGAGACTTGAGAACTCGAACCCCGTTCCATGGAGGAGGTCTCACTTCCGACTAAGGGCAGGTAAGTTCATAACTTCGTATGAGTAGGGAAAGTTCCAGCGAGGAAGAAATGTCCACTCCTTTGAGCCTGAAGGCTAGACTTAAGGCTGAGCGATAGCCTTTCACTGCCGAGACTGAAAGGCGCATTTCTTCCTGCAAATACACGAAGAACTCCGCTATTGCTGGAATAGTGGCATCAAGTGGAGAGATAACCCTTCCACGACACCAACCACAGAAAACTCCCCACTTTGCCTGGTAGACCGATGCGGATGACGATTGCAGGTGTCCAGACATCCTGTTCGCAACTTGTTGCGAAAATCCTCTCTCAGCGAGGAGATGCTGGATAGTCTCCAGGCGTGAAGTCGTAGCAAAGCTACGGCTTTGTGAAAGACGTTGGCGTGTGGTTGTTTGAGTAGCTCGTGTCGTGGAGGGAGTTCTCTCGGAAATTCCATTAGGAGTTGCAGAAGGTCTGGAAACCATTCCGCTTGATGCCATAGCAGAGCTATAAGGGTCATCGAGAGATTGACCGATATTCTGGTCTTGTTGAGCACCCTCCTCATCAGACAGAACGGGGGAAAGGCGTATACGTCGATGTTGTCCCACCGTTGTTGGAAGGCATCTTGCCAGAGTGCCTTGGGATCCGGGACTGGGGAGCAGTACAGCGGGAGCTTGAAGTTCAGCGCTGTAGCGAACAGATCCACAGTCGGGGAACCTCACAAAGTCAGAACTTTGTTGGCTACTAGATGATCCAAAGACCACTCGGTACTCACTATCTGAGACGCTCTGCTCAGACTGCCGGCGAGCACATTCCTCTTGCCTGGAATGAAGCGAGCCGATAGTGGAATCAAGTGGGCTTCGGTCAATCTCAGTATCTCTACTGCGAGATGGGAAGGCTGCTTTAAAAAAGGTACCTCCTTGCTTGTTGATGTAAGCTACTACTGTGGTGTTGTCGCTCATCACCACCACAGAGTGACTCGCCAGGTATTGTTGGAACTGTTGAAAGGCCAGGAGTACGGCCTTCATTTCAAGCAGATTTATATGGAGGTACTTTTCCGATTCTGACCACAGGCCTGAGGTCCTGTGATGCAGAACGTGGGCCCCCCACCCTTTCTTTGAGGCGTCCGAAAACAGCATCAAATCTGGGGGGAGGACAAGAAGATCCACTCCCCTTCGTAGGTTCTCGTCTGTCACCCACCACTGAAGGTCCGTCTGTTCCGCAGGACCCATAGGGATCATGACGTCCGGGGAATCGTGACCCTGATTCCACCGGGATTTGAGTCGCCATTGGAGGGATCTCATTCTGAGGCGACCGTTGGGAACTAGACGGGCCAAGGATAAGACGTGACCGAGGAGACGTAACCACAATTGGGCTGGAAGCTCTTCTCGTCTGAGGAAAGGACCCGCGACCCTCCTCAGCCTTGCTATCCTGTCGTCTGATGGGAAGGCTTTGAGGAGATTGATGTCTATGATCATGCCTAGATATACCAGTCTTTGAGTGGGAAGCAAAGAAGACTTCTCGAGATTTACCATGATCCCCAGATCTTGGCAAAGTCCCAGAAGTTTGTCTCGGTGTCGAAGAAGGGCTAACTCCGAGTCTGCTAGGATCAGCCAGTCGTCCAGATAACGGAGGAGACGGATGCCGATCCTGTGTGCCCACGACGATATTAGGGTGAACACTGATGAAAACCTGTGGTGCTGTGGAGAGACCAAAGCACAGCACCTTGAACTGGTACACCTTGTTGTCTAGGCTGAATCTTAAGTACTTCCTTGAAGACGGCTGGACTGGGATCTGGAAGTACACGTCCTTCGGGTCCAGTGTACACATGAAGTCTTGCGGTCTCACTGCAAGTCTGACCGTGTCTGCGATCTCCATGCTGAACGGGGTCTGCTTGACAAACCTGTTCAGAGCTGAGAGGTCGATGACTGGTCTCCAGCCTCCAGACGCCTTCTTTACAAGGAAGAGTCGACTGAAGAAGCCAGGGGACCAGTCGACGACCTCTTGGAGAGCGCCCTTCTTCAACATGGTCTCGACTTCTGCCCGAAGGGCTTGCCCCCTTGCCGATCCCATGGCATGGGAGCTCAACGACACTGGATTCGCTGTCAGGGGAGATAGAGATGTTGTGAACGGGACACGATATCCTTGACTGATAACGGAAATCGTCCAGGAATCGGCCCCGAGTTGCTGCCACCTGTTTGCACAACTTTGCAGGCATCCCCCCACTGGTGGACATGCAAGGGGACTGCCAATCCTAGCGTTTGCAGCCTCGGACGCTCCCTCTAGGATTCTTTCCTCCCCTGGAGGACTTTTTGCCTTTCTTGTCCTTAACAGGAAAGGGCTTAGACACCGTTGTCTTCGCTGTAGCTACCGGTTTCGTGGTCTTGGTAGGACGTGATTGCTGGGTTGCTGGAGGTTTATAGGGCTTCGATGTTAAAGCTCTATGTAGGAGAGAGTCCTGGTTGGACTTCCTCCACCTCTCAGCCGCCTGCTCCACGTCTTTAGGCTCGAACAAGTTCTTCCCCGTGATGGAAGAATGTCTGAGCCTGCTGATCTCGGTACTGAGGACCTTTTGGTGGAATCTCTCAGACACCGCATCTCGACGTTTCAAGATGGTATTAGCCCACAAGTTCGAGACTTGGTGGGCTAGAAACTTGATTGTACGAGTGCCTGAGAGTAAAAAGGTCTCCATGGCCTTCCTGGTACTCTCTTTGGACAAGTCCTCTGAACGTAACAGGATGCCCAGAGACCCTAGCCAGATGTCCAGCCACGAAATTGCCTGCATGGCACACTTCGCTACCTTCTCCTGGCTTAGGATCTCCGTTGCCGAGAACGAGACTTGCCGGTTGGAGAGTCTCTCTAGAGGGACTCCCCTGGTAAGCTCTTCCAAAGAGTGGTGTAGGGGAAGAGCTAAACAAGTCTCCATGATGTCAAAGTACCTCCTCTGATGGACTCGAGGAGGCGAGAGGAGTTTGTTGCCGGCGCTGGATCGGCTGGAGGAGGCAAGCTCGGAGAGCTGGCCTTCGACCTTGTCTCTGGTATTCTTAACCCCTTGAGACCAGGGCAAAGCCACGCTGGCCTTTGAGGGTTTTTGAGTACCAAAGACTTGGTCCAAGACCATGTCCTTGCCCTCACGAGGGGGAATCTCTGGATCCCCAAACCCATTGAGATTCCTCATAAGGGTCAAAACCTGCCAGAACGCATGCTCTGACTCCTGAAGGGCTAGCAGCGAAGTGTCCTGTCCCCAAAGGCTCTTCTTGGGGGGACTCGTGGACGTCTCTGAGGGCTTGGCTGGCTCCGGTCTAATCCTTGAGTATGACTTAGGCAAAGTCTTAGAGTCCTTCGACTCCCTCCTGGGAGGGATGCAGGACTCCAACAGTGATGGTGGGAGGCTCTTCTCCACCCCTACCCGAGAAGACTTCCAGCGCGAGGTGGGGTTTCCCTCATTGGTGCGATGGGGGAACGCCTCACCTCGCGTGACTCCCCTGAGGATGGGAAATCTTCGTCCGAAGGGGAGGGAGTGAAAGTCTGGGGGGGGGTGAGGAGGCCTTCCTCAAAGACTTCCGAGGAGTCAGCTTCGCCCTTGGAGAAGTTATCACGTCAGTTAATCCTCTCTTCCTCTTCAGGGGAGTAGAAGCTGCCAATGATTTGTGGCCCAGCTCAGAGAGAACAGGCTTAAAAGCCTGCATGACCACTCTGACCAGGGACCCAAACCAAGGCTGCTGACTGACAGCTGCGCTGTCAGAAACTCCCTCTGGAGGGAAGGGGATCATTCGATCCCTGAGAGGAGTTACCAAATGAGGGTTTGCCTGAAAAGAAGGAGAAAAGTTCCTGGACCTATCCGGAATCCTCCCTCCCACCGGTGAGCGCGCTGTTCTGCGCTTGAGGGGGGGAACGCGGCAATGATGACCTGGCCGCGCGTTGTCCTGCAGCCTCACTCTGGGGATCGCACTGGCACTCGCGCGATGGGAATTGCCCTGGGATGCGCGCGGAAGATTGCTAGCGCACTCGGGCGTGCGAAGGCGATGGCGAGGGCGCGCGGGCGAGCGATGGCGCGCGAGGGCGAGCGATGGCGCGCGGGCGAGCGATGGCGCGCGGGCGAGCGATGGCGCGCGGGCGAGGGCGTGTGCGGGCAAGCAGGCGCGCGGGCGAGCGATAGCGTGCAGGGGCGCGGGCTGGAGATGGCAGAGGGCGCCCAGAAGGCTGAATGAGCGCTCGCGCGCGCGTGAAGGCAATTGTTCGCGTGCGCAGGCACGCAGGGTCTGGCCAAAGAGCCCGTGCGGGTGATAAAGTTGGGCGCGCGCGCAGGAGATATATCCCTTGTGCGCGGGCGCGCATGAGAGCGCACATCTGGCTGCGGTGATGAACGTGGCCGCGCTGGGCGCGCGTGTGCAACCTCGTGGGCGCGTGTCGGAGACTGCGTGCCATGGCGCGCTGGTGAAGGATGGCGCGCAGGCGGGGTCCGATGGCGCTTCGGCGATCGATGGCGCGTTGGTGAGTGCTGGCGCGCAGGGGAAGAGGTTAACTTCCCCATTGCGCCCAGATCAGAAGATCGTGGGCGCCCAGGAGATCGTTGGCGCGCAAGAGATCGTTGGCACGCAGGTGAGCGCTGGCACGCAGGAGAGCGCTGGCATGCAGGAGAGCGCTGGCACGCAGGCGAGCGCTGGCGCGCAGGAGAACAGGAGCGCGCAGGAGAACAGGAGCGCGCATGGTGCGCAGTACGATGAGGGCGCGCAGTGGCGCGCTGGCGATCAGGAGAGCGCTGGCGCGCAGGTGAGCGCTGGCGCGCAGGTGAGCACTGGCGCGCTATAACAGGAACATCTGCAGGCGAGCGCTTGCGCGCAGGTGCGCAGGTGATCGTTGGCACGCAGGGGAGACCTGGCACGTAAGGGACTTATGCACAAATTTGTGCAAAAGCCCTTGATGCCCCGAAGGGACCGTTGCCCTTTTTACAACGGGATGAGTTGGCGCCCACAGCGCGTCAGCAGCCAGGAACGGCGACGGCAGGTCAGCAGGTCTGGCGGGTGGAAGGTCGGCGTGCCCTTTGTAAGGACGACCTTCCACCGAAGGAGATCGCGAACGATCTGCGGAGAGGTCCAGGGATGTAGCTGGTAGAGTCGGAGAACGACGGCGAGATTCCTCTGCGGCGGACTGCGGAGATGATGAACCAAAGAGGCGCCTCCTAACACCCTTGTGAGGTGAAGGAAGGCCTCTATGATGAAGAGGAAGGCGGGCTTTACGCCTTATAAGCCCTCTGGGGGCCGTGGGGTCAGCGGGCTGACCATCAGCAGTCCTCCGAAGAGGAGTCTCTGCGAGTGAACTCCCCCGAGGGGGAGAATCACCGGCAGGAGAGACCGTTGGACTTAGTTCCTCCCTCGAAGGATGCTCGGAGGGGGGAACTAAGCCTTCAGCTACATCAGGAACATCACGAGCAGAGGTTTGATACAACTCATTGGAAGCCTCTGCCACAACAATGTCGACGATAGACAGAGGATCAACCTCTGCTAAAGTCGGCGATTGTTTGACAGCTGCCCCCAACCTGATCATGTCAAACAAGGCTTCCTTGGAGGGCGAACCCTCAAGCCCCAAGGAAGCCCAAAGCTGTAACAAATCATTATTAGATACAGGTACATTTAAATCCTCCCACGGAGGAGGAGCAGGAGCTGCCTCGCTATGGGAGGCAACTCCCTCTCCCAAACCCCGAGATCGGTCAACAGAACTACGGCCCACTCTACCACTCGACAATTTCTCAGAAGAAACCGATCGAGTGGGAGCTTCGGAGGAGGTTTGGGCCATGGAAGAAGAGCCCTTGGGATTTTCTCCTTTCAAAGAAACCTTCGAAGGAGAAATATCGCGTCTGGACTTCTTCTTCCGGCGCCGAGAAAACCTCTCCCATTGGGAGGTAGACCACTCCCTACACTCAGCACACACATTATTCCTATCACACCGCTGATCCCTACAGGAAGGACACAAGGTGTGGGGTCCGTTTCGACCGCCGACATATACGTGCCACAAGGGCGGTCAGGAAATCCAGGACAATTACGCATAGCAGAGGCCAACTTCACACACACTCTGTCAAAGGAAAAGTAAAAAGATTAGCAATGGCTGTCAAAGAAGGCGAGGGTGACAGCAGACACGTCTGACTACCACCCGAGCCGAGAGCAAAGTGAGCTCAAGCACAGGTGTGTGTGAGGGGGGGGGGGTAGCAAGCTACCCTCCCTAGCGGTGGGGTAGTAAACCCTCGTTAAAATTCTAATGGCTCGTCATTTCAGTTACGCCGAAAGTAATTACCCATATTAAATAGTGTGGTTTGTATTTCAGTTACGAAACAAACCCCATTTAGCTTGGTAGACTGAGGCTAAGGACTTACGCAAGTAACTGGACATTTTCTCCACAACTCGTTGTGAAAAGCCTTTCTTAGAGAGGAGACGCTGGATAGTCTCCATGCGTGAAGTCAAGGCGACTGCATGGTCCTGAGATAGATGTTCATGTGTGGTTGTTTGAGTAGATCTGATCGTGGAGGAAGCTCTTGTGGTTGATTTACTAGAAGTTGCAGAAGGTCCGGAAACCAGTCTACGTGATGACATAGTAGAGCTAAATGGTCATCATTAGATCTTTGGATGCTCTGGTTTAGTTGAGCAGTCTTCTCATCAGACAAAACGGGGGAAAGGCATACACGTCGATGTTGTCCCACCGTTGTTGAAATGCATCTTCGACCGGTCTGGCTAAACAGTTAGGAACTAAGGATGCCAGATAATCAGTGTTGTACGTGTTCTCTCAATTGCTCGCACCAATCATATACAGTAATACTCCGCCTTACGTTCTTAATTGGTTCTAAGAGACCCGACATAAGAATGAGTAGGGTGGTTAGTCTATCCCCAATAACACCCCCTACTAACTAGCGGAGGGTAGTTTACTAACTAGCGGAGGGTAGTTACACCTAGAAAAATCTTTAACAGCTAGTATCAGCTATCGCCAAAATAATACTCCTACGAAGAGAGCGTAAGGTTTGTATATAGCACCAGAACAATTATGTCATATATTATATATGGTACTGTAATATTTTTGTTTTTGCAAATGTTATAAAAAAATATAATTTGTATTTAGTACAATACAGACATAAATTAGCAGTACGTACAGAACTTTTGAATTTAT
The DNA here is from genome assembly GCF_036898095.1 of Palaemon carinicauda. Classification (NCBI taxonomy): domain Eukaryota; kingdom Metazoa; phylum Arthropoda; class Malacostraca; order Decapoda; family Palaemonidae; genus Palaemon; species Palaemon carinicauda. The sequence continues at coordinate 80,154,472 of NC_090732.1, read as the reverse complement.
GTACATATTGATAATTATCAGTATACACTGTACTTTTGTATTTATCCAAATGATTACTGTATTGTATGTTACTAATGACTGTATAGTACTCCAAAGTACAAAAATATACAACACATACTTTTTTATCTTGTCCTCTTGTCTGCATGAAAAATTCTTGATTGTGCAGAAATCATCTTTCAGCTTTACATATTTATCTCTCAATTCCTCCTGGTTCATGTGACTAAGCCAGTACATTTCTTCTGGAGCAGCTGCAAGTATAAAAATATCTTTAGATCTCATTTCATGAAATATTATACGATTTAGGATAAGCCATTTGCCAAACACTAAAAACTAATTCCTCGAAATGCAAAAGGTATTGGTGAAGTACATGAATCTTTCTCAACAAGGTTGTAATAAATTTACTACTAACTATACATTTCATTACACCAAACTACCATAATACAGTACCTTCTGTTCTCACAAAATATTACACATTTTTAGAGTAATTTGTATATTTCCAAATCAAACAAACCTGAGTCCTTTAATAGGAGCATGATTTCAATTTGGCTGGAATTCAGCTGTTAAAATTTTAGTGAGGTATGTTGGTAGTCACAGACGGTGGAAGTTCACTCGCTTATCAGCACCCTTAGACAGCACCTTGACCTTCAGTTAGGGCTTATGAGGCAGTTGAGGAGGGAAGTGAAATTTAAAGCACTCAGGTTTATATATTGTACAGGAAGTTAGGGAAAATTACAAATTTTAAAAGTAATTTGTATTTTTCTTAACTATACATAACTGAGTCCTTTACTATAGGAGTAGAATAACAGCAAAGGCTGGAATACAGCAGTTAAACTTTTAACAAGGTGTCAACAACCAGCAGGGTTATTACCCTATCCTCCGATGGTTGGCTACCACCACCCATCCAGCTCACTCTAACCTCAATTGAATGGGAGCTGGGACTTATCAGTAGTGGTAACACAGGAAAGCTTGAGCAAAGAACTCAGGTTTGTATAGTTAGAAAAAATACAGAATTACTTTTAAAATTTGTCATTTGTTCCATCGTTCATTACCACAGAAGACTCATCCTTAGAAGGGAGGAAGTCCCCGTTCCAACTGGCTGGAAAATAACCCAGGAATCTCAAGCTTAGCATTAGATGAAACAGCCTAAGTTCCAGCACCTTATGAACTCAGATAGCTGATAGTAATCAAAGTTCGTGCTAGTATAGTATGGAAAGATTAGAGCTGTACTTCACTATACAGGTACTGAACTCAAAGCTAAACTGCATTGCTAATAAAGAAGTAATAAGTTTGCATGGTTCATCACATTGACCTCGTAAGAAATATGGGGAACAGACTCAAGGATGATTGTTGCACCCTGTAGCTGAAAACAAGTGAGCTGGTGAGAATTATGATGCTGTAACCCAAGTGAGGAGAAGATAGAAATGGAAAGAAGGCCAGTAACACTTCATTTTTATCCCACACTGATATGTAACCTCAGCCTTTGATCTGCAGATACTGGTCCTGTTAAGGAGCCAAGGAAGCTAAACCACCTGTTGAGCAGCTACTACAGGACCTAGAGTAATTCCTAACAAAACTCAAAGTATAATTGTAAGTAGGTCAAGGACTGTTGCTCCTCAACATCCAGATCTCAGCATTGATAATGTTTCTTTAACTGTTTGACTCTTTTAAAATTTTAGGAGTGATTCTTAACAGCAATTTTACTTTTGAGAAAAACATTACGTCTGTCTTCTTCAATTGCACAAAAATTGGCTTATTGAGGGAGTCGTGTAAGATTTTCGGTGATCAGTCTATTCTGAAGAAATGTTTTACTTCTTTCATTTTACCTTGTCTCAAGTATTGTTCTCCTGCCTGGTCTTCAGCCTCTGATTTTCATCTTAATTTGCTGGACAGGAACTTACGGTCTATCAAATTTCTTATTCCTGATATGACAAATTCAGAGATAAATTGTATTTTTCACTAACTAATACAAACCTGGAGTTATTTATTTGGATTAACTTTTCACGAAGCTGGAAGGTAACCATTAGACTTAAAGTGCGAGGTGGCAACCCTGCCAAACCACTTGAGCGGGTAGGCTGAAGGTGGCTGGGGATACCCAACAGTGAGGTACTTCACTTTTGATTGCAGGCAGGACTTCTAGGGGACAGGTGATGGCGTCCAATTTATATGAATAACTCCCATGTTTGTATTAGTTAGGGAAAAATACAAATTATCTCCGAATATCTCATTTATTGTCATTTATTCTCATAGTAAGAAACCTTCCGTTATTTATTAGAATGACTCTCTTAGATGGGTGGAAGTCCTAAGTCTGGTTTTATCTAGTAAAGTATATGACTGTGGTCTAGGGAAAACTTTGACACCTCACTTGAATATACACAGTGAGTATAATAGCGGACTGTGCAATACAGAGTAATAGAGTTTGTTGTCTTGTATAAACACCTTCTGAGTTTACATAAGAAACCCATGACGTATCCCATTGCTTACTTCGCAGAAAGCAATGGAAACATGAACAGTATATAGATTTACTACTTATACTTGGCTACACAAGGGAAGCAATAATTACCAGCAGAGGTTGAAGCCAGCTAGCAGCCCAGGGACCCATGGTGCTATACCCCACGGGAGGGGAAGATGAAGGAAGGAAAGCCAGGCATAATCTCACTCATCCCAGTTTTAACCTGGGTAACCAATGCTCTCAACCAACTACTACTTGTCCATAAAGGAGCCTGAGGTATTCTTAAACAACTTGTTGAGCAGCCACCGCAGGACCGATAGTGAATGTATCAAGTTTCCTTTGGGTCACATTTTTTAAGTAATGGGCTATGAAAGCAATTTGTTTCTTCCACACGCCCGCTTGAAGTACTTGCAACACAGAGAAGTTGCGTTTGAATGCCAAGGAAATGCTAATTCCACCGACATCATAGGCTCTAGGTCATCGAGCCAGGGGAGAATCATAGCCAAGCTTCTTTCGATCACTTGGCGGATACAGGAGGAAACTGTGTTTTTAGTGATCCTCCTCTTCACTATCCCTGAGCTAATAAACAGAGTTGTTAGTCGAGGCCAGGTTGCTGCAGTGCGTTTAAGATAGTATCTCAAACTCCTGACTGGGCATAGTAACAACTGAACTGGGTCATTGGTTACGGAACAGGGACTCGCAATCAGAGAGGGCCTGAATCTATGGTCCAGTACCCCCGGATTTTGAGTCTTAGCAATGAACTCAGGGACGAAGCTGAGTGTCACTTCCCCCCATCCCCTTGAATGGGCGATGTCATACGTGAGGCCATAAAGTTCACTGAACCTCTTTGCGAAGGCTAAACAAGCAGGAACGCCGTCTTCAAAGTGAGGTTTCGGTCAGTTGCATGGCGTAATGGTTCGTAGGGAGGTCCTTTTAAGGATCTCAAAACGCAAACCACGTACCAAGGAGGAGGCCTAATCTCTGACTGAGGGCAAGTGATCTCATAACTCCATATGCATAAAGAAAGATCCAACGAAAAGGAAATGTCAACTCCTTTCAGATTAAAGGCGAGGCTTAAGGCTAAGCAATAGCCTTTCACCACCGAGATAGAAAGAAGATTTTCCACCCAAAGTGATACAAGGAACTCTGTTATTACTTGAGTAGTGGCATCCTGTGGACGGATATTCCTTCCACGACACCAACCACAGAATCTCCATTTATCCTGGTAGACTGAGGCTGAGGACTTGAGCAAGTAACCGGACATTCTCTGCGCAACTTGCGGTGAAAAGCCCTTTTGAGAGAGGAGACGCTGGATAGGCTCCACGCGTGAAGTTAAAGCGACTGCACAGTCCCGTGAAAAATGTTTGCACGTGGCTGTTTGAGTAGATCTGGTCATGGGGGAAGCTCTCACGGTAGATCTACTAGAAGTTGCAGGTGGTCTGAAAACCACTCTGCACGATGCCATATTATTGTTATTATTATCCCTTGCTAGGCTACAACCCTAGTTTGAAAAGCAGTATGCTATAAGCCTAGGGGCTCCAACAGGGAAAATAGCCCAGTGAGGAAAGGAACAAGGAAAAATAAAATATCTTACGAACAGTAACAACATTGAAATAAATATTTCTTAAATAAACTATCAAACCTTAACAAAACCAGAGAAAGAGAAATAAGATAGAATATTGTGCCCGAGTGTACCCTCAAGCAAGAGATCTTTAACCCAAGACAGTGGAAGACCATGGTACAGGGGTTATGGCACTACCCAAGACTAGAGAACAATGGTTTGATTTTGGAGTGTCCTTTTCCCTAGAAGAGTTGTTAACCATAGCTAAAGAGTCTCTTCTACCCTTACCAAGAGAAAGTAGCCACTGAACAATTACAGTGCAGCAGATTAAACCCTTGGGTGAAGAAGAATTGTTTAATAATCACAATGTTGTCAGCTGTATGCGGACAGAGGAGAATCTGTAAAGAATAGGCAAGACTATTCGGTGTATGTGTAGGCAAAGGGAAAGTGAACCGTAACCAGAAAGAAGGATCCAATGTAGTACTGTCTGGCCAGTCAAAGGATCCCACAACTCTCTAGCGGTAGTATCTCAACGGGCGGCTGGTGCCCTGGCCAACCTACTACCTAAAAGGGTCATCATTAGATCTTTGGATGCTCTGGTCTAGTTGAGCTGTCTTCTCATCAGACAAAACGGTGGAAAGGGGTACACATCGATGTTGTCCAACCGTTGTTGAAATGCATCTTGTCATAAAGCCTGAGGGTCTGGGGCAGAACAGTACAGCAGAAGCTTGCTGTTCAGAGATGTTGCGAACAGATCTATAGTCGGGGAAACCCACAAAGTCAGGACTTTGTTGGCTATCTGACGATTTAAAGACCATTCAAACCCTACTATCCGAGTTGCTCTGTTCGTATTGTCCGCGAGCAAATTCCTCTTGCTGATAGACACACTGAATGATCTTCTGACCATGGGGATCTTTACTGCAAGATGGCATAGAGGCTGTGAAAAGGTACCATCTTGTTTGTTTATGTAAGCCACTACCGTGGTGTTGTCGCTCATCAGTACCACAGAGTGAACTGCCAGCAACTGTTGGAACTGATGAATAGCTAGGTATGCTGCTCTTATTTCTAGAAGAATTATGTGCAGGTATCTTTTGATGCATTTGTGAAGATCATCAAAGTCTGAAGGGGAGCAAGAAGATTCTGGCCCCGTCGAAGGTTTTCGTCTGCCATCTACCAATTCAAATCAATCACCTGGGCCAGAGTTAAAGGAACTCCAGTGTCCGGTGGATCGGAGTGTTGGATCCACCCGGACTTCAGCTGCCATTGCAAGGAGCTTATCCTGAGTCAGCCGTTTGGAACTAGACGGATGCGAGATGTTAGATGGCCTAACAGACTCAACTAATGAGAAGCCAGAAGGACCTCTCTTCTGAGGAAGGGCACAGCCACTTCCCTTAGTCTGTGTACTCTTTCATCTGATAGGAAGACTTTCTCAATGTCTATTATCATACCGAGCTATACCAGCCTTTGCGAAGGTTGCAGTAATGGCTTCTTGTGATTTATCAGGATCCCCAGATCCTGACAAAACTCGAGAATCCTGTCTCAGTAACAAAGAAGGGTCATCTCCGAGTCTGCTAGGATTAGCCAGTTGTACAAATATCTGAGGAGACGGATGCCGTTCCTGTGAGCCCAAAATGACACTAGGGCGAACACTCTGGTGAATACCTGAGGAGCTGTCGTGAGACCAAAGCATAGAACCTTGAAATGGTATATCTTTTCCTTTCCCTCTTGTATGAACCTTAGATACTTCATTGAAGACGGGTGGATTGGGATCTGTAAGTATGCGACCTTCAGATCCAATGTACACATGAAGTATCTTGGACGAATTGCTTGAATGATCGTGTCTGCCATCTCCATTCTGAACTGAGTCTGTTGCACAAACCTGTTCAGAGGAGAGAGATCGATGACTGATCTCCAGCCTCCAATCGTCTTTTTCACCAGAAAAATTCGACTGCAGAAGCCTGGGGACCCGTCACCAACCTCTTGGAGAGCACCCTTCTGCGGCATGGTCTGGACGTTGTTCCTGAGGGCCAGCTCCTTTGCAGATCCCTTCACATAGAAGCTTAGATGCACTGGATCCTGAGTCAGAGAAGGGAGAGATTGAATGAACAGGACATGATACCTTAAGGAGATCACTTTGACCGTCCAGAGTTTTGCCCCGTGAAGCTGCCACGTCTGCCAGCGGCGCTATAGGCAACCTCCCGCAGGTGGTAGGTGAAGAGCAATGCAATTCCTAATGGGAGTAACAACCTCGACCATCTCCCTTCCCTCCCTTCTTTCCTCTCAAGACTTGGTCCCTTTCTGGCCTTTTGATGGAAAGTGCCCTTAGACACCTTTGAATGTCCAGAGGACCTAGATTCTGAAGATTGAGAAGAGGAAGGTACTTCCTGAGTATGAGATAACTGGGAAGGTCTACCATAGGGCCTTGATGTCATGGCCCTAGGGAGGAGAGAATCGTTTGACGATTTCCTCCATCGCTCAGATGCCCTCTCTATCTCCTCTGGGACGAAGAGAGAAGAACTCTCGAGGGTGGAGTTCCTCAACCAGGAGACTTCCACCTTCAGCACCTGCTTGTGGAATTTCCCTATGACGGTATCCCTTCTTTTGAATATAGCATTCGCCAAAAAGTTGAAAACGATGTGCGACATTAACTCAAGAATTCGGGTACCTGACAACAGGAAAGACTCCAGTCTTCCTGGCCGACTCCTTCAAGAGATCATGGAAGCGGACCATGAAGACACAGCACCCTGGCCATAGATCAAGCCAAAGCAGCCAGCAGGGAGTACTTCGCGCCACTCTCTATGTTCCCTTCCTCCGTTACTGTTTGAGCACTCAGATGGCGCCATAATCGCCGCCATCTTTAATCCTTGTAGCGTTGAGCCAGTACTATATACAGTATTATTGGGAGGAATCCTGCCAAGGCCTTTCATGGAAAGGAGGGTGGGTCCATCAGGACGACAAGGCTATCTCACCCAAAAATAGTTTTTCGCTTCGCTCTAAATCCATTTTTTGGGCTCAGGCCATGTCATCCTGATGGAAGTTTACCAGAGCATTAAGGTATCCGTGGATTTCCCAGTCGTGCCTTAAACCTCTAGACAATATTTCCTTGGTCACTTAAACCTTAGAGACCTATGACGTTACCGTTATATGTCATTGCTTCTAATCATGAACTATGTTAGTGCTTCCTGCCCCCTACAGGGAAGAGTCATCCTAGACTCGGGAAAAGTCTCGAAGTTTGCATATTTCATATGACCAACCTAGCAACCAAAGGGACATACAGGTCTCACTGTATGCCTTTAGCCAAACTTTGTATTTTAAAAACTTACACAGGTTCACATAAGCCACTGTAGCATCTAAGGTATATCAGCCCAGCTGTATACCACAACAGACAAGTTTATATCTGTATCGAAACAAGGTAAGCCTGGCCAAAAAAAGGTTTGTTTACATTTAGGAACAAAGTTACTACCGTTGTTCAATGTAATTATGCAGAATAGTAAGGAATAAAAGTAATGCTCATACATAACTTTATTTATATATGTTTGGGGCAAAATAAAATGCAAAAAACAATTAGACATTTATTGTCAATCAGTAAGTGAAAATTCAGCATACATTTAATAATAATATAAAAAATGCAAGTGAATAGAATTTATAAACATAGAAAATACAGGCCAGATCAGAAATACTTGTTTTATCTGAAAACAAAAGTTCATACCACTCAATTGAAAATTTAATAATTTTCTAAACTTTTTCTGAGAAAGTCTGTCTATTTACACTTGTGTAAAAACACACGGCACTAGTGTTATGTCTATATTTCTTCACCTTTATACACTGGAACAGTCCATAATGTCACTTTGATGACATTTCACTTACCATGTTGCACTATAATGTGCCAACATGTACATCCTATAGAATTATAGTCCCAAATAATTCACTGTTCCTCACAGCACTAAGCGACAGGTTTTAGTACACTACCTGCCGCCACCACGTATCTCTTTAATTCTTGCACTTGCTTCGCGTAGTGCTTGAAAAACACTCTGGATGACTTCCATCCAGTAAACGAGCGAAGACTCTCAAAATCCATGAGCTGGAAAAAAATTAACAATGAAGCAATTTTCCTAGGATCATGACCTACGGGTGTACTGTCAGGATCCGCTCTGCGAATGAAGTAGGTGATCTTCACCCTTAGTTGTTTCAGGGATAAGTTTGAGCCCGATGTTTCTCCTTTAAAGAGCTGTCCTCCCCTTAAGTCTGAAGTTCTACGAAGATAGACCTTTAGACACTCCACTGGACACAGCAAGACATCTTCCTTCAGAGGGCAGATTCTCCAGGGACCCTACCTCTTGGTGGGTAGCTCGTTCTTGGCGAGAAACGTTGGGTCGGTAGAGAGATTCAGTTCTCCCGTTTCAGTAAACTGGATATGGTCCTCTTCACAAGAAAGGGCCACTATCTCACTAACTCTAGCCCCTGAAGCTAGAGCAAACAAGAATATAACTTTTTGAGTCAAATCTTTCAGAGAGCAATTTTCGTTATTCAATATTGAAGCAAAATGTAGTACTTTATCTAAGGACCATGAAATGGGCTTTGGAGGTGCTGCAGGCCTAAGCCTAGCACAGGCCTTAGGGATCTTGTTAAAAATATCATTAGAAAAGTCTACTTGGAGAGCGTAAAGCAAGGGTCTAGTCAAAGCAGATTTACACGTAGTTATCATGTTGGCTGCTAAACCTTGTTCATGAATAAAGAAAGATAAACAGAAATCTGTTGAGATTTCTTTTGGTTTTCTTCCCTTGACGAAAGCCACCCACTTCTTCCAAAATGACTCATATTGCCTTCTGGTAGATTTAGACATATTCCTCTAAGAAGTCTATGCTTTCTTTCAAAATCCCAAACCTTTTTCTTACTGCTAGGGAGAGAAAATCATGAGATGAAGGTCTTGGGGTTTTCTGTAATGAAGCAAAGACAGTCGACTTCTGTACTTGTTGAGACAGAACTGGGTCTGGCACGGGAATCAGCCTCGGCTGCAATTCCAATACTAGAGTGAACCAGTTGCTCCGGGACCACTTGGGAGCCACTAGGGCTGCTGCTCCTTGAAAAGATATCAGCTTGTTGAGGACCTTCATCAGTAGGTTGGATGGAGGGAACAGATAAATCCTGGTCCAACTGTTCCAGTCGAGGGATAAGGCGTCAATTGCTTCTGCTAGAGGGTCCTCGTATGGGCCACATACCGAGAAAGTTTCTTGTCGCTCGTCGCGAAGAGGTCAATCTGCAGTTCTGGGACTTGATGTAAGATGAAGGAGAATGATCTTGCGTCTAAGGACCGTTCTGACTCTATCGGAGTTAGCCTGGATAGAGCATCCGCCGTCACATTGTGGAACCCTTGAAGGTGAACTGCTGATAAGTGCCATCTCTTCTTTTCCGCTAAGCGGAAGACAGCCAACATTACCTGGTTGAGTGAGGTGATCTCGAGCCTTGACGATTCAGGCATCTCATTACCACCTCGCTGTCTAGAATCAGTCTTATGTGGACTGAAGGGCGAGGGGATAATTTCTTCAGTGTGAGGAAGACTGCCATGGCCTCCAAAATGTTGATGTGGAAGGTCTTGAATAGAGAGGACCAAGTTCCCTGAACTTTCCGTTGATGAGAGTGACCTCCCCATCCTTCCAATGATGCGTCCATGTGGATGATGACTGAGGGTGGAGGCGATCGCAGAGGCATTGACCTCTTCAAGTTCTTGGCCTCCGACCATGGCTTGAGAAGCGATCGTAGTCGGATCGGTATTGCTCTTCTTAGATCTCTTCGAGCATTTGATGCGTATCTTCTCCAGACTCCTGATGCATCTTTTAGCTGCGCTCTTAGCACTGGGTCTGTCACTGATGCAAACTGAAGGGAGCCAAGCACTCTCTCCTGTTGACGTCTTGAAATCCTGTTGGATTTTAGTAGTCTCTTGACAGATCCAGCTATCTCTCTACTCTTCTTTAATGGAATGGAGAGGCAATGTGACTGAGTTCCAATGTATACCTAGCCATTGAAACTTCTGAGCTGGAGATAGTCGAGACTTTTTGGTGTTGATCTTGAATCCCAGATGTTCCAGGAACTGGATCACTTTCTTGGATGCTTGCATGCATTTCGTCTCGTATGCTGCCCACTCCAGCCAATCATCCAAGTAGGATATCACCTGGACACCTTCTAGGCGTAGTTGTTGAACGACTGCTTCTGCAAGCTTCAGGAAGATCCTTGGGGCTATGTTTAGTCCGAGGGGCATAGCTCTGAAAGCGTACTTTCTTTTTTGTAGCCTGAATCCTAGGTAGGAGGAGAGTTGGCGATTGATCGGAATGTGCCAATAGGCATCTGCCATGTCTTAGGAGACTGTGTATGCCCTTTTGGGCAGTAGGCCCCTTGTGTGTTGAAGGGTCAGCATCTTGAAATTATCGTTTTCTATGAACTTGTTGAGTGGCGACAAATCCAGAATGACTCTGAGTTTGTCTGAGTCCTTCTTGGGAACACAAAACAGCCTTTCTTGGAATTTGATGGACTTTGCCCTCCTTATCACCCGTTTGCTCAAGAGTTCTCGGGTGTATTCTTCTAGAACGAGGGTGGAGTGTTGGAAGAATTGAGGAAATGATGGTGGAGCTGTCTTCCAGCTCCAACCTAGTTCATTCTTGATTAGGCTGTGGGCCCAGGGATCGAAGGTCCAACGATCCCGGAATAGTCGAAGTCTTCCTCCTACTGGAAGCATCTCATTGCCTCTGGTTTCCGGAAGGCTTAGCTCCTTGACCGCGTCCTCCCCTATCCCCTCTTCCTCTCGAGGGACGTCTAGAGGATCCTCTATTTGACCCTCTACCTTTAGGGTGAAAGGTAGTGGTCTGCCTCTCATTGGTGGGAATGAATGCTGGTGACTGAGTCACCACCTGCTGGGGTACCATCTGGTATGTGGGTTGGGGCTGTGCCACCATCTGGGGCACCGCGATCATGGGAAGTTGCTGTTGTTGTCTAGCAGGGCAAGAGGGCAACCTTGGCCTCTTTGTCTTCCGTTTCGGTTGGGGACCCTTATCCGGGGAAGACTTCCTCTTAGCCAACATGCCCTACTTCTGGAGAAGATTCCTATTCTCCGTGGCGGCCTCGTCGACTATCTCCTTGACCATTTCATTTGGGAGGAGGTCTTTCCCCCAGATATTGGAAGATATCAACTTCCTGGGTTCGTGTCTTACTGCAGCCGAGGCAAACACGAACTCTCTGTAAGCCCTTCTAGCCCTAACAAAGCTATAAAAGTCTTTAATTAAGGTTGCCAAATGTGTTTTGGCTACGACCATGAATATATCTGGGAACTTTTGTTCACTGGCCATTGCCTCCAAGGAAACCTGGAGGGACAGAGAGGCAGCAAGCCTTTCCTTCGTACCTTGCTCCCTACGCAGGAGAAAATCAGCGATATCGGCCTCCAACTTCCCGACTGAGAAGGTAAGCTGAATATCCTTCCAGTCCTTGTGATATGTAGGTAGGGCTAGGGAAAGGGGCCTACACTCCTCCAGTGTAGGGCAAGGTTTCCCAGCTTCCACTACCTTGATCACCGCCTTGAAGCCTTTTTTCGCAAAGGGGAAGGCCATTGTCACTGGAGCAAGAAAGGAAGGGTGTTTCTTACTCAGGGCTGGCACCTTAGAGTTGGTGAAGCCCCTGTCCTTCAGACTGCTGGCCAACAAAGCTTGAGCCTTTGTATGGTCAAGCACTATGACCTCCTTGGGCTCTGTCTCCTCTTTGGATAAAGGTTCCGCCTTTAGACGAACAAAGCAGTCAGGATAGGACTCAAAGCTGGGCCAGAACTCAATGTCCTCAATAAGGACAGCTCCCAGCTTTTCTGAGATGAAGATCTTGCCATTCGTGATTGGCATGTACTCGGCATGCCTCCATGAGTTTACCTCAGAGCACGAGGGAAGATCCTTGACATTGAGTCTCCTATGAGACCACGGGCCGCTGCAAGCTGATGAATCTCCTTCCTTAGCGCAGCTTCCCTTTCTTCGCTCTTCTTCTGAAAGGTCTCCATCATGGCCATGATGGCAGACAGGGTCTTATCCAACTTATCAGGTGGAGAAGCGGAGGACGTAGAGGGCACTGGTTCTGAGGCTGGAACCGACGAAACAGACACTGTTTCGACTTCATCCTCTTCCGTCTCTGGAGCCAACGTTGACTCCTCATCTTGACCTTCAGCCAGAAGGTCCTTTTCGGTGTCCTCTGACACCTCTGACATCCTCTCGTCATCTAGATGGATGTCCTTCATTTCATCCGAGACATCCGTGTCCACGGAGATCTGGACGCAAGGGATCTCAGGGTGAGGCTGTGGAATAACAGCATCCGCAGATGCTTTGGGGAATAGATAGGGCCTCATACGCTCACTGGAGAGGTAAGGCCCCGTGGCATTTTTCTGAAAGCCACGAACCCATCTGCGCAGCTTATTCTGAGCTGCATCCCTTGACTTCGCTGCCTTGGGGTCTTCAAAGGCCTCATTAACCAAGTCTTTGCACACGGTATATACCTGGGGGCCCCAATATTTGATAGGTCCCTTGGTGATGGAACAATGGGAGTGCGTCCTACACTCCAGGTGGCCGCGGAAGTCCCTGCTATGCACGTTGCAGAAGACGCTGCCACACTTCACATGGTCCTCTTGTAAAGACAGGAAAATGAGATGAGTATAAAGTAGTTCATCTCACTAGATAAACTAATAAATATTATTAATAATATTTTCCATTTTATTTAATTGCATATAGCTTAGGATAGATAAGCTAGAAATTAATTAGGAAAGACACATACGTGTGTTTCCTGCCCAGCCAATTGCTGTGAACTCCTTCAATATTAAACCTAGGGTTATCATCCTCAGGAGGCCCAATGGAAGAGTCTAGCCTATAAGGATAGAAGAGTGTAACTTAACACCAACTTCCAAAAGGATTAATAATGAGGGTCATTAATAACTCATCAACTATCAGTATATGGAAAGAGAATTCCTTTCCTTATCTTATAAGGTCTCAACAATAGACTGCGCCTGGACACACAGAGTATGTTGAAAAATTTAACTACTGTATACCTTATACCATAGTTTTCTGTCTGCAGTATGCTATATACTGCAGATGTACTGGCTACTGTATAGACATATACTGTAGTTGCCGGCAAGGCTAGCACCTAGGGCACAGTTCAACTGACACAACATTGACTAAAATAGTGGCCGGCGGCCCGCCAGATTGCCGGCGGCTTACCGGACGCCAGCGGGTCACCGGCTGTCGGCACACTAGCCAAGTCAGCATTCTATGTGACAGGGTGGTGGCCGGTAGACAGAACTCGGCCGGCTCTTGCCGGCTACATCAGCTGTGTCAGCGAATTATTGGCTGTCGGCACACAAATTTAGCCAGCATCTTGTCGGCTAGGGTAGTGGCCGGCAGCCACCAGTTAGGTTAGTACCTGGCAGCACTAGCCAAAAGAGAGAGAGAAAGCAAGGAGTGAAGGATGATGTAAGAGCACTGTCTCACTTCCTTCCTCTGGAATGAGGGTTCTAAGAGAAGGGGAGAATATAAGATAATCAA
>NC_090732.1:80125905-80135905 GCF_036898095.1 Palaemon carinicauda | reverse complement strand
TTAGGGATAGGTTTGATCCTGAGGTTTCGCCTCAGAAGAGCTGTCCCTCCTTGAAGTCTGAAGTTCTTCGAAGATAGACCTTAAGACACTCTACTGGACATAGAGAGACATCTTCCTTCAGAGGGCAGATTCTCCAAGGACCCCACCTTTTGGAGGGCAACTCGTTTTTGGTGAGAAGAGTAGGATCAGGGAAAAGGTTCAGTTCTCCCTCTTCTGTGAACTGAATATGGCCTTCATTTCTGGATAAGGCCACTATTTCACCAATTCTAGCCCCTGAGGCTATAGCAAACAGAAATATCACTTTCTGTGTTAGATCCTTTAGGGTGCAATCCTCGTTCATATTCGAAGTGTAGTGCAAGACTTTATCCAATAACCATAATATGGGCTTTGGAGGGGTTGCTGGTTTGAGTCTAGAGCATGCTTTTGGTATCTTATTGAAGATTTCACTTGAAAGGTCCACCTGAAAGGCATAAAGAAGAGGTCTAGTCAAAGCTAACTTACACGCAGTTATTGTGGTGGAAGCCAGGCCTTGTTCATGTAGGTAGATGAAGAAGGAGAGACAGAAATCTATTGATATTTCTGTCGGTTTCTTTGTTTTCACGAAGGAAACCCACTTCTTCCAAGACGATTCATATTGTCTCCTAGTTGAGTTTTAACTTGTATTCTTCTATAAAGTCGATGTTGTCTTTTGAGATACCAAACCTTTTCTTAGCTGCTAAGGCGAGAAAATCATGAGATGTAGATTGTTGGTTCTCGAGTATGAAGCGTAGACAGTCGACTTCTGAACCAGTTGGGATAGAACTGGGTTCGATAGAGGGAACAGCTTTAGTTTCAATTCTAAAACTAGGGGGAACCAATTGCTTCTGGGCCATTTGGGGGCCACTACTGCTGCTGTTCCTCTGAAGGATCTTAGCTTGTTGAGGACCTTCAGCGGGAGATTGGTTGGTGGGAACAGATAGATTTTGATTCCATCTGTTCCAATCGAGAGATATGGCGTCTGTCGCTTCTGCTTGAGGGTCCTTGTAAGGGGCTACATATCAAGGTAGTTTCATGTTGTCGCTCATTGCGAAGAGGTCTATCTGCAGTTCTGGGACTTTTTCCAAGATGAAGGAGAATGAGTCTGCGTCTAGGGACCATTCTGTCTCTATCGGCTTTTGCCTGGATAGAGCATCCTCCGTCACATTGAGGAACCCTTGCATGTGAACTGCTGATAAGTGCCATCTCCTCTTCCTCGCCAGGCGGAAAATGGCTAGCATCACGTGATTGATGTGAAGTGATCTCGAGCCTTGTTGGTTTAGACATTTTACTATAACCTTGCTGTCCAAGATCAGTCTGATGTGGACTGATCTGCGATGGGATAATTTATTCAACGTTAGGAAGACTGCCATAGCTTCCAAGATGTTGATGTGAAAGGTTTTGAACTGGTGCGACCAATTCCCCTGCACTTTCCTTTGTTGGGAATGGCCTCTCCATCCTTCCAGGGAGGCATCTGTGTGTATTACCACTGATGGTTGAGGTGGTTGTAAGGGAATTGTTCGTGTTAGTCTCTTGACTGTTGACCACGGCCTTAGAAGCGTGCGCAATAGGGTCAGTGTCAACCTTTGTTGATCTCTTCGAACGTTTGCTGCGTATCTTCTCCAGACTCCTGGCGCATCCTTTAATTGCGCTTTTAGCACTGTGTCTGTCACTGCTGTTGGCGTCTTGAAATCTTCTTGTTTCAGTAGTCTCTTGACAGATCCCGCTATCTCTCTCCTCTTCTTCTGTGGAATGGAGAGACGGTGTGACTGTAAGTTCCAATGGATTCCTTACCATTGAAACTCTTGAACTGGAGAAAGGCGAGACTTCTTGCAGTTGATCTTGAAGCCTAGGTGTTCCAGGAACTGAATCACCTTTGTGGCTGCTTGAAGACAGGCTGTCTTGGATACTGCCCATACCAGCCAATCATCCAGGTATGCCACTACCTGAATTCCTTCTAAGCATAGTTGTTGGACGATTGTATCCGCAGGTTTCGTGAATATCCTTGGGGCTATGTTTAGCCCAAAAGGGCATGGCTGTGAAGGCATATTTCGTCTTCTGTAGCCTGAATCCTAGATAGGAGGAGAGGGGGCGGCTGACTGGTAGGTGCCAGTAAGCATCTGCCACGTCTATTGAGACTGTGTACGGCCCTTTTGGCAGAAGGGTCCTTATGTGTTGTAAGGTAAGCATCCGGAACTTGTTGTTCTCGAAGAACTTGTTGAGAGGAGACAAGTCTAGAATGACTTTGAGTTTGTCCAAGTCCTTCTTTGGAACACAAAACAGCCTTCCCTGGAATTTGATGGACTTCATTTTCCTTATTACCTTTTTGTTCAAGAGTTCTGAGGTATATTCTTCCAATAAGGGGGTGGAGTGTTGGAAGAATTGAGGAAAAGGGTGTGGAATTTTGTTCCATTTCCAACCGAGTCCATTCTTGATTAGGCTGTGGGCCCAGTGATCAAAGGTCCAACAATCCCGAAATTGGAAGAGTCTCCCTCCTACCTGGAGCATCTCATTAATGAGATGTTCCTGGGGATTTATTTCCGTGACCGCGTCCTCCTCTACCGCTTGAGGGTTTTCTTGAGGAACCTCTTTTTGAGCCTTAACTTTTGGGGCGAAAGGTAGTTGTGTGCCTCTCAAAGCCTGGATTAAACGCAGGTGATTGAGCTACTATCTGCTGGGGTACCATCTGAAAGGTGGTTTGCGGCTGAGATACCATTTATATATATATATATATATATACTGTGTGTGTATATATATATATATATATATATATATATATATATATATATATATATATATATATATATATATATATATATATATATATATATATATATATATATAGATATATATATATATATATATATATATATATATATATATATATATATATATATATATATATATATATATATATACAGTATATAGATATATATATATATAAATATATATATATATATATATATATATATATATATATATATATATATACATATATATATATATATATATATATATATATATATATATATATATATATATATATATATATATATATATATATATAAATATATATATATATATAACGGATTTTGAGCAGAGCGAAAAAGTTCATCAAGGTAGCTTTCTGAGGGATATTTTGCTACAGTGATACTCCCAGAAAATTAACCATAGGTCTCCAGAATTTTAACTCCTGGCACGAGTATCCTTGATATATCTTTAAGGATATTGCATAATATCAGGGGACGTATATTTTTATACGACACATAGCAATCTTCACCCTGAATAGATTTTACTCTTTGAGGGGGAAGAGTGGCGAACGAAGGGGAGCCGTTATCAAGGTACCCGGTGGACCCCGTCCCTGTACTACTACGTCCCATTATTCCCTGTTGCATTTAAGCAGGAATAGCTGCAGATAGAGTAGTTTCGGGTGGGGTCTTTCCATTACATAGTATATTGTTTTTTCTTTTGAAAGAAGGGTGGGTCCATCAGGACGACATGGCTATCTCACCCAAAAATAGATTTTTTGCTTTGCTCAAAATCCGTTTTTTGGACTCGGCCATGTCGTCCTGATGGAAGTTTACCAGAGAATTATCTTTAAAGTACTATATCTGTAGGTTTGTACAAGTGCCTTTACTTTGAATGAGTTCCTTATATGGTCTCCTAGACCTTTATATATATGACCTTAATGTTGTTTGTCATATCCGCTAAGTTTGGAACTAACTTGGGGCTTCCTGCCCCTTGCAGGGAAATTGTCGACTTCGACTATAAGGATTCAAAGTTTGTATTTCCGTAGGAACAAGAAGGAAACTTCTTCGAGATTACCTGGTTGTTCTTTGGAAATTTTACTCTCAAGATTTCTATTTTAAGGAAAATAGAAAGGCTCTGGAAATATTCATTCATAATTCTGAGGATAAAGAAGACGCAGATACATTCGTTTGTTTTTTATTTTCATAGCCAAAAACAAAATATATTAATGTATCATGGGAAGGAATCTAGCCTGCATATATGAACATCATAGTATATATCTTTAACCTGTAAGGTAAGAATATACATGTTAATAATTCATTTGTTAAATGCCACTCATAATGTGAAATTAATTTGTTTGGTTTCACTTAGATGTTGGATACGCTTCAACACTGTGTACAAATGTTCACACGGCACTCGTGTTATTAGTTAGATTCTGCACCTATATAGAATAGTCCATAAATCACCGTAGTGATTTTTACTAAAAGGTATTACACTCAAAGGTGCTAACACCTGTTCACCTGATACACTGTTGAGTCCCAAAACAGTCCACTGTTCATCGCAGCACTAAACGACAGGTTTTATGACACTACCTCCCACCACCACAAAGTGTTTTATCTCGTGCACTTACTTCGCATAATGTTTATAGAAGACTCTGGATGATTTCCAACCCGTATATGAGCACAGCCTATCAAAGTCCATGTGTTAAAAAAAGTTCAACGAAGAAGCAACTTTTCTTGGATCATGACCTGCGGGTGTACTGTCAGGATCCGCTCTGCGAATAAAGTAGGTGAGTTTCGCCCTCAGTTGTTTTAGGGATAGGTTTGATCCTGAGGTTTCGCCTCAGAAGAGCTGTCCCTCCTTGAAGTCTGAAGTTCTTCGAAGATAGACCTTAAGACACTCTACTGGACATAGAGAGACATCTTCCTTCAGAGGGCAGATTCTCCAAGGACCCCACCTTTTGGAGGGCAACTCGTTTTTGGTGAGAAGAGTAGGATCAGGGAAAAGGTTCAGTTCTCCCTCTTCTGTGAACTGAATATGGCCTTCATTTCTGGATAAGGCCACTATTTCACCAATTCTAGCCCCTGAGGCTATGGCAAACAGAAATATCACTTTCTGTGTTAGATCCTTTAGGGTGCAATCCTCGTTCATATTCGAAGTGTAGTGCAAGACTTTGTCCAATAACCATAATATGGGCTTTGGAGGGGTTGCTGGTTTGAGTCTAGAGCATGCTTTTGGTATCTTATTGAAGATTTCACTTGAAAGGTCCACCTGAAAGGCATAAAGAAGAGGTCTAGTCAAAGCTGACTTACACGCAGTTATTGTGGTGGAAGCCAGGCCTTGTTCATGTAGGTAGATGAAGAAGGAGAGACAGAAATCTATTGATATTTCTGTCGGTTTCTTTGTTTTCACGAAGGAAACCCACTTCTTCCAAGACGATTCATATTGTCTCCTAGTTGAGTTTTAACTTGTATTCTTCTATAAAGTCGATGTTGTCTTTTGAGATACCAAACCTTTTCTTAGCTGCTAAGGCGAGAAAATCATGAGATGTAGATTGTTGGTTCTCGAGTATGAAGCGTAGACAGTCGACTTCTGAACCAGTTGGGATAGAACTGGGTTCGATAGAGGGAACAGCTTTAGTTTCAATTCTAAAACTAGGGGGAACCAATTGCTTCTGGGCCATTTGGGGGCCACTACTGCTGCTGTTCCTCTGAAGGATCTTAGCTTGTTGAGGACCTTCAGCGGGAGATTGGTTGGTGGGAACAGATAGATTTTGATTCCATCTGTTCCAATCGAGAGATATGGCGTCTGTCGCTTCTGCTTGAGGGTCCTTGTAAGGGGCTACATATCAAGGTAGTTTCATGTTGTCGCTCATTGCGAAGAGGTCTATCTGCAGTTCTGGGACTTTTTCCAAGATGAAGGAGAATGAGTCTGCGTCTAGGGACCATTCTGTCTCTATCGGCTTTTGCCTGGATAGAGCATCCTCCGTCACATTGAGGAACCCTTGCATGTGAACTGCTGATAAGTGCCATCTCCTCTTCCTCGCCAGGCGGAAAATGGCTAGCATCACGTGATTGATGTGAAGTGATCTCGAGCCTTGTTGGTTTAGACATTTTACTATAACCTTGCTGTCCAAGACCAGTCTGATGTGGACTGATCTGCGATGGGATAATTTATTCAACGTTAGGAAGACTGCCATAGCTTCCAAGATGTTGATGTGAAAGGTTTTGAACTGGTGCGACCAATTCCCTTGCACTTTCCTTTGTTGGGAATGGCCTCTCCATCCTTCCAGGGAGGCATCTGTGTGTATTACCACTGATGGTTGAGGTGGTTGTAAGGGAATTGTTCGTGTTAGTCTCTTGACTGTTGACCACGGCCTTAGAAGCGTGCGCAATAGGGTCAGTGTCAACCTTTGTTGATCTCTTCGAACGTTTGCTGCGTATCTTCTCCAGACTCCTGGCGCATCCTTTAATTGCGCTTTTAGCACTGTGTCTGTCACTGCTGTTGGCGTCTTGAAATCTTCTTGTTTCAGTAGTCTCTTGACAGATCCCGCTATCTCTCTCCTCTTCTTCTGTGGAATGGAGAGACGGTGTGACTGTAAGTTCCAATGGATTCCTTACCATTGAAACTCTTGAACTGGAGAAAGGCGAGACTTCTTGCAGTTGATCTTGAAGCCTAGGTGTTCCAGGAACTGAATCACCTTTGTGGCTGCTTGAAGACAGGCTGTCTTGGATACTGCCCATACCAGCCAATCATCCAGGTATGCCACTACCTGAATTCCTTCTAAGCATAGTTGTTGGACGATTGTATCCGCAGGTTTCGTGAATATCCTTGGGGCTATGTTTAGCCCAAAAGGGCATGGCTGTGAAGGCATATTTCGTCTTCTGTAGCCTGAATCCTAGATAGGAGGAGAGGGGGCGGCTGACTGGTAGGTGCCAGTAAGCATCTGCCACGTCTATTGAGACTGTGTACGGCCCTTTTGGCAGAAGGGTCCTTATGTGTTGTAAGGTAAGCATCCGGAACTTGTTGTTCTCGAAGAACTTGTTGAGAGGAGACAAGTCTAGAATGACTTTGAGTTTGTCCAAGTCCTTCTTTGGAACACAAAACAGCCTTCCCTGGAATTTGATGGACTTCATTTTCCTTATTACCTTTTTGTTCAAGAGTTCTGAGGTATATTCTTCCAATAAGGGGGTGGAGTGTTGGAAGAATTGAGGAAAAGGGTGTGGAATTTTGTTCCATTTCCAACCGAGTCCATTCTTGATTAGGCTGTGGGCCCAGTGATCAAAGGTCCAACAATCCCGAAATTGGAAGAGTCTCCCTCCTACCTGGAGCATCTCATTAATGAGATGTTCCTGAGGATTTATTTCCGTGACCGCGTCCTCCTCTACCGCTTGAGGGTTTTCTTGAGGAACCTCTTTTTGAGCCTTAACTTTTGGGGCGAAAGGTAGTTGTGTGCCTCTCAAAGCCTGGATTAAACGCAGGTGATTGAGCTACTATCTGCTGGGGTACCATCTGAAAGGTGGTTTGCGGCTGAGATACCATTTAGGGCACTGTGGCCATGGTCACAGTTGGAAGTTGTGCAGGTCTGCGTGGTTTCTTTGTCTTCCTGTTTTTAGGTTGGGACCAGCGTCTGAAGATGATTTCCTCTTGGAAGACATGCCCAACTTCTGGAGAAGGTTCCTATTCTCCGTGGCGGCTTTGGCGATGACCTCCTGAACCACATCTTGTGGAAAGAGGTCCTTGCCCCAGATGCATAAAGTGATCAGCGTCCTGGGTTCGTGTTTGGCCGTTGCTGCGGCAAACACATGCTCTCAACAGGCCCTCCTGGAACTAACGAAGGCATACAAGTCTTTCACAAAGGTACCCATGTGAGACTTGGCTACGACTATGTAGATGTCTGGGGTATTGGTGAAGCCTGCATACATTTCCATGCATTTCTGAAGAGACAAAGAAGCAGCTAGTCTCTCTTTTGTCTCCTGTTCCCTTCTCAAAAGATGCTCGGGCAGTTTTGGAAGGTTCTCATTGAACCACTGACCTGCTATCTCTGGATCCAGTTTAGAGACGGAGAAGGTTAGATGAACCTCGTTCCACTTCTCCTCGCAGGTAGGCATGGCTAGAGATAATGGTCTGCATTCTTCTAGCACTGAGCATGGTTTGCCCGCATTGACTGCTCTCATGACACAGTCAAGAGCTTTCACCGAGAAGGGGAAGGCTCTGGAGGAAGGAGCAATGAAGGTAGGATGCCTCTTACTCAATGCTGAGACTTTGGAGTTGGTGTATCCGGCTCCCTAAAGGATCTTGGACAGAAGAGCCTGTGCCTTGTCATGCTCGAAGACGATGACTTCCTTTGGTTCCGTCTTCTCACGGGATGCTAGTTCATTCTGCAGTCTCACGTAACAGTCTGGGTATGCCGAAAGGCTAGGCCAGAATTGATTATCTTCAAGGGGTTTGGCCCCCAATCTTCTCGGAGATAAAGAGCTTCCCATCCATCATGGGCATAAGCTCCGTGTACCTCCAGGGGTTGGTTTCCGAGCATTGAGGTAAATCAGAAACCTTAAGAGGCTTATAAAAGCCTCAGGAAACGCCAGGGCGTTTCACTTCTCTTACCTCTTTCTTCGTCTCTTTGAGATCTTGCTTAATCTCCAGCTGTTCCTTGCGGAACACTGCCATCATCTGCTGAATCGACTCTAGGAGCGCTTCACTCCTGGCAATCAGCGGATCAGGATGGGGAGTTGGGGCTGAAAAGGTTGACGACACAGGTTGATATGCCGTCACGGAAAACTGAGGGTCCTCAGTTACCGTCGGCACAGATCCATCTTCCTCCCTAGGTGGTTGAACCACATCTTCTTCAGGGTCTTCTTGTAGAAGGGCCTTTTCAGTGTCGGTAGACACCTCTGACATCCGTTCCTGGTGGATTTCCATGCCTTACAATGCCTTATTAATATCTGCATCCATTGTCAGTTGGATGAAGGGAGGCTTGACCTGTACTTGGGGCACAACCACGCTGGATTGGGCCTTGAGCACCTCATAGCTTCATTAGGTAGGTAAGGTCCCGGAGAGGTCTTCTGGAACCCTCTTACCCACCTCCGAAGAGTTTCTCTTGCTGTATCCCTTCACTCTGTAGTGTCAGGGATATCTTCTCTAAATCCCTCGGTCATCAGGGCCGAGCAGATGGAGCAACCCTTCGGGTCCAAATACTTCAGGGATCCAGATACGATAAAGCAGAGGGCATGAGATCTGTGCATCGTATGCCCACAAAAGTCCTTACTCTTGTGGTTGCAAAACATGACTGGACACTTCACCGTTGGCTCCTCCTGCAAGGAAAGAAAAGGTGAAATGAGTAGAGTTATTTATATCATTGATACAAATGCATATATTTAAAAATAGTATTGCTTACTATTATATTTAATAGCTTAGGATAGTAAGCTAGAAAGGAAATAGGAAAGACACATATCTGTGTTTCTTCTCCCGGCAACTGCTGTGACCTCCGTCAATATTAATATTTTAATTTCCCTATGAGGGAAAATACAGAGTGGAATAACTCCCGTACATAGAGCTGGAGTCAGTGAATATTTACACTAACGCCTCCACTAGTAGAATATTAATACTGAATCGGTGATTTATTTCATAAGAGTCCCGACGATCCAAGGATTCATCAGGATGTTGAAGGAATACTTCACCTCAACATTTTATTCGGTCCCAACAATAGACTGTGAAAGGATACACAGAGTATGCTAAACTTACTTGTACTACTGTATCATTGTAAACTGTAGTTTTCTAACTGCTGTATTATTATACTGCAGAAGTACTGGCCACTGTATTGTCAAATACTGTAGTTTTACCGGTATACTAACGGGGTTAGGCTAGTGCCTGGCGGCACTAACTGATAGGGAGAAAGAAAGAATGGAAAGGAGAATTCCGTATTATTATAGTTTAGTACAATAATTGGAAGTGTAGGGGGCTACTGCCTCCTACAGCCTCTTTCCCAGAATGAGAGTTCTAATGGAAGGGATGGAATGCATTTGATTCTAGCTTCCATCCAGCCACAAATTCTGCTGCCGGCTGTACTGCCAGTTGCGAGGTTTGTGGATGGCAGTCCAAGAGAGGACTGAAGAATTCTCAACAGTATATTGGGTTTCCCACCAACAGCCGTCAGGGCTAGCTCCGCCTTTCCCCCGAGGCATTCGCTTCTGTTAGGGAAGGACATACGGGGGAGCTGGTCGAGGAGGTAACCTAA
>NC_090732.1:79985905-80120905 GCF_036898095.1 Palaemon carinicauda | reverse complement strand
ATAGATTTTAACAAGGGTTAACTACCCCCGCGCTAGTTAGCGGTGGTAGGGGAAGGGGTAGCTTGCTACCCCTTCCCCCCCACACACTGGTGAGTTGTCTCACTTCACTTAGAGGTAGGACTTGTCTTTGGGGACAGGGCTGGCGGGCAAATATGTGTAAATAGCTAAGGTTTGTATGGTTAGGAAAAATACAAATTATCTCCGAATTTGTCATTTGTTCCGTAACGGAAATACAAACCACGCTATTTACATTGGGTGACTTACCCCTTAGGAGGGGTGGAAAGTCCCCAGCCTTACTGGCTTTGGCTTTACCCAGGGACTCAGACTCCGAGTGAGCAGCACTCGAGAAAAAGAGTCCCTGCGCCTCACAAGTTCCTTGCTCCGCATGGAACGTGTGGCCTACGTAAGTTGTGTGTGGAGGAATAGAGAGTGACCATCCTAGGAAGTTGATCTTGAGTCCTTTAGATAGGAATCTAGGCTAGGACGTTCCCAATACCACCTCGTCAGGGTATGGGGGACGCGACAGTATTAAACTTAATACTAGGAACACAAGGGAGCATGGTTTACCTGCAGAGGTTGAGGTCAGCTATGCAGAAAACCCAGGATGCTGCTTTCCCCAAGAGAGGGGAGGATAAAGAAAGAAGTAAGGGTCAGACATACTCTTTCCTTCACGCAGACTAAAACCGGGTAACAACGCCCTCAACCTTCTGCTACTTGTCCATCAAGGAGCCTGAGGTTAGACCAGCTGTTGTGCAGCCACCACAGGGCCAATAGAAAAGGTATCGAGGCTCCTGTGGGTCACGTCCTGCAGGTAGTGGGCTGTGAAGGTCGTTTGACGCTTCCAGACACCAGCTTGAAGCACCTGCATCACAGAGAAGTTTCTCTTGAAGGCCAGGGACGTAGCGATGCCCCTGACGTCGTGTGCCCTAGGGCGACGTGACGGAGGAGGGTCAGGATTCAAGGCGTGGTGGATGACCCTTCGAATCCAAGCCGAGATGGTGTTCTTGGTGACCCTCCTCTTCGTCCTGCCTGTGCTAACAAACAACGCTTGCACGCGGGGACGAACTGCAGCTGTCCTCTTCAAGTAACGCCTCAGACTCCTCACTGGGCACAATAACAGATGGTCTGGGTCGCTTGTTACAGAACGGAGACTCGTGACCCCAAAAGAGTCGAATTGTGGGTCCGGCACTCCAGGGTTCTGAGTCTTGGCAACAAACTCAGGGACGAACCTGAACGTTACCTCCCCCCATCCCCTTGAATGGGCGATGTCGTACGAGAGACCATGAAGTTCACTAACTCGTTTGGCAGAGGCCAATGCGAGTAGGAAAGCCGTCTTCCAAGTCAGGTGGCGATCAGAGGCCTGGCGTAATGGTTCGAAGGGAGGTCTCTTAAGAGCCCTGAGAACCCGAACCACGTTCCATGGAGGAGGTCTCACTTCCGACTGAAGGCAGGTAAGCTCATAGCTACGTATGAGTAGAGAGTTCTAGCGAGGAAGAAATGTCCACTCCTTTCAGCCTAAAAGCCAGGCTTAAGGCTGAGCAATAGCCTTTCAACGCCAAGACTGAAAGGCGCATTTCCTCCCGCAAATAAACGAGAAACTCCGCTATTGCTGGAATAGTGGCATCGAGTGGAGAGATACCCCTCCCACAACACCAACCACAGAAGACTCTCCACTTCGCCTGGTAGACTCCCGAAGAGGACTTTCGCAGGTGACGAGACATTCTCTCCGCAACCTGTTGCGAAAAGCCTCTCTCCGTGAGGAGACGTTGGATAGTCTCCAGGCGTGAAGCCGAAGCGAGGCTACGGCTTTGTGGAAGATGTTGCAATGTGGTTGTCTGAGTAGCTCGTGTCGTGGGGGAAGCTCTCTCGGAAGCTCCGTCAGGAGCTACAGAAGGTCCAGGAACCATTCCGCGTGATGCCATAGCGGAGCTATCAGAGTCATAGACAAGTTGACCAATAGTCTGGTCCTGTTGAGCACCCTTCTCATCAGACAGAACGGTGGGAAGGCGTACACGTCGATGTTGTCCCACCGTTGTTGGAAAGCATCTTGCCTGAGAGCCTTGGGGTCCGGGACTGGGGAGCAGTACAGGGGCAGCTTGAAATTCAAGGATGTCGTGAACAGATCCACCGTCGGGGAACCCCACAAAGTCAGGACTTTGTTGGCTATCTGAGGATCCAAAGACCACTCGGTACTCACTATCTGCGAAGCCCTGCTCAGACTGTCGGCGAGCACATTCCTCTTGCCAGGAATGAAGCGAGCTGATAGTGCTATCGAGTGGACTTCGGTCCACCTCAGAATCTCTACTGCAAGATGGGATAGCTGATGTGAAAAAGTACCTCCTTGCTTGTTGATATAAGCCACTACCGTGGTGTTGTCGTTCATCACCACCACGGAGTGGCCCGCCAGGGTCCGTTGGAACTGTTGAAGAGCCAGGAATACGGCCTTCATTTCTAGCAGGTTGATGTGCAGGTACTTTTCTGATTCTGACCAAAGGCCTGAGGCCCTCTGGTTCAGAATGTTGGCCCCCCACCCTTCTTTTGACGCGTCCGAAAACAGCGTCAATTCCGGGGGAAGGACGAGAAGATCCACTCCCTTCCACAGGTTCTCGTCGATCAGCCACCACCGCAGGTCCGCCTGTTCCGAGGGTCCTATCGGGATCAGAAAGTCTGGGGAATCGGATCCTTGACTCCACCGGGACTTGAGCCGCCATTGCAGGGATCTCATCCTGAGACGGCCGTTCAGGACCAGACGGGCCAGGGAGGCTAGGTGACCTAAAAGACGCAACCACGATTGGGCTGGAAGCTCTTCCCGCCTGAGGAAGGGTTCTGCCACCCTCCTCAGCATTGCTATCCTGTCGTCTGATGGAAAGGCTTTGTGGAGATTGGTGTCTATTAACATGCCTAGATAAACCAGTCGTTGGGACAGCTGCAGAGAGGACTTCTCAAGATTTACCACGATCCCCAGATCTTGGCAAAGTCCCAGGAGCCTGTCTCGGTGTCGAAGAAGGGTCGACTCCAAGAGTCTGCCAAGATCAGCCAGTCGTCCAGATATCGGAGGAGACGGATGCCGTTCCTGTGCGCCCAAGACGAAATCAGGGTAAACACTCTGGTGAACACCTGAGATGCTGTGGAGAGACCGAAGCACAGCACCTTGAACTGGTAGGTCTTGCTGTCTAGGCTGAATCTCAAGTACTTCCTGGAAGACGGATGGATTAGGATCTGGAAGTACGCGTCCATCAGATCCAGTGTGCACATGAAGTCTTGTGGTCTCACCGCAAGTCTGACCGTGTCCGCTGTCTCCATGCTGAACGGAGTTTGCTTGACAAACTTGTTCAGAGCTGAGAGGTCAATGACAGGTTTCCAGCCTCCAGACGCCTTCTTTACAAGAAAGAGTCGACTGAAGAAGCCTGGGGAGCCGACGACGACCTCCTGGAGAGCATCATTCTTGAGCATGGTCTCGACTTCTGCCCGAAAGGCTAGCCCCTTTGCCGATCCCATGGCATAGGAGCTCAACGACACTGGATTCGCTGTCAGGGGAGGTTGAGATGTCGTGAATGGGACGCGATAACCTTGGCCGATCACGGAGACCGTCCAAGAATCGGCCCCATGTTGCTGCCACCTGTGCACGCAATTTTGTAGACATCCCCCCACAGGTGGACACGCGGGGGGACTGCCACTCCTAGCGTTTACGGCCGCGGCCGCTCCGTCTAGGAGTCTTGCCTCCCCTGGAGGACTTACCGCCCCTCTTGTCCTTGACAGGAAAGGGCTGGGGGTTAGACACCACTTTCTTAGCTGCCGGTGCCTGCTTCGGTGTCCTGCGAGGCTGCTGCTGATGTTGCTGCGGAGCTGGAGGCTTGTAGGGCCGAGATGCGAGGGCCCTTTGGAGGAGCGAGTCTTGGCTAGACTTCCTCCACCTCTCAGCTGTGCGTTCCATATCCTGGGGCTCAAACAAACTTACCCCAAGGATGGAAGAGTGTCTGAGCCTGCAGACATCCACGGCGGGGACCTTCGGGTGGATCTTCTCGGTCACTGCATCACGACGCTTCAGCACCGAGTTGGCCCACAGGTTGGTAACCTGGTGTGCCAAAAACTCGATGGAGCGAGTGCCCGAGAGGAGGAAGGTCTCCAGGGCCTTCCTATTGCTCTCCTTAGACAGATCCTCAGAGCGCAATAGGATGCCCAGAGAACCCAGCCAGACATCCAGCCACGAAGTGGCCTGCATGGCGCACTTCGCAACCTTCTCCTGGCTCAGGATCTCCAACGCCGAGAATGTCACCTGCCGGGCGGAGAGCTTCTCAAGTGGAACTCCCCTAGTGAGCTCTTCCACGGAATGGTGGAGAGGAAGAGCGAGGCTAGACTCCCCCATGATCTCAAAATACCTCCTCTGCTGTAAACGAGGAGGTGGGAGGAGTCTGTTCCCGGCAGAGGAACGACTGGAGGAGGCGAGGTCTGCGAGCTGAGCGTTGACCCTGTCTCTGGCACTCTTCATCCCCATAGACCTGATACAGGACCGTGTCCTTGCCTTCACGAGGGGCGATCTCTGGGTCCTAGAACCTGTTGAGCTGCCTCATCAGGCTCAAGACCTGCCAGAAGGCATGCTCGGACTCGTGCTGCTCTCCTCCCTGCGGACTGACCGCTAAATCTCCTGTCCCCGGAAGCTCTTCCTGGGGAGACATGTGGACGTTCTCCCGGGGTCTGGCTGGTTCCTGACGAATTCGCGAAGAGGACTTCGCAATCGTCTTGGAGTCCTTGGGTTCCCTCCTGGGCGGGATACAAGACTCCAGCAAAGAGGTCTGGAAGGTACCTTCCACGCGAGTCGGTTCCCCTCCACGAGGAGGAGACTCCCTCCTTGGTGCCGAGGGAAAGACCGCCGGCTCGCTGGATTATCCTGAGGACGGAAAAGCCTCGTCCACAGGAGAAGGAGAAAACGACTGCGAAGGGGATGGAGCCTTCCTGGCGGACCTCTTAGGAACCAACTTCTCCCTGGGAGAAGTCACCACGAAGTCCACTCCTCTCCTTCTCTTCAGCGGGGGCGAGTCTGTCCTTGGCTTGAGTCCCCGATTGGCGAGTGCCGGCTTCATAGCCTTCACTACCGCTCTCATCAGAGGACCAAACCAGGACTGACGAGATACAGACGCAGTGTCCGTAATTCCCACTGGAGGGAAGGGGATCTCTTGACCCTTCAGAGTGGACGCAACTAGGCCTACCTGCAACAAAGGGAAAGAAAGTTGCCTCTCCGACGATTCTTCCTTGTCCTGCGAGAGAGACCTGCGCTTGCGCGGAGGTGATCCTGACTGCGACCTGAAACACGTGTCCCAGCTGCCGCCACGAGCTGCGGAAACCGACGAGAACGGGGGTCGCGTTGGGGGTCGCGCTGGCGCTGGGGAGGTTCCAATGGATCGCGCGCGAGGGGCTGCTGGAGCGCGGGCACGTAGTCGCGCGGAGATAAACGAGCGTGGGAGCGATCGTGCGCGGGCGAGCTGGCGAGTGGGCGCGTTGGCGAGGGAACGCGTTGGCGCGTGGGCGAAGGAACGCGCGGGCGCACAGGAGATCGCTGAAAGCCAGGAAAAAGGCAAAGCACAGGAGATCGATGGTGGCCTAGAGACCTGTGACGCGTGGGCAAGCGATGGAGAGTCGGCGAACGATAGCGCGTTGGTGAACGCTGGCGAGCGATGGCGCGTTGGCGCGTGATGGTGCGTTGGAGAGCGATGGCGCGTAGAGCGCGTAGAACGCGCAGGCGAACGACCGCGCGTGGGCGAGCTGGTCGCAGGAGACCTATGTCTATCCAGATCCAGGTGGCGCTGACGCCTAGGAGAGTGCTTGCGCGCAGGCAATAGATCACGCGAGCGCTCAGGAGATCGCCGAGGCTCAGGGGAGCGCTGACGCGCTGGAGATCGCTGACGAGCAGGAGATCGCTGACATGCTGGAGATCGCTGACGCGTTGGAGATCACTGACACGCTGGAGATCGCTGGCGCGCAGGAAGACGACGCGTTGACTGCTGCGCAGGAACAGGTGGCGCGACGCGCAAAGGCGAACGCTCGCGAACGGGCTCAGGAAGAGAGGGCGCGTGGGCGCGCAGGAACTCTGGATGTGCACGCAGGAGACCGTGTGCGCTGCTGCGCAGGTGAAGGATGACAAGCAGGAACGCGTGGGCGAGGAGGAGTTAAATCCTTGCCCGCGTCCAGATCCGGAGATCTAGGGCGCGTGGGCGAGCGTGGGCGCGCAGGGCGCGTGTCAGGAACTGGATGCGCAGGTGCGCGCTGACGAGCAGGAGATCTTGTGCGCTCAGGTGACCGTTGGCGCGCCACAGGAGGTTGTAGGTTGTCCACAGGAGAGCGCTAGCGAGCGGGAGGGTGTTGACCATCAGGAGAACGTTGGCGATCAGGAGAGCGCTGGCGAGCAGGAGAGCGCTGACGAACAGGAGAGCGCTGACGAACAGGAGAGCGCTGGCGAGCAGGAGAGCGCTGGCGAGCAGGAGAGCGCTGACGAACAGGAGAGCGCTGACGAACAGGAGAGCGCTGGCGAGCAGGAGAGCGCTGACGAACAGGAGAGCGCTGACGAACAGGAGAGCGCTGGCGAGGCTCTCCTTGCGAGGTGAGTCAGGAGACTGCAAAGGTGGAGAGCGCTTATGCGCTACTGCGCGTGAACGCGCAGTAGGGCGCGCAGGGGAACCCTGACGCACAAGGGAAGCCTCCACATCGTGGGAGACATCCCTTTGCCCCGAAGGGACCGATGCCCTTAGGCTGACGAGTTCAGAAGTCTGCTGGCCATCTGCGCAGGAGGTGGAAGGTCTGGCAGGCATAGGAGATCACGAACGATCACCGGAGAGGTCTAAGGACGTGGCCGCTACAGTCTGCTCCCGGCGAGGAGGATCCTCATCAGAGGACGGAGGAGGAGACGACTCGAAGAGGCGCCTCTTGACTCCCTTATAGGGAGACGGGAGGCCCATGCGACGAAGAGGACGACGAGCCTTACGGCGAAGGCGGCCACGCGGGAGGTCATCAGGATCGTCGGTCCTCCGAAGAGGAGTCTCAGTCAGAGAGCTCCCCCGAGGGGGAGACGTAGCCGCAGGAGAGACCGTGGGACCCACCTTCCCCTTCGAAGGATGTTCGGAAGGGGGAGGAGAGCCTACAGCAGCGTCCGCAACATCAGGAGCCGCAGAGGTTTGACCAGACCCGTCGGAAGCCTCTGCCACCACGACGTCGACAATAGACAGAGGGTCTACCTCTGCTATCACCGGCGACTGTTTGACAGCGGCCCCCAACTGGATAAGGTCAAACAGGGCTTCCTTGGAGGACAGGCCCTTAAGCCCCAAGGAAGCCCAAAGCTGAAAAAGATCATCGTTAGACACGGAGTTATCAACGTTATCAAAATCCTCCCCCGGGGGAGGAGGGGGAGCTGCCCCGCTATGGGAGGCGACGCCCTCTCCCGCACCCCGAGATCGGGAAACAGAACAAGGGTCTGCGCTACCAATCGGAGGCCTCTCACGAGAGGCCGGCTGAGTGGGAGCTTCGGAGGAGGTTTGGGCGGCGGAAGAAGAGTCTCTGGAGCCTTCCTCCTTCAAGGCAACCCCTGAAGGAGAACGGTCTCTCTTGGACTTCTTCTTACGCCGACGGCAAACCTCTCCCACTGGGAGGCAGATCACTCCCTACACTCACTGCATGTTACTTCCCTGTCACACCGTTGGCCTTGACACTGCGGGCAAAGGGTGTGAGGATCGGTATCCACCACCGACATGAAGGTACCGCAGGGGCGGCCGGCGATTCCAGGGCACTTGCGCATGATGATAACAAAAGGGCGAGGCCAACTTCCAAGCACACAGCTGAGGAAAAGCAAAGAAAAAGATTAAGGCTGTCAACAACGAGGACGATAGATAGACACGTCTGCACATCGTCCGAGTCAAAAGTGAAGTGAGACAACTCACCGGTGTGTGGAGGGGGAGGGGTAGCAAGATACCCCTTCCCCTACCCCCGCTAACTAGCGCGGGGGTAGTTAACCCTCGTTAAAATCTATTGGCTCGTCAATTTCACGCCGAAAGTAAACCCAATGTAAATAGCGTGGTTTGTATTTCGGTTACGGAACAAAAGCATTTTTAATTTCAAGTGTTTAATAGTAAGAATAAATTTATTATTAAGTGTACATAACATAATTAGCATTGACACGTTTTTATATCTACAGTCTCCTCGCCCCCTCTGCCTCCACCCACTACCAGCTCAAGTCACGTCACTCCAAAGGTAAATAAAATTTAATTTTTCCTTTACAGTATAGTATATAATTTTCATTTATACCTGTAATGTTATTTAATTATATACTGTACAGTACATGTATATCATATATAAGTATACTGTAGTACAGTGCTTACTATACTATTTTGTTAGGTACTAATTTTCAAATGTTTTTACCTGGGTTTTGCACGCATTAGCTATTCTATTGCCCGCCATACGACATTTTCACCATACGATACCAACTCCGGAAAGATTAATGTCGTATGGCGGGGGTCTACTGTATATAAAACAGATTTTGAGCAAAGCGAAAAATCTATTTTTGGGTGAGATAGCCATGTCGTCCTGATGGAAGGTTCCTTTAAGTAGCTTCCTAGGGTATATTTGACTACAGTGATATTCCCAGAGATTTTACCTTTAGGTCTCCAGAATTCTAACTCCTGGCGCGAATACCCTTAAAGTTTCCTTTAAGGATATCGCATAATATCAGGAGACATATACCTTGATACGACACATAGCAATCTTCCCCCCAAATAGCGTTTTCGCTTCGAGGGGGAAAGTGGCAAAAATAGAAGGGAAGCCGTTATCAAGGTACCCTTCCTCCTTTACTACCTTGAGTATCTAGATGGCGCCATCGTCGCCGCCATGTTTATTCCTTGTAGCGTTGAGCAAGCTGCTACAGATATAGTAGTTTCGAGAGGGATCCTGCCAAGGCCTTTTCATAGAAAGGAGGGCGGGTCCATCAGGACGACATGGCTATCTCAGCCAAAAAATAGATTTTTTGCTTCGCTCAAAATTCGTTTTTTGGGCTAAGGCCATGTCGTCCTGATGGAAGGTTACTAGAGCATTACCATATCTGTGGATTTCCAAATGTGCCTTAACCTCAAGACAATATTTCCTTGGTCACCCAGACCTTAGAGACATATGACGTTACAGTACCGTTATACATCCTTAATTCTAATCATGAACTAATTTAGTGCTTCCTGCCCCCAGACTCAGGAAAAGTCTCGAGGTTTGCATATCAAATATGAACAAACCTAGCAACAAAAGTATACAGGTCTCACTATATACAAAGCAAGTCGAAGTTTGTATTCTCAATACGAACAAAGGTTTACATAAGCGACCATAGCATCCAGGGCATACAGGCTTAGCTGTATGCAACATCAGAAAAGTTTGTATCCGTGTAGGAACAAAGTATGCATAGGCAGAAAAAGGTTGTATTCATGTAAGAACAAAGTTATCTATATTGTTCTCATGTCAATATGCGGATTATTAAGGAATAAATAAATAATGCTCATACATATCTTTATTTATTTAAATCTGGGGCGAAATAAGACGCAAATACCAATCAATTATTTATTGGTAATCAATAAATAGTAATACTGTACAACATACATTATATAGTAAAAATAATATGTTAGCGAATACAAAGAAACATAAAAATGCAGACGAGACCAGAAATACTTGTTTCACCTGAAAGGGAACGAAAATTAAAGCCACCAAACTGAAAATTTAATAAATTTTCTAATATGCATTTCTGTGAATGACTGTCTTTTCACACTGTGTAAAGAACACATGGCACAAGTGTTAACTCTATGTTTCTTCACCTTTAATATTAAACTGGAACAGTCCATAGTGCCACCCTGGTGACACTTCACTTTACATGTTGCACTGTATGGTGTCAACACGTACACCCTATACATGACAGTCCCAATCAATTCACTGTTCCTCGCAGCGCTAAGCGACAGGTTTTAGCACACTACCTGCCCCCACCACATACCTTTTCAACTCTTGCACTTGCTTCGCGTAGTGTTTAAAGAACACTCTGGATGACTTCCACCTAGTATACGAGCGAAGATGCACAAAATCCATGTATTGGAAGAAGTTCAATGACGAAGCAATATTTCTAGGATCGTGACCTGCGGGTGTACTGTCAGGATCCGCTCTGCGAATGAAGTAGGTGATCTTCGCCCTTAGTTGTTTTAGGGATATGTTTGAGCCCAATGTTTCTCCTTTATAGAGCTGTCCTCCCCTGAAGTCTGAAGTTCTACGAAGATAGACCTTTAGACACTCTACTGGACACAGCGAGACATCTTCCTTCAGAGGGCAGATTCTCCAGGGACCCCACCTTTTGGTAGGTAACTCGTTCTTGGCAAGAAACGTTGGGTCAGGAAAGAAATTCAGTTCTCCCGCTTCTGTGAACTGAATATGGCCCTCATCCCGAGAAAGGGCCACTATTTCACTAACTCTGGCCCCCGAGGCTAGAGCAAACAGGAATATAACTTTTTGAATCAGGTCTTTCAGAGAGAAGTCCTCATTGTTCACTGTTGAGGTAAAGTGTAGGACCTTATCCAAGGACCATGAGATGGGTTTCGGATGTGCTGCAGGCCCAAGTCTAGCACAGGCCTTAGGGATCTTGTTAAAGATTTCATTGGATAAGTCTACTTGGAAGGCGTAATGCAAAGGTCTAGTCAAGGCTGATTTACAAGTTGTTATCGTGTTGGCTGCTAAACCTTGTCCATGAAGGTGAATAAAGAAGGATAAACAGAAATCTGTTGAGATCTCTTTTGGTCTTCTTGCTTTGACAAAAGGAACCCACTTCTTCCAAGACGACTCATATTGCCTTCTGGTAGATTTAGACTTATATTTTTCTAGGAAGTCTATACTGTCTTTCGAGATCCCAAACCTTTTCTTAACTGCTGAGGAGAGAAAATCATGAGATGAAGGTTTTGGGTTTTCTGTGATGAAGCGAAGACAGTTGACTTCTGTACTTGTTGAGTTAGAACTGGGTCCGACAGAGGGACCAGCCTCAGCTGCAATTCCAATACTATAGGGAACCAATTGCTCGTCAGCCACTTGTGAGCCACTAGGGCTGCTGTTCCCTGAAAGGATCTCAGCTTGTTGAGGACCTTCAACAGAAAGTTGGTTGGAGGGAACAGGTAAATCCTGGTCCATCTGTTCCAGTCGAGGGACATGGCGTCCACCGCTTCCGCTAGAGGGTCCTCGTATGGGGCCACATAACGAGGTAACTTCTTGTTGTCGCTCATCGCGAAGAGGTGGATCTGCAATTCTGGGACTTGACGTAAGATGAAGGAGAATGATCCTGCGTCTAGAGACCATTCTGACTCTATCAGCGTGAGCCTGGATAGAGCGTCCGCCGTCCCATTGCGGAACCCTTGAAGGTGAACTGCTGATAAGTGCCATCTCTTCTTTTCCGCCAAGCGGAAGATGGCCAACATCACTTGATTGATTTGGGATGATCTCGAACCTTGACGATTCAAACATCTCACTATCACCTCGCTGTCCAGAATCAGTCTTATGTGGACTGAATGGCGAGGGGACAGTTTTTTCAGCGTGCCAAAGACTGCAATGGTCTCCAAAATGTTGATGTGGAAGGTCTTGAATAGAGAGGACCAAGTCATTTGGACTTTCCGTTGGTGAGAGTGACCCCCCATCCTTCCTTTGATGCATCCGTGTGGATGATGACTGAAGGTAGAGGTGGTTGCAGAGGCACCGACCTCTTCAGGTTCTTGGCCTTCGACCATGACTTGAGAAGTTATCGTAGTCGAGTCAGTATCGGTCTTCTTAGATCTCTTCGAGCGTTTCATGCGTATCTTCTCCAGACTCCTGATGCATCCTTTAACTGTGCTCTTAGCACCAGGTTTGCCACTGATGCAAACTGAAGGGAGCCTAGCACTCTCTCCTGTTGGCGTCTTGATATCATGTCGGATTTCAGTAGTCTCTTGACAGATCCCGCTATCTCTCTCCTCTTCTTTGGTGGAATGGAGAGGCGGTGTGACTGTAAGTTCCAATGTATTCCAAGCCATTGAAACTCCTGAGCTGGATATAGTCGAGACTTTTTGACGTTGATCTTGAATCACAGATGTTCCAGGAACTGGATCACTTTCTTGGATGCTTGCATGCATTCCGTTTCGGATGCTGCCCATACCAGCCAATCGTCCAGGTAGGCTACCACCTGGACACCTGCTAGGCGTAGTTGTTGAACGACTGCATCTGCAAGCTTTGTAAAGATCCTTGGGGGGCTATGTTTAGTCCGAAGGGCATGGCTCTGAAGACGTATTTCCTTTTCCGTAGCCTGAATCCTAGGTAGGAGGAGAGTTGGCGATTGATTGGAATATGACAACAGGCATCTCCCATGTCTATGGAGACTGTGTACGCCCGTTTTGGCAGCAGGGTCCTTGTGTTCAAGGGTCAGCATCCTGAACTTGTATTTTTCTATGAACTTGTTGAGTGGCGACAAGTCCAGAATGACTCTGAGTTTGTCCGAGTCCTTCTTGGGAACACAAAACCGCCTTCCCTGGAATTTGATGGACTTTGCCCTCCTTATCACCCATTTGCTCAAGAATTCTCGGGTATATTTTTCAAGGACGGGGGTGGAGTGTTGGAAGAATTGAAGAAATGATGGTGGAGCTGTCCTCCAGCTCCAACCTAGTCCGTTCTTGATCAGGCTGTGGGCCCAGGGATCGAAGGTCCAGCGATCCCGAAATGATTGGAGTCTTCCTTCTACCGGAAGCATCTCATTGCTTCGGTTGTCCGGAGGACTTGCCTCCTTGACCGTGCCCTCGCCTACCCCTCTTCCTCTTGAGGGACGTCTAGAGGAACCTCTATTTGACCCTCTACCTTTAGGGCGAAAGGTAGTGGTCTGCCCCTCATGGGCGGGAGTAAAGGCTGGTGACTGGATCACCATCTGCTGGGGTAGCATCTGGTAGGTGGGTTGGGGTTGTGCCACCATCTGGAGCACCGCGGTCATTGGAAGTTGTTGTTGTTGTTGTTGTCTGGTGGGGCGAGAGGGCAACCTTAGCCTCTTTGTCTTAATTTCACTGTAAGGCAACAGCTAAAATTTTTACAACGTAAAGATCAAATACTCAATTTTCCAGAGGCAGAAGAGGCTGGAGATTGCATGATAAATCCAAATAATCCAAAAGTAACGAGAAAGCAACAGGGAAAATCACCGAGCGAGATCGCTATAGATAAAGGAATAAACATGGCGGCGACGATGACGCCATCTAGATACTCAAGGTAGTAACGGAGGAAGGGTTCCTTGATAACGGCTCCCCTTCTATTTTTGCCACTTTCCCCCTCGAACCGAAAACGCTATTCAGGGTGAAGATTGCTATGTGTCGTATCAAGATATATGTCCCCTGATATTATGCGATATCCTTAAAGGAAACTTTAAGGATATTCGCGCCAGGAGTTAGAATTCTGGAGACCTAAAGGTAAATTCTCTGGGAATATCACTGTAGTCAAATATACCCTAGGAAGCTACTTAAAGGAACCTCCCATCAGGATGACATGGCCTGAGCCCAGATATATATATATATATATATATATATATATATATATATATATATATATATATATATATATGTGTATATATATATATATATATATATATATATATATATATATATATATGCATATGTATGTATATATATGCATATATATATATATATATATATATATATATATATATATATATATATATATACTGCATATATATATATATATATATATATATATATATATATATATATGTATAGATAGATATAGATATATATCTGGGTCTGGGTGTACACCACAAATGTGACAGAAATTAATGACAACTGTCTTACTTGTAGAAAACTTGAGGCCATTCAAATCTGCCCATCTCATAATTCGATCAATTTTGGGTTGGAGCTTTCTTCTAACTGTTGCCATTCTTGCTCTTACAACCAAAACAGAAGGGTAATCCATGAAGAGCATGTGCAGAACGTCATATGGAATCACAGAAGAAATCCCATTGATTGCTAGTGCAAATAAAGTAACACTAAGAACACTACCCTGTGGGACTCCCTCTTCCTGGCATTTTCTTTCACAGTATTACCTACTCTAACATGAAAGAATCGCCTTTTTATAATGACCTGAATAAACAAAGGCAACTCACCTCTCAGAACAAATTCATGGACAGTTTTAAGGATGGCATGCCTCCATGTGGTATCATACACTTTTTCAATACCAAAGAATACTGTCACATGATGTTTCATCAAAGGAAATGACTCACAAAAAGATAACTCTTGGACAAGTCCTTCCATTGTAGGGTGCATTCTTCAAAATCAACACTGTACCGGTGATGAAATACCATTCTTTTCCAGTATCCATACAAGACTTGCACTGACCATCTTTTCCATGATTTTACATAAACAACATGTAAATGCAATTGGTCGGTAACTTGCCGCTAGAACTTTTCCCTTTCCAGGTTTTAAGGAACTAGAATAATGGCCAGTTCCCAAACTGATGAGAAACTGTGGTCTCAATATATTTGGTCAATAATACTTGATACATATATGTTTCCCACCAAAATGTACTTTAAGATATAACTGGTACTTTACCCTTGTAAAAATTTTGTAATTGGATAGTTATCTTAACATGTCAACCTTGAGTTCTGCTTACCTATCTGGTGTGAACGTTTTGTCAGTTGCTAATAAACCATAAAACAGCTAACGTCTCTTAAACACCTACTTATCATTTGGTAGCAGAGCGTCCAATCTGAATTATCTTAGCAGAGGGAAAGTTTATACTAAACATACTGTGGGTTTCCATTACCTAAAAGCATCGAGAAAAGTTTATGAGTTTACTGTGGAATGCTGCAACGTAACAGCATCATGACGATAGAGTAGACTTCTCCCCTTCACTGCCAGGGTGGGGAGATTTTAAAGTCAGCTGGGAAGATTCTTCTTTGTTATGTTTCCCACATCGGATTTAAGTACAAAGCATGATACCAAGACATCGCCTTCATTAAATATTTGTTGAAGGAAGACTCGGGAATGATGGACGATTAACAAACATGAGCCCAGAGGATGAGATCTTCGTTTGGATGAATTGCAAGTAGTTTCTGTCTATTTAGGACTAAACTTGATGCTGTGTATTGGAGCTAGAAGCATATGGTGAGGTAATGCCTGTACAGTGAACCCTCGCTACTTCGCGGTTCGACCATCGCGGATTCACCACTTCGCGGATTTTTTCCACAACCCATATGTATACAGTAATATATATATATATATATATATATATATATATATATATATATATATATATATATATATATATATATATATGTATGCATGTATTTATGTATATATGTAGGTATGTATATGTGTATACATATATATATATATATATATATATATATATATATATATATATATATATATATATATATATATACACACACATATATATATATATATATATATATATATATATATATATATATACATATATATATATATATATATATATATATATATATATATATATATATATATATATATATATATATATATAAAGTAGGAAGATGTGATGTAGTTCTAAGGGAAAAGTATGGGAAATATGTCTGGGTAATAAGCAAAGCTCTACCTCCAGTTTGTTTCTTCATTATGATCAGAGATAAATGTAAACAAAACATTGGTTGCCATTTTTTATCGTGCTTTTTAGCGTGTTTAGGAAACGCATGATATAAAATCGCCTTTAATATTTGTGCTTGTTTTAGTTTAGGGTACTGTAGTACATGCATTAAGTGTTCTGTACATTAAAGGGTAGTTTGTTAACAGTACTACGTACAAGGGAAGGTTTTAAAAGTCTGAATATACATGTTGAATAAATAGGTAAATATGGTGTCACTACTTCGCGGATTTTCACCTATCGCGGCCGCGTCTGGAACCTATCTACCGCGATAAACGAGGGTTCACTGTAGTGGAAGAAACTTACCGAAGTAATACTTTCACAGAGAAACACATGATTGCAATGCCAGTCTTTACGTGTATATGATAGCTGTGAGTAGACTATGGAGAGAATCGAGTGATTTTGGAAGTGTTAATATAGAATGACTTCATAGGCCTACTTTGGGAATTTTTTGTCATTCCCATAATTAATAACTTTTTGCAAGTGAACTTAGTACTTCAAACATATCTGAAATTTTTCATTAAATGTTTCACTTATTTAAAAAAAAAAAAAAGTTTGACTTTGTCATTATATTATCAGAACAGGCATTAGGCCTATTTGAATTCATAATTTCTACAACTGAGGTGAGGATTGATATTTTTTTTTATTTTTTTTACTGAAATTCATTATTTGCTCAGTATGACTTAGAATAATCCTAATATCCCCAGTGGTGGTCTGTAGATAAATAAATATGTTTTCATTTGATACTGCTGGATACAAAAATGATGGCAACCTTGCTAATGATATTGATAGCCTTGTGAATTTTGGGGAAATAAACAAGATAACAGAATAATTTTGGGGAAATAAACAAGATTACCGGATAATTTTATTTTGTGAAATGTAAAACTTGTAATGGCCATCTCTTTGGTTATATTGGTTCGGAAGATGATTGAGCTAAGACAAGAGCTAAGAAATTCAAGGATAAAGAAGTGAAGATTTTAATGGACCATTTCAGAAATTTGACATGTTTCAAGTACAAGATGCTCATAATAGACACCAGAACATCTCAAACTTACTGTGATGTGTGCGAGGAGAATATGGAAAATAGACTGAATTTCATTACGCACATGCAGTCACCATACAGGTCTAAGGTTGGTGATCACAGAGTCAACGGCTCTGCTGATTCTGTTAGCTCGGGGCCAGACTTAACAGATGTGTTGACACAACATAATGATATTCTGACAAAGTTACTGGAAAACATTTCAAAAACGAAATCTCTTCCAACTACAATTCAGATTACAAAAGCCAAGCTTCCACTGATTTGGGTTGGAAAAACTTTTGAGAGATTCAAAGTTGACATTGACGATTGGAGCAGTAATAACAAAGATAGTTAGTACAATAAATATAACGATTCAATTGAAATCTTAAAGAAGAACGAGAGAGTTAAGGAATATGTGATTACAGTTGTAGTGGTCGGGCGTTGTGGAGACCTTGCGGCGACTACAGCCGCTTCAACCTCATCACAACGCCCGACCACTACCCTCTGCCCAACATGCAAGACCTGACGAACAACGTGCATGGCCAAGAGGACTGGGTCTCAATAGACTGCGTGAAACCGGCGTTTCTCGAAGGAAGCGACACTGCCTCCGCGGGACCTGGCAGATCCAGAGTGCCACCTCAAAACAAGGCGCCCAATGAGAAGAAAAGCAACAAACAACGATGAGAGGTAGCAATCCATACGCCGACCGCTGACGCGCCCCTTCGTTCAAGAACTAGAGGAACCCTCCAACGCCCGAAACGATACGAAGACTAGCCTCATCAGCCTTCTACGCCGCCTGATGTCTTGGGGGGGGAGTACTTGTAAGGACACCGCTCCCTCCGTTGTCCAGCATTCTCATCGAATTCTCCATTTCATTTAAATTCTCCTTTCACCACACTGTGGCTAACTGTATATATTTGTTCCGCTCCCTCAGAGCTACAATTTCATGTATTTATCATTTCGCTACATATTTCTATTGTCTTGTATTTCAAGTATTTGTACGTGCGAAAAAACACATTTTGTAGCGGTTGGTTCAACCCAGATTGGCGCCAGCGCGCATGCTACATTGCCGTCCGCACCTTGTATTATATTTTCACAGCTGTTTGAATAAACCGTCAGTCGTTGTTGGTGATAGCTCGTCTCACTGTCCTTACAATCGTACAGCTAAAAGCACTTTGAAGACAGTACAAACTATTTTAAAGGTTTTTGCTGAGAAATATACAAAGACTAAGGCTAAGAAGTGCAATGACATTATGGAGAAGATTATTGCCTTTTCTACAGATAAATCAGAAAGTTGCGATAATTTTCTTGATGTTTGAAAGTTTGATGGCTGAAGTATCAAGGGAAAAATAAATGCTTGTCTCAATTATGTACTGAGTTTATTAATGATAAAGAGAGCTCATGAAGGAGGAAAAATAAATTTGGTAGAAAAGACTCGCCTTACACAAGTTATTGAACATGGAGTGGAAAGGAAACCTCTTGATGAAGATGCTGCTACTAGATTGAAGGAGGAGTTTAGGAAGCTGAAAATAGAAAATAATAGAGATTAAACATCAGATATATCTTTAAATAGTTCTACATTTTACGCTGATGACATGAGTCAGTACCAAGATTGGAAGAAGCTCAAAGAGCTACCAAACTTTATAACAGATTTAGAAGCTCCATTTCAAATCCTGAATTTTGGAGAACAGCATCAGGTAACTATAGAGGAGGACCTTCTAGAACACCGTCTCGGTTGTCATCAAGAACGTCCTTTAGATCAGCCTCAAGAGCATGTGACATGAACTGTCACATACTCTTGAGGCTGATCTAAAGGAGATTTGACAGATCGTCTTCGAACTTTAAATCACAATCAAAAATGAAAGTTTATCAAAGACTAAGAAATCTTGAACAAGACAATGAGAAACTTATGAAGGAAATGAAAGAGTTGAAGGAGATAATAAAGAAGGCAAATAATATTAGATATGTAGCTGAAGAAAGCAGGAGATAGTAATTGATCACACTATGGAGGTTCATTTCACGAAAGAAGTTGATGACACTGAAGCAATGAACAGATGGTGCACCTGCAATGCTTGGTAACACATCTGGTTTTGCTGCTTTGGTGCAGAAGAAGCTCCTCAGGTCATCGTGACCCATTGCTTTTTACATTGGCATGCATTGGCGTCAAAGATTCTGCCACCAATTCTGAAAAGAATCTTTTCTACTAGCATGAAAGTCACCAACTTCATCAGAGCCAGGGCTGTGAACCATCATGCTTTTTAGAGGACAATTCTTGAAGTGATTAATTTAAATTGAAGAAGTTTCTTTCAATATTTTTGAGAGAAAAAGAAAGCCCACCTCAGAACAGTTTGAAAGTAAAGAGTTTATCGATGGCTTGACCTTCTTGGCAGATATTATTGGCCTTATGAGTGAAGTGACTTGCAATTCAAGGAACTGAAGTTACAATTATGAATGCCTCAGAAAGACTCGAGCCTTTCTGGCCTAGCTGCCACTGTAGAAGTGTGGGTTGTAGGCAGTTAACTTTCCAATGTTAGAGGAAGTGCTTTCACAGCATGGAACTGAGAGTGTCAGATCCCTGTCAATTTCTCTGCAGAGACAACTCACATTGTAAGAAATGTTATGATTATTTGCATTTCTCTAGAAAAGGGATCCATAACTTTCACAAGATTCTCAATGGGGACCGTAACTCAAAAAAGGTTAAGAACCCCTGCCCTAGATGGATGCCCAAATTTGAAGCAATTGTAACGCTGCAAAGGTTCCTGTTGGTAAAGGCGAACTGGTATTCTCTCAGTTTTTATGTATACATGAGAGGGTACATCATGGTTTTTAGAAATAAAAGTAATCATAGAGGTTCTGGGAACCTTATGAACCTTCTATATTCCTTTAAGACACATCCAAGATTTCATCCTCGCTAAAAACATAAAGGTCTTTGTTAAAAATTACTCCTCTTCCATAACGAAAATTCATATGTGGTTTGAAATATCCACCACAAGATTTTCTTCTATTTTTATATCATTTAACATGAGATACTGTGTTCTAGACTTTGCATGAATTAAGATGGATTTCTTGTCAAATCTAGAAATGTCTCTGCGCTCTATAGCATCCACTTGCTTTTGTATTAGCTCACTAAATGAGCTGATCCCTTACGCTTAGTAAGTATGGCAATCAGCGTTCCAATCTAGTTGGGGAAAGGTGATACAATAACAGTCGCTAGTAGACATGTAGCTCACAAGCATGTGTACCAAAAGAAGGATACGGTATTCCTCCCGGAATGAACTTGTTCTTTTCAATACCATTCCTTCTGACTTCAGATAACTTTGACTCAAGGGTGACAAAGGTGAGAGTCCTTAATTCACTTTTAGCCAGCCAATCGACTTGTAGGAGACATATTATTCTTAAGTATGTTTCAAATCCAAGGACAATGTCCCAGGACGCTGTTAGTGTCATTATTGAGTGTCAAAGAGTTTAGAAGAATATTAGCTAGAAAGCCAAAAGCTGCCAAAATCTCCAGCAAGTGGAAGAACGTCTGTCCCCACTGACGGTTGCTATCAGAGACTACACAGTGAGCAAGCAGAGGGGGAGAGGTTTCTCGCTCTCAGCCAGGCAATTACTGGCCACCTGTTTACACCTTATTATAAAAGTTTTAAAACCTGTATTCTCCAGCTTTGCTATTATCTTTCCTCTGTGACGGACAAAGGTTTGTATTTGTACTAGACCAAACCGTATTCTACACAAAACATTAATACTATACAGTACACGTACTATGAAATTTAAACATAGGTCTTGCTTAAAAATCAAGACAATTACTTACTATGCCGAGGATGAGAGCTATGTCCATCACGGACAGGAACATGATCTTCATCACTTGTAGTCATGAGGTATGAGTCTGAAATAAAACATACTGTAATGCCTTAATTATTAAAAAAGAATGGTGTCATAACTACAATAATATAATGTATTCAGTTTTAGCAGGTATATAATCAATAGTCTTCACAAACATAATGCTATTTAGGTTGACACACAACATGGTGCAAGGCTAATTACTGTAAATACTAATCTAGGCTATAATCACATACAGCACAAAAATCACAAGCAAATTGTGAATTATTTCTAAAACTACAGTACGTTCAAAAACCGAATTAGCTTGCCATATTGCATAAGTTCAGAGCTAAATAAATGCCATCCATATTTTAGGGCATAGAAGAATCTGAGTTACATAAAGTGTCTGAGATTCTATGGCTTATGATTTACAGTTGACACCCAATTAAGAATAGTATGACTAGGTTGAACACACACATTCCTAATTCTATGTGTAATTTTCCTAACTATACAAACCAGGGTGTTTTAATAGATGTACAGTATACCTTCAGCGGAGCTGGAAAAGCTGTTCAAATTGAACAAGGTTGTTATAACTACCAGCAGGCAACTCGGAA
Source organism: Palaemon carinicauda (assembly GCF_036898095.1). Classification (NCBI taxonomy): domain Eukaryota; kingdom Metazoa; phylum Arthropoda; class Malacostraca; order Decapoda; family Palaemonidae; genus Palaemon; species Palaemon carinicauda. The sequence goes on along the minus strand of NC_090732.1, from coordinate 80,099,770 downwards.
GCCCCACCCACCAATCAGTCTATAACATTCTTTATCTTTGACCGAGGACTTGCTTGAAGTTAGATGTGGGAAGTGAAACTTAACGAGCTCAGATTTGTATAATTAGAAGAAAATTGGTTTCAACAAAAGAAAAATTTCACAGAATTTTTAATTTAATTTGTATTTTTCCTGACTATACACAGCTGAGTTGAATCCTTAAACAGGACCATGATTTCAGTAAAGCTGGAAACTCAGCTGCTAAAAAAATATAACGAGGTGTCGGTAGTTATTATCGGGTAGCCGGGAATTCCTTCTTAGTAGCCAGTACACCATTAAGCCCCTTTAATCTTCATCTTGGAATAGCAGAGAGGCTGAGGTGGGAAAAATAACTAAAAGGACTTGGGTTTGCATAGTTAGGAAAAAGGATAAATGTAAAGCAATTTGTATCTTTACAAACGATACAAACCTTGACCTTTTTATTGGGGAATATACTTTTGGGGAACCTGGAAGACTACAGATATGACTTTTGCGAGGCATAACTACCCCATCACTAGTTAGGAGGTTAGAAGGGGCAGTACCAGCTACACTGATCACAGGAACACCATGGGCTAGGGGCTATAGCTCCCACTATTTGCTGACAATTTACTTTTCTAGATTTACTTCAGAAAATATAAAAATATATTAAACTGCATATATCTAGAATCTCAGAAAAGATACAAAGATAATAAAGTGGATAAATTTAGTTCATAAGAATTATCATTCAAAAGCAATTTCTCATTTTTGTTAAGAATTTTCATCTTAGAGCAAAGAATCAATTTATATATACTATATATATATATATATATATATATATATATATATATATACTTATATATATATGTATATATATATATATATATATATATATATATATATATATATATATATATATATATATATATATATATATATATATATATAAGTATATATATATATATATATATATATATATATATATATATATATATATATATATATATATATACATACATATATATATATATATATATATATTGTGACGAGCTGTCACATTAAATATTGTAAATAAAAAAGAATTATCAAAAATAGGGTTTTGTATTTTCTGTAAAAACATTCTTATAAATTGTTCTATTCGTATTTAAGCATTTTCTGTTCATGTTTAAATGCTCCTTGGACATTCTTTAGTCCAGTACTTTAAAAATATTACATTTGTTCTGAAAAGAATGTAACAGATGAGAGAATCACAGCTGTTCATATAGTCAACATCTGCTCGCTATTTTATATTGGTGCTTAATTGTGGTGTAAAGTGATTATCATTATATATTAGTGGGTATATTACAGTTTTATTTTATTAAAGTTAAATGTTTCTCGAGTGTTTCCTTATTCTTGTACCTGGATCTTGGTGTTTTGGGTTATTAGATTATTTATTAAGTGGTATATCAAGTGCTAAATAAAGTTAAGTTTAAAGTGAACATAATTCAGTGATAAACTACAACAGACATATTTCGTTTTGGTGGTGATTTTTGTATTATTGCCCGCTGACTTGTATTATAACAAGGCCATTGCATCGCTACCATACCACCTGGTAAAGAATATACTTGCTGTGGTGACAATATTTGGGGGCCTCTCCGGGATTCATATTTATTCATGTGATCGTAATTCTTCATGTGACTTCTTGTTTCATGCGACTCATGTGATTTCATGTGTTTCATGTGACTTGTGTGATTCTTGTTATTCAGTTATCTAAGTCACATTGTTCATGTGTATCATGTGATTTATGAGATAAGTGTCTGTTGCAGTAAATAAGCTTAAGTATTAAATTTTTCACACCAGATCCAGATGGGCACAATAGTAACTTGCACTGTTACAAATAGCAAGTGATTCTCTCCATCCATTCATATCCAATATCGATGATTTGGAGATATAGTTGGTAGCTTAATGTTAATAGACTGGGACCAGTGTTAATTCACTATCGATAGTGCCCACCCCTTTTCATGAACCACCCTTTTAAGATTCTTCCCAACCCATTATACTTCTTCCGACAAACACTTGTGTTAATCCGGATACCGTGTCAATGAGGTAACCTGAATCTTCTTAAATCATAATCATTGAACTAGTTCATTCCTTAGTTAAGACCATTCCGTTGGTCATCTCATTACTTGATTTTGGTTCGTTTTGCGCGCATTAACATCTTCGGACCGATATCGCAATCTTATTCCTCTTAATTCCGGGAATCTCTTTATCACTTGTCAATATTGATTAGTCATTAAATTTTTATTTTCACTTTTGAATTATCAGTAATGCTCTCATCTGGTTTAAATTATAATTCAGTCCTTCGAAATTGAACTTAGTTATTATCAGCAGTTGCTTAAGACTTATTGAATAGCAATTATTTTTGTTAAGGTAACTAGCTTATTTTCAAATAAGTTTCACGATTTTGTGTGCCATCCTAACTTAATTCTATATTAAACATGTTCAATTTAGAGCAATTCTTGCTTAACCATAAAGATGACCTACCAAGATTACATCTTGCAAAGAAAACGGAACTCTTGACTATCATCCAGAAATGGCAAATACCTTCAGAGTCCTCCTATGTCAAAGCTAGATTGATAAGCAACATCCTCCAATGTCTGATTGCAAAGAATGTAGTTAAAGAGAGCGACAAAGAAGTAGAAGAACTATGTTACCTGACCAGTGCGGTTGCTACCAGTAAAGAAGATCCAGAAGTAACCAAGATAAAACTACAATTGGAATTGGAGAAAATGAAGATATTCAATGCACGAAAAGAAGAAGAAAGGCAAATAAGAAAAGATGAAAGAATACTTAGATTAGCTCAGGAAGAGGAAGCAAGAAGACAAGAAGCTGCATTTCAGGAAGTAAAACTCCAAAAGAAATTAGCAGAAATAGAATTGTCGAAAAACAACTGAAACTGCTGACATACAACTTAAAACCAAGGAAGAAGAACGCAATCTTCCTGAAAAGTTCGATTTCAACAAAGCAAAAAAGCTCATTCTTACATTTGATGAAGAAGAACCCGAAGTATTCTTCAACACTTTCGAGGATACTGCTACCTCACTCGAGTGGCCGGCACAACACTGGGTAATGCTCATTAGAAACGGTTTCAAAGGTAAGGCAGCTTATGTTTCTTCGCAAATGATTACTGTTAAGGATTATCAGATCCTTAAAGCTATTCTAGACACTTATTCTATCACAATAAAAGGATACCGTCAAAGTTTCCGCAATTCACAAAAATCTCCAACCCAGACATTTGTGGAATTTTGTGATACTAAAGTTAGACAATTTCAACAGTGGATTGACAAAGCTGGAATTAAAGAATTTGAGTCACTTAAAAGTTTGGTAATCAGGGAAGTTTCTTAGAAAAGTGCCATTTAACATTGCTAACTATACTTTAGATAAGGAGGAAACGGATCTCATGAAAGCAGCTAGTCTGGCAGATGACTATTTTCTGCGCCATAAATCATATAAACCTGCCCATTATAAAACAATACCTTTTTTTTCAGACAGATTTTGTACTTACTGCAAGCAGGCAGGACATCTCACTGAAAAGTGCCCAGATCCTCAGTGTAGAAAGTCTGAAGTCAAAGAACATAGGCCTGGTAAAAAACAGGATTCCAAGAAAACGATGCATGTGACCGTCCCTACTCCGGATTTAGATTCCTTCAAACCTTACACATGTCAAGGTTCAGTAAATGGGAAACCTGTCGTTTGTCTTCGTGATACAGGATCGTCTCAAACTATTATCAACCTGCCACCACAGGAGCTGACAATGAAGCAAGTGTAACAATATGTGAATGTTGTGGTCGGGATTTCGTATGTAATCAGTGTATGAATATTGTTTGGTACCCTGTCTAAGTTTGTAAATGATATCTGTTGTTTATGTTTGGGTCAGTCACGTGACCACAGAGTCTTCCGCATTCTCCCCCGCTCACCACATGTTGGCTCAGCAATGCTGTATAACTTGCTGTATAACTTGTATAATAAACTAAGGTTAATTACCCTCAGCTTATCAATCAGAACCCATAACATGGTGTCAGGAGTGGTTCTTATCTACATATAAGCTGGATTAAAGAAGAAATGAGGGTAAGTGACAACTTACAAGTTACGGACCAGTTTGGTAATGTCCTACGCTACGCCTTTTGCCGACGTGCATAATTTTTCCCAGTGGGATAAGTTTTTTTTTTTTCTCATCATAATTAAGGTAGTTTTGTACCATAAAGATGAATGTACAGCTAACTCCACCGAGTCCTATGGACTTTAGTGCAAGTACTAATGTAGCCCTCAAATGGAAGAAATTTAAAGAAGCTTTTATTAACTATGACAGACGAAGGGTAGCAACATTCTTGCATGTTATAGGAGAATTAGGGGTTGAGAAATATAATACACTGTCTTGGGATGCAGATGGAGATAAATATAAGATAGATATAGTATTAAGGAAATTTGATGCAGAATGCAGTCCCAGATCAAATATAATCATGGAAAGATACAAATTTCTCAAGCGGAAACAAGAATCTAATGAAAGTTGTGACCAATTCATAACTCAGTTAAGAATTCTATGCAAAACTTGCAATTATGATAATGAAGAAGAAATGATCAGGGATCAATTCATCCTCAATTTACATGATGATACAGTGTCACCAGTGATCCATGCTCCAAGAAAAGTTCCTTTTGCCCTTAAGAGAAAATTGAAGCAGCAGTTAAGAAGTATGGAAGGTACCATTATTGAAAAGGTCTCAGAACCTACAAATTGGGTTTCTAGCATGGTTTTAGTAACAAAACCTAATTCAGATTTAAGGATTTGTTTAGATCCTACAGATCTGAACAAAGCTATCAGGAGACCCCATTATCCACTTCCAACAATTAAGGAAATTTTACCAAGATTGGGTAAAGCTAAAATATTTTCAGTACTTGATGCAAAGAACGGATTTTGGCAAGTGCAACTTGACAAAGAGTCAAGTTATTTGACTACATTTAATATGCCTTTTGGTAGGTATAGATGGAAGAGAATGCCTTTTGGTATATCATCGGCACCAGAAGAGTACCAGAGACGAATGCATGATGCCTTACATAATTTAGATGGCATAGAAGTAATAGCAGACGATATCCTAGTTTATGGCAAAGGAAATACTGATCAGGAAGCTTTGGAAAACCATGATAAGAACCTATTAGCGTTACTACAAAGATGCCGAAAAGAAAACATCAAGTTAAATCAAGAGAAGATGAAATTACATGTGACTGAAGTTAAGTACATTGGACATTTGCTAACAAAGGATGGTGTTTGTCCAGATCCCAAGAAAATTGAAGCTATTAATTGTCTAAAAGTGCCAAGTGATGTTAAATCATTGAAAAGATTTCAAAGTTTTTACCAAGGTTGTCAGAAGTAACTCAACCATTAAGAAATCTGGAAAAGAAAAATGTTGAATGGCAGTGGAACTCTTCTCATGATGAAGCATTCTCCAAGATTAAGAAACTAATTGTTGAAGCTCCTTGCTTGAAATATTTTGACAGTAATTGTAATGTGTCTTTACAGTGTGATGCTTCAATGTCAGGATTAGGTGCTGTCCTAATGCAAAACGGTCACCCAGTGGCTTATGCTTCTAAATCGTTAACTGAAACAGAACAGCGATATGCTCAAATAGAAAAAGAGATGTTAGCCATTGTTTTTGCAGCGTTACGCTTTGATCAATACCTTTATGCCAAAGATGTTATTGTAGAAACTGATCACAAACCTTTGGAAAGTATTTTTAAGAAACCATTAATGAAATGTCCCAAGAGGTTACAAAGTATGTTATTGCAATTGCAGAAGTTTAATTTGAGTGTTAAGTATAAACCAGGTAGTAAAATGTATATAGCAGATACATTGAGTAGAGATTTCTTGTCGAATACATTTTCAGGTGCTGATAAATCTGATGTAATTGCATTATTTGAAGAGGTTGGTAATGTAAATATGACAGAACATGTTGCTGTGACAAATGAAAGACTTGAGGATATTAGACAAAAGACCATAAGTGATATTACATTGCAAACATTAAAAGAAACAATTCTAAAAGGTTGGCCCACTCATTGTAGAGAGGTTCCTGTAACCATAAGATCTTTTTTTTAATTTAGGGATGAACTTACTATTGATAATGATATAATATTTAGAGGTAATTGCATTGTAGTCCCATCATGTTTAAGGTCTTACATGCTGAAAAAAATTCATTATGCTCACAATGGGATTAAAGCTACTGTTAGATATGGTAGAGATATATTGTTCTGGCCTGGCATGAGTGCAGATATAAAGAATTATGTTTCTTCTTGTGTGGTGTGTAATAAGTATGGTAGTAAACAAACCAAGGAATCCTTAAATTCACACGATTTTCCTTCTAGGCCTTGGTCTAAAATTGGAATGGATATTTTTAGTGTTGGCAATTGTAACTATTTGATTTTGGTAGATTATTATTCATCATATTTTGAGATAAATTCATTGGAAAATATGTTAGCATCAAATGTTGTAAGCAAGTTAAGGAGTCATTTTTCACGCTATGGTATACCAGACATTGTAGTAAGTGACTGTGGCTCACAATTTACATCAAGTGAATTTCAAACTTTTGTAAAGAAATGGTCATTTAAACATGTAAAATCATCCCCTTACCACCACCAGTCAAATGGCAAAGCTGAAAATGCAGTAAAAATAATGAAATAGTTGTTCTCAAAATCAAAGGAGGATGGCCATGATCCTTTATTAGCACTTCCTGAATGGAGAAACACTCCAACTGAGGGATTTAACTCTTCACCTGCTCAAGATTTTTTGGTAGAAGAACTAAAAGTCAATTACCTATAACAGAAAATTTACTTAAACCCAAGATTGTTGATGGGGTACCAGAAGTTCAAACTAAAAAATTGGTTAGGCAAGCTAGATATTATAACAGATCATGTAAGAATTTAGTCTCATTAAAACCAGGTGATGTCATCCGTGTACAACCAGTTCCAGGAAAAAAGGAATGGAAGAAAGGTAAGGTAATAAAAGAGGTTGCAAAAAGGAAATACAAAATAGAAGTAGAAGGCAAAGTATATTTTAGAAATCGTAAATTTTTGAGAAAGACATCAGAGACAGTAACTGATAATTATATCGATTCTGATATTGAAATTGAAACTGATGTAAATATGAATGATGTTGCAAATAAATCTTTTATACTTCCTGAAGCTGATAACTTAGAATCACAAAGAACCAGAAGTGGTCGTGTTGTAAGGAAACCTCAATATCATGAGGATTATTTGTGATAATTTTAAAGAGCTAATTAGGTATGTAGGATTAAATGTATGTTGCAGGGACCATTTATGTAGAAGAAAAGTTCTTCGAAGATTTTGTTGAGAAAATGTAAAAGAAGGGAGATATAACAATATGTGAATGTTGTGGTCAGGATTTCGTATGTAATCAGTGTATGAATATTGTTTGGTACGCTGTCTAAGTTTGTAAATGATATCTGTTGTTTATGTTTGGGTCAGTCACGTGACCACAGAGTCTTCCGCATTCTTCCCCGCTCACCACATGTTGGCTCGGCAATGCTGTATAACTTGCTATATAACTTGTATAATAAACTAAGGTTAATTACCCTCAGCTTATCAATCAGAACCCATAACAGCAAGAATATGTTGCTGTAACGGACATGACATCGACCAAGACTCTACCCTTGGCTGAGGTAACACTTCAGTGCCCCTACTACACAGGTAAAGCTTCTGTTGCTGTGTCTAATAAACCCTTGCCACATCCATCAATACAGGTACTGATAGGTAATGACCTTGCAGGGGCCAATGCTTTGAATTTAGTAGTAACAGATCCAGATGTCATTCTGAAACAAGAACTTAAAGTAAATGAAAATAAAATTGTTCAATCTGTATCAGAAGTTCCAAAGAAAAATAAAACTCTTGAAACATCTAAAGTAGAGAAGGCTTTGGAATTAGTAAATTTAAGCAAAGTAAAGTTTCAGCAGTTGCAGAGTAATGATCCTAGCCTTACGACATACTGGAAAAGAATAGAAAATCCATCAGATAACCCCAAGACTCCTTATTTTTATACTGATCACGGCTTACTCTTCAGGCAATTTAGATCTTCCAAAGCACCAGTAACTTCCGCGTGGCATGACTGTCACTAGCTTGTCTTACCAGCATCCCTTGTACCACCACTTCTAGATTTGGCTCACACCCCTGAATTCCAAAGCCGTAACTCAGGCTTTCAAGCCTGTCCTATCTGATCTAGGACATGGAACCATGGCTTCCTCTACCGCTTTGAAGAGGAGTTCTGGACGCGGTCACTTTCCTGAGGGCGAAACTGACTCCACTCAGACCATCGAGGCAAGTTTCTCCTATTTTTCTGACTAACTCTCCATCTCTTTCGGATGTAGATCTCCCGTCACCTAGGGAACCACGTGAAAAGAGACTTTCCCCCATCGCACCAATGAAGGAAATCTCTCTTCACGCTGAGAGTTCCTCACAGTCCGAGAATAGAAGGGACATGCCACACTAATCGATGTTGGAGTCTTACATCCTTCCCCGCAAGGAATCTAAAGACTCCAAAACATTGCCAAAATACTCCACTAGGGCTAGGATGGAACCAGCCAACCACTCAGGGAATGTCCGCGACTCTCCATAAGAAGAGCCTTTAGGGATAGAAGGAGACTTCGCTGCAAGTCCTACAACAGGAGACCAGCAGGAGGCAGAACATGCATTTTGGCAGGTTCTGACTCTAATGAAGGTTCTCAACAGGTTTTCCGACCCTGAGATTCTCTCTCGAGAGGGCAAAGACTCGGTCTTAGACCACGTCTTTGGTACTCAAAAACCCTCTAAGACCAGTGCAGCCTTGCCCTGGTCTCAAGGGGTAAAGAGTACCAGGGACAAGATTGCCCAGCAGCTCTCCGAGATGTCCTCCTCCAACCGTTCCGGTACCACGAACAAGCTCCTCCCACCTCCTCGTGTACAGCAGAGGAGGTACTTCGAGATCCTGGAGGAGCCTAGTTCAGCTTTTTCGCTTCACCACTCGCTGGAAGAGCTAACCAGGGGAGTCCCTCTTGGGAGACTCTCCAACCGGCAGGTCTCGTTCTCGGCAGCCGAGATCCTCAACCATGAGAAGGTCACGAAGTGTGCTATGCAAGCTACTTCGTGACTCAATATCTGGTTGGGGACCTTAGGTATCCTGATACGTTCTGAGGATTTATCCAAGGAACGTACCAGGAAAGCTATGGAAACCTTCCTTCTCTCAAGTAATCGCACGATCGAGTTTCTTGCCCACCAAGTCTCGAACTTGTGGGCAAATACCATCCTGAAACTTTAGAATGCAGTAGCTGAGAGATTCCACCAGAAGGTCCCTAGCATCGAGATCAATAGGCTCAGACATTCCTCCATAGAGGGGTCTCTTCTGTTCGAGCCTAAGGATGTGGAACATGCTGCTGAGAGGTGGAGGAAGTCTCATCAAGACTCCCTCCTCCATAGGGCTTTAACATCTAAGCCCTATAAACCTCCAGCACCACAGCAGTCCTGTCCAACCAAGACCACAATGACGACAACTGCAGCAAAGATGATGGTGTCTAAGCCCTTTCCTGTCAAAGATAGGAAAGGCAAAAAGTCCTCTAGGGGAGGTAAAAATCCTAGAGGGAGCAGCCGAGGCCGCAAACGCTAGGATAGGCAGTCCACCTGCATTTCAACCAGTGGGGGGATGCCTACAGAGTTGCGCAAACAGGTGGAAGCAACTCAGGGCCAATTCCTGGACAATCTCCGTGATCAGTCTAGGATATTGCGCCCCGTTCATAACATCTCTACCTCCCCTGACGATGAATCCAGTGTCATTGAACTCCCTTGCCATGGGATCGGCAAGGGGTCAAGCTTTTCGGGCAGAAGTCCAGACCCTGTTGAAGAAGGGTGCTCTCCAAGAGGTCCTCGACGGATCCCCAGGCTTCTTCAGTTGACTCTTTCTTGTAAAGAAGACGTCTGGAGGCTGGAGACCAGTCATCGACCTCTCAGCTCTGAACAAGTTTGTCAAACAAACTCCGTTCAGCATGGAGACGGCAGACACGATCAGACTAGCAGTAAGACCACAAGACTTCATGTGCACACTGGAGCTAAAGGACGCGTACTCCCAGATCCCAGTCCATCCATCTTCATGGAAGTACTGTACTTAAGATTCAGCCTAGACAACAGAATATACCAGTTCAAGGTGCTGTGCTTCGGTCTTTCCACAGCACCACAAGTCTTCACCAGAGTGTTCACCCTAGTGTCATCTTGGGCACACAGGATTGGCATCCGTCTCCTCCGTTATCTGGACGACTGGCTAATCCTAGCAGACTCGGTGTCAACCCTTCTTCAACACAATACCATGGTCGCATTTACAGGTGGACAGAAGATCTAGCATTGTTTTAACATGTTTACGTATAGGGCACACACATTGTACTCATAGGTATCTAATGGCAAGTGGGGCGGATAGGCTGGCTCCTCGCTGCTCTGCTTGCCAAGTAGATATAACCATTGAACATATTTTAGTTTTCTGTACTGTTTTTAGATGTCAACGTAGGGAAAATCATTAAATCAATATGTCCCTTGGGGAAATTTTAGGTGAGACTGCCCCAGTGGAGCAGGTTGTTCAGTTTTTAAAAGAAAATGGTATTTTTTATGAGTTATAGATCTATGGTTTTATTGTGATTTTAAATTTTAACCTGTTGGTTTTATTGCGATTTTAAATTTTAACCTGTTGGTTTTATTGTGATCGTAAATTTTAAGCTGTTGGTTTTATTGTGATTTTAAATTTTAACCTGTTGTTTAGATTTAATTTAATTATGTTTTACTTTTATTTATATACTTATATACCATTCTGAAAGATATATGCGCTGAATGGCCTTGCGGCTCCGGCGTTTAGCTTCGGGCCGTAAATTTCATTAATCAATCAACCCTTCTTCAGCACCGAGACAAACTTCTGAGACTTTGCAGGATCTGGGGATCATGGTAAATCTCGAGAAGTCCTCTCTGCTTCCCACTCAAAGACTGGTATACTTAGGCATGATTGTAGACACCATTCTCCACAAAGCCTTCCCATCAGACGACAGGATGGCAAGTCTGAGGAAGGTCGCAAGACCTTTTCTGAGACGAGAAGAACTTCCAGCCCAATCGTGGCTACGTCTCCTCGGTCACCTTTCATCGCTGGCATGTCTAGTTCCCAATGGTCGCCTCAGGATGAGATCCCTCCAGTGGCGACTCAAGTCCCGGTGGAATCACGCGTATGACTCCCCGGACACCCAGATCCCCATGGGACCTGCGTAACTGACAGACCTCCAGTGGTGGGTGACAGACGAGAATCTACGAAAGGGAGTGGATCTTCTCGTCCTCCCCAGAATTTAATGCTGTTTTCAGACGCTTCAAAAAAAAGGGTGGGGGGCCCACGTGCTGCACCACACGACCTCAGGCCTCTGGTCAGAGTCAGAAAAGTACCTCCACATAAATATCCTAAAGATGAAGGCTGTCTTTCTGGCCCTTTAACAGTTCCAACAGTTCCTGGCAAGTCACTCTTTGGTGGTGATGAGCGATAACACCACAGTAGTGGCCTACATCAACAAACCAGGTGGTACTTTTTCACAGCAACTATCCCATCTAGCAGTAGAGATACTGAGATGGGCCGAAATCCACTCGATACCACATTCCAGGCAAAAGGAATGTGCTCGTTGACAACTTGAGCAGAGCATCTCAGATAGTGAGTATCGAGTGGTTTTTGGATCATCTAGTAGCCAACAAAGTCCTGACTTTGTGGGGTTCTCAGACTGTGGACCTCTTCACAACAGCCCTGAACTTCAGGCTCCCACTGTACTATTCCCCAGTCCCAGACCCCAAGGCTCTCTGGCAAGATGCTTTCCAACAACGGTGGGACAACATCGACGTTTACGCCTTTCCCTCGTTCTGTCAGATGAGGAGGGTAATCAATCAGAACATTGGTCAATCTTTCAATGACCCTCATAGCTCCACTATGGTATCATGCAGAATGGTTTCTGGACCTTCTGCAACTCCTAATGGAGCCTCCCAGAGAACTCGCTCCATGATACAATCTACTCAAACAACCACACGCCAACATCTTCCACAAAGCTGTAGCTTCGCTACGACTTCTCGCCTGGAGACTATCCAGCATCTCCTCTCTGAGAGAGGATTTTCACAAGAAGTTGCGATCAGGATGTTTGGACACCCGCGAAAATCATCAGCAGCAGTCTACCAGGCAAAGTGGAAAGTCTTCTGTGGTTCATGTCATGGAAGGGGTATCTCTCCACTCGATGCCACTATTCCAGCAATAGCGGAGGTCTGAAATAACTTGGTCTATGATACTACTTGACGGTCTCTCGTAAGAGACCAACCGAGTAGGAGCTTCTGAGGAGGGTTGGGCGACGGAAGAAGAGGTCTTGGGTTTTTCTCCCTTCGAAGCAACCTTCGAAGAAGAAATATCCCGCTTGGACTTCTTCTTCCGCCATCGCGAAATCCTCTCCCACTGGGAGGAAGACCACTCCCTGCCCTCACTAAACTTGTTGACACTATCACACCGTTGACCTCTGCAGGAAGGATAAAGGGCGTGAGGATAAGTCTCGACCGCTGACATATATGTTCCACAAGGTGCGCATGGTCGCAGAAGTCAACTTCACACACACTCTAAGAGAAAAAGAGAAAACAAAATGTGTTAATGGCTGCCAAAAGTCGGCGAGGATGAAGGACGGCAACGACCGTTCACCATCAGAGCCAAAAGCAAAGTGAGCTCAATCACAGGTGTGTGAGGGGGAGCAGTAGCAAGCTCCCCTCCGCTAACTAGCGGAGTGGGTAGTTAACCCTCGTTAAAAATTAAGGGCTCGACATTTCAGCTACGCCGAAAGTAATACCCCTATTAAATATGACAAAATGTTATTTTCATAGTAAAATAAATTTTTGAACATACTTACCTGGTAGTTATATATATAGCTTACGTCTCTGACGTCACGACAGGAAATTCAAAACTCGCGCCAATCGCCGATTGGATAGCCAGGTGTACTACCTGCGCACTCTAGCGAGGTACCTGGGAACCATCCCCTGTTCCATCATATTTTCCATGCCCCTAGTCTCTAGAGGGGAGGAGGGTGGGAATTTAATTATATATAACTACCAGGTAAGTATGTTCAAAAATTTATTTTATAATGAAAATAACATTTTTAAACATAAGACTTACCTGGTAGTTAGATATATAGCTGATTAACACCTTTGGTGGAGGGTTAGAGACAGCCAATATAGTAGGGATTTTTTAATTAAGAGTTAATAAACAAACTTGAGGGTTCATACCTGATGTGGAGGCTGACTTCAATGAATTCTTTCATTATGTCCGCTTTCCTTATGAGATCCAGCGATCCACCCAGGGGGCTGAAGACCTCTAGGAGCTGTCAAACCGGTCTAAAAACCTCCATGTGACAGGACCTTTTCCAATACCCTTGTTCCGGGCGCTCTCAAGGAACAAATTGACCACCTGACTAAAATTAATGATTGTGGGAGACTATCGCAATCTCCACAAACAACCATAAAAATAAAAAAAGTTCCAAGAGAAGATAAAGGTATTAGGATTATGGGAACATATTGGAGGATCCTTCCCCCACTACTGCACTCGCTGTTACGAATGGTCCCAGAGAATAGCAGTCCTCATAAAGAGTCTGGACACGTTTCAAATAGTGTGGAGTGAACACAGATTACTCCTCCAAAAGGTTGTGTCCAAAATGCTCTGCCACAATCTATTCTGCTTGAAGACCACTGAAGCTGTTACAGCACTAACTTCATGCGTCTTGACCTTTAAAAACTTGAGGCCAGTCTCACTGTAATACGTATGAGCCTCTCTTATAAGAGTCTGATGAAGACTGAAAGGACATTCTTGACATCTGTAACGAGGGCTTCTTGCTCAAGCACCAAAGAGCTTTCGACTTGCCTCGCAACTCTTACATTCTGCCCAGATAGAACTTCAGGGCTCTTACTGGACACAGGACTCTCTCCAACTCCTCGCCAACCACCTCCGAAAGATTCGGAAACTCAAAAGCCTTGGGCCAAGGTTGAGAAGAGCGGTCATTCTTGGCGAGGAAGCCTAACTGCAATGAGCAGATTGCTTCGTTATCTCGAAAGCCAACGTTTTAACTAAACGCATGAATTCCTAACTCTTTTAGCTGTCGCAAGACTAACAAAAAAAAAAAAAAGTTTTCATCGTGAGGTCCTTAAATGAAGAAGAATGCAAGAGCTCAAGCCTGTCACTCATAAGGAACTTCGGGACAATACCCAGAATCGAAGCTAGAGAATCCTGGTTGTTTCGATGTTTCAAACGATTTGAGAAGTACCTGTAGAACTTTATCATTCGAAAAGTCCAAGATACTGTGCTTGACTACAGTCGCTAACAGACTCCTGTATCCCTTGATGGAAGAGGATGAACAAATAAGCTTCCTTCGAAGGTACAACAGGAAGTCAGCAATCTGAGCTGTACAGATACCGGAAGAGAAAACAGAGTTGACTCTGCACCATTCTCTAAAACCTCCCACTTGGATTGATAAATCCTGATGGAAAGAAGTCCTTATTGCCTTGTAAAAGCCCTAGCTGCCTCCTTCCAAAAATCTCAACCTCCTGTGAGTTTTCGATAGACTGAAGGTAGTTAGATGAAGACCTAGGAGACTTGAACGGTACCTTTCCAAGAGAGGATGTCTGAGTAAATCTACTCTAAAGGAAGGCTTCTAGGAGAGTCCATCATCCATTCCAGTAACTCTGTGAACCATCCTCTTGAGGATGAAAAGAAGGCCACAGGAGTCACCTGGTCCCTTTGTGTGACACAAACTTTGTATCACTTTGCAAAGGACATTGAACGGTGGAAAAACAACGTACCCGTCCAGATTGGACCAGACTAACAGGAAAGCGTCTATGTGAACTGCTTCCAGATCTGGCACTGGAGAGCAGTAAGATTCTAGTCTCTTTGTCTACGAAGACGCAAATAGGTCTATACAAGGACCACACCAAAGTCGCCACAGATTCTTGCAGACTTATCAATGGAGTACCCATTCTCCATCTGAGGCTGTCAGCCATACGTTCTTCCCCCCCTTGAATGAACCTTGTTAGAAGGATTACATTCCTCTCCTTTGCCCAGATGAGAAGACTCCTCGCAGTCCCGTAAAGGGACCTCGAGTGGGTTCCGCCTTGCTTGGCAATGAAAGCCAATTCTGCGGTGTTAACGGCATTAACCTGCACCACTTTGTCCAAACTGACCCTTCAAAGATTTTTGAGGGTCAACTGGACTGTCAACAGTTCCTTGTATGATGAGGAAGCTCTTCTGATCCTCTGTCCATAGTTCCGAAACTTCCAACTGTCCAGTGTTGCTCCCACTCTGAGTCAGAGGCGTCGGGACACAACACAAGGTCTGAGTTCCTCTGTTCAAAGGAGTGATCTTCTGGAAGTTTGACCGGATCGTTCCACCACTGAAGGCAACTTCCTCTGGCATCCGAAAAGGGATGCATATCGACTCTACATCTTCTCCTTGTCCCAAAATGATTGAGGTAGAATTGGAGAGGACAAAGAAAAATCACACAAGGACAATAGCTTCTAGCTTCTGACTGGCCGGAAAAGGAACCCGGGTCCAGGAAAACTAAGATGAACAGTGACATATCAATGGTCACAAAGAAAGATTCAGCTTTCCCAGGGCAAAAACCCTGTCCCAACAAGGAGAGGGTTCCCAACATACTCATCCACTTCCTCACAGAACACTTCTGTATCTCTAGAAAAGATTGCAGTTTCAAGACGGCTTGCTCCATTCTAAGGGGAGACGTAGAAGCCCGAAAAAACTCGACTCTGAATCACCATCCTTAGATTAAGTATCTTCCGTGATGGAGTCAGAAGATCTAACGGAAGCAGTGATGTGTGTTTATCAGGAACAACTCTTTAAGGTTCTGACTTCTGGCGTCAAGGGAACCCAGATCATCGTCTCTGTCGCCACGTTGTTCTAAGGCTAGACGCTCGATAAAAACATCCGTGATCAAAGAGATCGGAACTAAGGTGTCCAAGATCTCGACATTCGATTCAACCAGTGTCATCACGAAGTCCGAGGTTCTCATGTCCAATGTCATGCCTCATGATAGAACTTCGACGTCGAGCGTCCTGAAAGACGTGGCACCAAGCGTCCTGAGACGAGGCGCCGAGCGTCCTGTAAGACGTGGCGCCGAGCTGCCAACAGAGCAAGACCCCGAACGTCCTAAAAGTCGTGGCGCTGAGCGTCCTGGTGTCAGAAGAGACTCGACTTGTTGACAGGAAGACCCAATTCTTCTGATAGGCTCAACGTTATCTGAAGATCCTTCATGAAAGATCGAAAGAATGAGCTCTGAGAAGCCAAACGTCCAGATACATGGAGGCTCTGATATCTCTTGAGTGCAGTATTCTGCTACAATTAGCATTAGTTTCATGAACATTAGAGGGACGGAGCTGAGACCAAAACACACGGCCCGAAACTGACACATTCTTCCCCCCTTCCTCCTTGTAAACAAACTTCAGATAAAGTTTGATTGCATAGCCTGCCTCTTAAGACTCCTCTCTAGATCTGGGAGAGAGATCTATTGGAGCTAAAACTAAAGGAGGTTTCCCTATAAAAGGAAATTGTAATCCTCCCTCAGAAGATGTACTGACCAAAGGTCTGCTCCCCTCTTCTCCCAGGATTACCAGAAGTTGTGTAGACTGGCTCTACTGCCTGAAGGCGAAAGCAGTCAGACTCTGTTTTGCCCTGTGACCAGGCTGACATGAGTCTTTTATAGTTCATATATGACATATTTGTTTTTGACGTTGTCACTGTTTTAGAATGATCTATTGTTAATCTATTTTCATCATTTATATATTTCCTTATTTCCTTTCCTTTCCCTATTGGAGCCCTTGGGCTTATAGCATCTTGCTTTTCCAACTAGGGTTGTAGCTTGGCTAGAAATAAGATGTTATTTTCATTATAAAATAAATTTTTTAACATACTTACCTGGTAGTAATATATAATTACCAGGTAAGTCTAATGTTTAAAAAAATAATAGTAATCTCATACCAGATAAAAGATCTAGAGGCCAGTTATTTCAGAGGGAAAAAGAAAGCTGTCTTTCTTTGGTCCTTCTGAGATTCCATCCAGTCTCCCATCATCCTTAAAGCTCCAAAAAATAATTTGGAAACTCATCATTAAAAACTTTCATGAGTTTCTAAATCAACTGAAAAGAAAAGTGATCACCAATGTCTTCCTCTGACAAAGATCTTGTAAGACGTGGCGCCGAGCGTCCTGAAAGACGAGGCGCCGAGCGTCCTGAAAGACGAGGCGCCGAGCGTCCTGAAAGACAAGGCGCCGAGCGTCCTGAAAGACGAGGCGCCAAGCGTCCTGAAGGACGTGGCGCAGAGCGTCCTGAAGGACGTGGCGCAGAGCGTCCTGAAAGACGTGGCGACTAGCGTCCTGTAAGACGTGACGCCGAGCGTCCTGAAAGACTTAGCGCCGAGCGTTAAAGCAAAATGATCTTCATTACGCCGCTCGGCGCGTTTGGTTTAATGACTTCCGATCAGAGGGTTCTCATGGCCGACTGGCGCTCTGGGACAAAAACCGTGTCTACAGTATTTTGGTTCGTAAGCATTGCTATTATCAGCGAATATCTATGACATAGTACAGTATTGCTATTATCAGCAAATATCTATGACTTATAGTATTGCTATTATCAGCAAATGTGATGCAATGCAAGACTCTAACAGCAGTGTTAGTAGCTTGACGTCCAACGCTCTTAGTCTTTCCTATGGCAAGGGCGAGCGTTCTGGGAATGTCAACAGGGACGCTCGAGATGACGCTGCTCGGGAGCTAACGCCTCTCGTTTCCTTTCGCCGATCGACATTCATTCTCCCAGGGGTTGGGGAGCTTGGAAGAGGTCTAAGGCTAGGATAACGAAGTCCACTGTGCTGAATAAATTCGCTACATTCATATAGCACTAAAACTTGCACTTTTAATCTCTTACACAAAAGACCATAATTAGTCCTGCCCGTTGTGAGAGATCTTACTCCTCTGCCAAGGGCTTGAATGAGAATGCAATATCGTCTCTAGTTCTTGCTATAAAAATTGTAACAAAATATTTTTTATAAAACATTAAACTGATATTTTCATGTAAAATGATATTTTCATACTAAAATAAACCTTCAAACATACTTACCCGGTGGTTATATAAAAATAAACACCGGGTAAGACTTGTGTTTTTAAACACAAGACTTACACGGTGGTGAACACACTCACCCAGTAGTTATATATAACCACTGGTAAAATTAAATGTTATAAATACTTACCCGGTAGTTACATACAACCACCGGGAAAGCTAAATATGATTAAAATGATATTTTAATTATAAAATAAATTTTTTAATATACTTACCCGGTGAATATATAATAGCTGAGCCTCCGGCGGCTCGACAGAAAAACACACAAAAAACTCGCGAGCGATCGCTATGAAGGTTGCGGGTGTGCCCACTAGCGCCAACTATCGGCCAGATACCGCATATACATGTAAACAGACCCAATTTTTCTCATCCCGCTGGGTCTCTATCGGGGAGGAAGGGGGGGCCTTTAATTTATATATTCACCGGGTAAGTATATTCAAAAATTTATTTTATAATTAAAATATCATTTTTAAATATTTAACTTAGCCGGTGAATATATAATAGCTGATTCACACCCATGGTGGTGGGTAGAGACCAGAGTTAATTAAGTTTACAGCGTATATGCTTAGAGTTTTTGACAGTTATATAATAACAAAACCCAAATATATAAAGGTACCTGGTAAGGAAGTTGACTTAGACGATTACTCTGCCTTATTAGTCTGTCTTCCTCACGAAGCCCAGCGATCCTCTTATGATGCTGAAAGACTCCCAGGAGCTGAAGTATTAAGGGCTGCAACCCATACAACAGGACCTCATCAAACCCCTAATCTGGGCGCTCTCAAGAAATGACATTTGACCACCCGCCAAATCAAAAAAGGCTGCGAAAGGCTTCTTAGCCTTCCGTACAACCCAATTAAAAAACATTTCAAGAGCAGATTAAAAGGATATTGGAATTAAGGGAATGTAGTGGTAGAACCCTTACCCACTACTGCATTCGCTGTAACGAATGGACCCAGTGTGTAGCAGTCCTCGTAAAGAGTCTGGACATCTTTTAAGTAAAATGACGCGAATACCGATTTGTTTCTCCAAACGGTCGCGTCCATAATACTTTGCAGAGATTTATTTTGCTTAAAGGCCACGGAAGTTGCTATAGCTCTTATTTCGTGCGTCTTACCTTAAGCAAGCATCGGTCTTTTTCATTCAAGTGAGAATGAGCCTCTCGTATTAAAAGTCTGATAAAATATGACAAAGCATTCTTTGACATAGGCAATGATGGTTTCTTAACTGAGCACCATAATGCCTCAGATCCACCTCGTAAGGACTTAGTACGAGCTAAGTAGAACTTAAGAGTTCTAACTGGACACAGTACTCTATCAAGTTCGTTGCTTACGATCTCTGACAGGCAAGGTATATCAAAAGACTTAGGCCAAGGACGAGAAGGCAGTTCATTTTGGCCAGGAAACCAAGTTGAAGTGAACATGTGGCTTTTTCTGAAGAAAAGCCGATGTTCTTACTGAAGGCATGAATTTCACTGACCCTTTTAGCCGAAGCCAAGCACACTAGGAAAAGCATCTTGAGGGTGAGATCCTTCAGGGAGGCTGAATGTAATGGCTCAAACCTGTCTGACATGAGGAACCTTAGGACCACGTCTAAGTTCCATCCAGGAGTTGCCAAACGACGTTCCTTAGAGGTCTCGAAAGACTTAAGGAGATCTTGGAGATCTTAATTGTTGGAAAGATCTAAGCCTCTATGACGAAAGACCGAAGCCAACATGCTCCTGTAGCCCTAAATCGTGGGAGCTGAGAGGGAGCGAACATTTCTCAGATGTAAAAGAAAATCTCCGATTGGGCTACAGAGGTACTGGAAGAGGACATAGATGCTGGCTTGCACCAATCTCGAAAGACTTCCCACTTCGACTGGTATACTCTGAAGGAAGAAGCTCTCCTAGCTCTCGCAATCGCACTGGCTGCCTCCTTCGAAAAGCCTCGAGCTCTTGAGAGTCTCTCGATAGTCTGAAGGCAGTCAGACGAAGCGCGGGGAGGCTTTGATGAACATTCTTTACGTGGGGCTGACGTAAGAGATCTACCCTTAGAGGAAGACTTCTTGAAATGTCTACCAGCCATTGAAGTACCTCGGTGAACCACTCTCTCGCGGGCCAGAGGGTAGCAACCAACATCAACCCTGTCCCTTCGTGAGAGGCGAACTTCTGCAGTACCTTGTTGACTATCTTGAATGGTAGGAATGCATATAAGTCCAGAAGAGACCAATCCAGTAGAAACGCGTCTATGTGGATTGCTTCTGTATCTAGTACTGTAGAGCAATAGATAGGTAACCTTTTGGTCAACGAGGAGGCAAAGAGGTCTATGGTGGGTTGACCCCAAGTAGCCCAAAGACTCTTGCCCACGTCCTTGTGGAGGGTCCATTCCGTGGGTATCACCTGACCCCTCCGACTGAGACAGTCTGCCAAGACGTTCAAGTCCCCCTGGATGAATCTCGTCAACAGGGAGATGCCTCGATTTCTTGACCATATGAGAAGGTCCCTTGCGATCTCGAGCAGCGTGAAGGAGTGTGTGCCTCCTTGCTTGGAGATGTACGCCAAAGCTGTGGTGTTGTCTGAGTTGACCTCTACCACTTAGTTTCGAAGAAAGCTTTCGAATTTCATCAAGGCCAAGTGGACTGCTAATAGCTCCTTGCCGTTGATGTGCATGCTCTTCTGACTTGAGGTCCACAGACCCGAGCATTCCCGACCGTCCAGGGTCGCACCCCAACCCAAATCCGACACGTCTGAGAACAACACGTGGTTTGGGTTCTTGACTGCTAGGGATAGTCCCTCCCTCAGACTGATATTGCTGTCCCACCATTTCAGGCATGCCTTTACTGGTTCGGAGACTGGGAATGATACCGTCTCTAACGTCTTGTCCTAGTTCCAGTGAGAGGCTAGATGGAACTGGAGAGGCAGAAGGTGTAGTCTCCCTAGCGAGACAAACTGCTCCAGGGATGAGAGAGTCCCTACGAGACTGTTCCAACTCCTGACTGAACAAACGTTCTCTTTTCAGCATTAGTTGGACTTCGAGCAGGGCTTGTTCTATTCGGGTGGCAGACGGAAAAGCCCGAAAAAACTGGACTGCGAATCTCCATCCCCAAATATAGAATAATCTGGGATGGGATCAGTTGGGACTTTTAGGTTGACCAAAAGTCCCAACTCCCTGGCCAGACTCAACGTCCAATGTAGATTCTGCAGACAGCGAAGACTGGACGATGCTCTGAGAAGCCAGTCGTCCAAGTACAGGGAGGCTCGGATTCCCGATAGATGGAGGGATTTTGCCACATTCCTCATGAGCCTCGTAAACACGAGAGGAGCAGGACTGAGGCCAAAGCACAGGGCTCGAAACTGGTACCCCACATTCCTGTAAACAAACCTCAGAAACGGTTGGGAATCCGGGTGCATAGGAATGTGGAAGTATGCCTCCTGAAGGTCGAGAGAGACCATCCAGTCGCCTTCCATTAATGCTGTCAAGACAGCCTGGTAGACTTCATCGTGAAGTTTGTCTTGACAATGAACACATTGAGCGCACTTGCCTCTTACGTACTCCTGCAGAGAACATGGCTGCCAGATCATTGGAGCCATCCCAGAGGGACTTGTTCCTGCAGAGAACGTGGAGCCATACCTGATAGCCTTGTTTATGCATGACATAATTGTACAGCAAAACTTCAAACGCTCGAAAAAACTCCTAACAGGAGATGGTCTAGCTCTGAAGTCGACCATAAAATCTTGGAGCGTCTCATGGCCAGGCGCCAGGGAGAGTCTATGAGGTTTGAGAAGTCTATCTGGGCAGAGGCAGGAACTCCCAAGCCGAGAACTTCTCCCGTATCATATCAGACTCTCGCTCTATAAGCCAGCTTAAAAGTAGGGAAAGCAAAGGCTGTCTCCCCCAAACTCCTCCTGGTGATTAACCAGTCGCCTAGCAAACGTAAAGCTCTCTTAGAAGAGCGAGAGAGCACTAGCTTAGAAAACAACGGCTTCGAAGTAGCTAGGCCTAGTGTAAACTCTGACGTTTAGGCGAACGAGGAGCAGCAGTTACAAAAAGATCCGGACAAAGATCCTTAAAAATCAGCATGATTTATTTAAAGTCCATAGAGGGCTGAGCAGCTTTAGGCTCCTCTCCGTCTGACAGAGTCCTCAAGGGAATATCAGTAGGAGGGGGATCAGCAACTTCCTCATCTGAAGGAACCTTGTCCGACAATTGCCGAGTCTCAAGCAAGGGAGAGACCTGCCGTGGTGGCAATGCTTGACAAGCAGAGTCCACACGCAAAGGAGCAACAGTAGCAGTCAAGGACGCTATGTCATGTAACTGCTTAAAGGACTGACCAGCAACAACAACAGGTGCGGGAGGACGCTCGACGTCAACTCGAGACTGCCTTGACTGCTTAAACTGAGCAGTCAAAACAACTCTTGACTGCGGTGCTTGACGCTCAACGTCAAAACAAGTCAACTATGTTGGTTGGTGAACGTCCTGAACGTCAACAAGAGCAAGCGGCAGCGGCTGAACGTCCACAAGCGGCTGAGAGTCAACACGAGACTGCATCGAGTGAGGCTCTACAAAACACGATTGACGTGACTTTGTAACGTCAATGTCAACAGGACGAGTAAAGGCTCGTTTGGGCGGCTGACGGCCAGGATCTCGATCAGCTAAGCGGCGAGGATCATCGTGAACCTGCTCAACAGAATAGTCCTCCATAAGAGAGGCAAGCTTATTCTGCATGTCTTGCCGTACAACCCATTTAGGATCAACGGGAATGGTTGCGGTAAGAGACGAGGGTAACGTCTGTGACTGCAAAACCTTGCCTACAATAAGACTCTCGGAGCCTGTGTTACGCTTTTGTTTAGGCGGCGAGCAGTCTTCCGATGACTGCATAGGGTCAGAGCTGTCCCAATGGCTACAACCAGGACGCTGGACCTGTCCTGAAAGGACTGACTTTCGCTTAAAGGGCCTCGAAACCTTGCTCCACGGTTTCTTACGCGAAAAGCCTTCGGATGACGAGGAGAAAATCGTCTCGCTCGTCTTATGGTAGGGGCGGTCTTGGTGAGACACGCCTGAAACCATAGAGGGAACGTCTGTTCGTTGATCAAGGCCTCTCGAACCCATAAGACGTACGACATTACTTCTCCCCTGGGCTTGGGAGCTTGCAAGAGGTCTCGGACTAGGCGAACGACAGGCACGAACAGACGAACCCTCGGTCGCAACACTGATAACACTTTGCGCAATTATCACTATATCACTACGATTTTCTGTTTTGCACTTACTTCACTGAAATCGAATTTTTCAACAATTCACATTAGGCATGAATAAAACTGATTTCTACCTGAAGCACGCAATTCTACCCTCATCAAAAGGTTATAATTGCGAAATAAGTCGTATAATGTAAGCACATTAATACAAGCAAAAAACAGTAAACATATTAAGATAAAAAGATCAGTGGCTGGGAAGGAGACTAAACACTAGTTCATTCAAAACTACGTTTTCAATCTCTCACCGTACAGTGCCTTGGGACGAGAATAAAAACTAAAAACGTTTTATCCTTTCTCCCCGTACAGAGACTTGGGACGAGAGTAAAAAACTGACTCGAGAACAACGTTACTCGCTTGGGAAGAGAATAAAGATCGGAACGTTCTCTCTTCCTCTCTCTCTCTCTGTCTCTCTCTCTCTCTCTCTCTCTCTCTCTTGATTTCGCACCGAAGAGAAAAGCCCACTTACCTTTCGTCAATAAACAGGTTATTTGACCAAAGGAAAAAACTGAAAGGTTTTTCAATTAACAAGTTCCTTTAAAATAGTATTTAAAACATTTAAGTTTGAAAGAAGAATGAACAAAACGTCAGAATCGATTTACTCTTTCTGCAAAGTGAAACCGTGATTCTCTCTCTCTCTATCGTAACGATAGAGCGCAAACTGCGTAGCATAAATAAACTAAACGTTAGTTCATCTTTGAAACAGTGCGAAGACTATTCAAAGAAAATCTTTCATAAAATATTCATTTAATAAGTTTTAAATCATTTGCTCTGTAAAAGTTATTTACGATTGAAAGGGCTCAACGTTGTTTAACTTCGGTTTCCAAGTTAGGACCGCCTACTCTCGGATTAGAGGAGGAATAGGAAAGGTCGCATATAAACAAATCATTAAAATTTATCTTGATGTTTATTATAAATGGAAAGCTAATCGAAGAGGCCTAATAAAGGCGGTTGAGATATAAAATATATAGAGGAAAATCTATAATTAACAACAACAATTTATAACGTGATAAGATAATTGCTAAAAGCCTAAATCACACTTCCGTACTAAGGGAAGGGTCGGCCATTTAAAAGTCAAAGAAAGTCCAAAAAACAATCCAAAGTCATCAAAAATTAAATCTATCCAAAAACGAGTTCAAGATTTAAGTTGAAGATAAAACACCTGCACTGCGAAAGCTCAAACCAAAAGGAAGTACTTCACCAAATATGTTGAGAAAACTCCAGGTTATACAGCGAGTATTGATACGTCTTGTCGTTAAGGCCGACAGAGAAAAATTGGGTCTGTTTACATGTATATGCGGTATCTGGCCGATAGTTGGCGCTAGTGGGCACACCCGCAACCTTCATAGCGATCGCTCGCGAGTTTTTTGTGTGTTTTTCTGTCGAGCCGCCGGAGGCTCAGCTATTATATATTCACCGGCTAAGTTAAATATTTAAAAATGACAAATTCGGAGATAATTTGTATTTTTCCTAACCATACAAACCTTAGCTATTTACATAGGGTATTACTTTCGGCGTAGCTGAAATGGAGAGCCATTAGATTTTAACGAGGGTTAACTACCCCCGCGCTAGTTAGCGAGGGGGTAGGGGAGGGGTAGCTAGCTACCCCTCCCCCCCCACACACCGGTGAACTGATTCACTTCGCTTAGAGGTAGGACTTCACGGGGGACAGGGCTGGCGGGCAAATATGTGTAAATAGCTAAGGTTTGTATGGTTAGGAAAAATACAAATTATCTCCGAATTTGTCATTTGTTCCATAACCGAAATACAAACCACGCTATTTACATAGGGTGACTTAACCCTTAGGTAGGGTGGAAAGTCCCAGCCTTACTGGCTTTGGCTTTACCCGGGGACTCAGAATCTGAGTGAGCAGCACTCGAGAAGAGGAGTCCCTGCACCTCGCAAGTTCCTTGTTTCGCAAGGAACGTGCGGCCTACGTAAGCTTGTGTGTGGAGGAATGAAGTGTGACTCGTCCTAGAAAGTTGACCTGAAGTCCTTTAGATGGAATTCTAGGCAAGGACATTCCCAATACCACCTCGTCAGGGTATGGGGGACGCGACAGTATTATATTAATACTAGGAACACAAGGAAGCATGGTTTACCTGCAGTGGTTTGAGGTCAGCTATGCAGAGAACCCAGGATGCTGCTTTCCCCAAGAGAGGGGAGGATGAAGAAAAGAGTAAGGGCCAGACATACTTTTTCATTCATGCAGTCTAAAGCCGGGTAACAATGCCTTCAACCTTCTGCTACCTGTCCATTAAGGAGCCTGAGGTTAGACCAGCTGTTGTGTAGCCACCACAGGGCCGATAGAAAACATATCGAGGCTCCTGTGGGTCACGTCCTGCAGGCAGTGGACTGTGAAGGTCGTTTGACACTTCCAGACCCCAGCTTGTAGCTCTGTGTCACAGAGAAGTTTCTCTTGAATGCCAGGGACGTTGCCATGCCTCTGACATCGTGCGCTCTAGGGCGACATGACGGAGGAGGGTCCGGATTCAGGGCATGATGGATGACCCTTCGAATCCCAGCTGAGATGGTATTCTTGGTGACCCTCCTCTTCGTCCTTCCTGTGCTCACAACCAGGGCTTGCACGCGAGGACGAACTGCAGCTGTTCTTTTAAGATAACGCCTCAGACTCCTTACTGGGCATAGTAGGAGATGGTTTGGGTCATCTGTTACAGAACGGAAACTCGAAACCCTGAAGGAGTCGAACCGCGGATCCAGAACTCCAGGGTTTTGAGTCTTAGCTACAAACTCAGGGACGAACCTGAACGTTACCTCTCCCCATCCCCTTGAATGGGCGACGTCGTATGAGAGACCATGAAGTTCACTGACACGCTTGGCTGAAACCAAAGCAAGCAGGAACACCATCTTCCAAGTCAGGTGTCGATCAGAAGCCTGGCGTAATGGTTCGAACGGAGGTTTCTTAAGAGCCCTGAGAACAGGAACCACGTTCCATGGAGGAGGTCTCACTTCCGACTGAGGGCAGGTAAGTTCGTAGCTTCGTATGAGCAAAGAAAGTTCCGGCGAGGAAGAAATGTGTATTCTTTTCAGCCTGAAGGCCAGACTTAAGGCTGAGCGTTAGCCTTCACCGCCGAGGCCGAAAGGCGCAAGTCTTCCTGCAAATGTCCAAGAAACTCCACTATTGCTGGGATAGTGGCATCGAGACGGGAGATACACCTTCCACGACACCAACCACAGAAGACTCTCCACTTCGCCAGGTAGACCCCTGCAGATGACTTTCGCAGGTGTCGAGACATCCTTTCCGCAACTTGTTGCGAAAAGCCTCTCTCTGTGAGGAGATGCTGGATAGTCTCCAGGCAAGAAGCCGAAGCGATGCTATGGCTTTGTGGAAGATGTTGTAGTGTGGTTGTTTGAGTAGCTTGTGTCGTGGAGGACGATCTCTCGGGAGTTCCGTCAGGAGCTGCAGAAGGTCCGGGAACCACTCTGCATGATGCCATAGCGGAGCTACTAAGGTCATTGACAGGTTGACCGATAGTCTGGTCTTGTTGAGTACCCTTCTCATCAGACCGAACGGTGGGAAGACGTAAACGTCGATGTTGTCCCATCGTTGTTGGAAGGTTTCTTGCCAGAGTGCCTTGGGGTCCGGGACTGGGGAACAGAGCAGCCGAAGCTTGAAGTTCAAGTCTGTCGCGAACAGGTCCACCGTCGGGGAACCCCACAAAGTCAGGACTTTGTTTGCTGCTAGCGGATCCAAAGATCACTCGGTACTCACTATCTGCAATGCTCTGCTCAGAATGTCAGCGAGCACATTCCTCTTGCCCGGAATGAAGCAAGCCGATAGTGGAACCGAGTGGACTTCGGTCCATCTCAGTATCTCTACTGCAAGATGGGATAGCTGTTGTGAATAGGTACCTCCCTGCTTTTTGATATAAGCCAATACCGTGGTGTTGTCGCTCACGACCACCACGGAGTGAGTCGCCAGGATCTGTTGGAATTACTGTATTGAAGTGCCAGATATACGGCCTTCATTCTAGCAGATTTATGTGGAGGCACTTTCCTGGTTCTGACCAGAGGCCTGAGATCCTGTGGTTCAGAACGTGGGCCCCCCACCCTTTTTTTTGAAGCGTCCGAAGACAGCATCAAATCCGGGGAAAGGACGAGAAGATCCACTCCCCTTCGAAGGTTAGCTCCGTCCCCCACCACTGAAGGTCCGTCCGTTCTGCCGAACCCATAGGGACCAGAATGTCCGGGGAATCGAGGCCTTGATTCCACCGGGACTTGAGCCGCCATTACAGGGATCTCATCCTGGGGCGACCGTTTGGAACCAGACGTGTCAAGGGGGAAAGATGCCGTAGGGGAGGAACCACAATTGGGCTGGAAGCTCTTCTCGTCCGAGGAAAGGATCTGTGACCCTCCTCAGCCTTGCTATCCTGTTGTCTGATGGAAAGGCTCTGTGGAGATTGGTGTCCAATATCATGCCTAGATATACCAGTCGTAGAAATGGAGGCAGAGAAGACTTCTCGGGATTTACCATGATCCCTAGATCTTGGCAACGTCCCAGAAGCTTGTCTCGGTGTCGAAGAAGGGTCGACTCCGAGTCTGCCAGGATCAGCCAGTCGTCCAGATAGCGGAGGAGACAGGATGCCGATCCTGTGTGTCCATGAAGATATCAGGGTGAACACTCTGGTGAATACCTGAGGTGCTGTGGAGAGACTACACACAGCCCCTTGAACTGGTGGATCTTGTTGTCTAGGTTGAACCTAAAGTACTTCCTGGAAGATGGATGGATTGGGATCTGGAAGTATGCGTCCTTCCGATCCAGTGTACACATGAAGTCTTGCGGTCTCACTGCAAGTCTGACCGTGCCTGCTGTCTCCATGCTGAACGGAGTTTGTTTGACAAAACCTGTTCAGAGATGCAAGGCCGATGATGGGTCTCCAGCCTCCAGACGCCTTCTTTACGAGAAAGGGTCGACTGAAGGAGCCTGGGAAGCCATCGACGACCTCCTGGAGAGCATTCTTCTTGAGCATGGTCTCGAATTCTGCCCGAAAGGCTAGCCCCCTTACCCATCCCATGGCATAGGAGCTCAACGCCACTGGATTCGCTGTCAGGGGCGGAAGAGACGCTAAGAACGGGATGCGATATTCCTGACTGATCACGGAGATCGTCCAGGAATCGGACTCGAGTTGCTACCACCTGAATGCGCAACTTGCCAGCATCCCCCCACTGGTGGACATGCAGGGGGATTGCCAATCCTAGTGCTCGCGGCCTTGGCCACTCCCTCTAGAATTCTTGACTTCCCTGGAGGACTTCACGCCCTCCTTGTCTCTGACAGGAAAGGGCTTCTGGTTGGACACGTTCGTCTTTGCTGCCGCTACCGGTTTCGTCGTCTTGGATTGGCGAGGTTGTTGAGGTACTAGAGGTTTGTAGGGCTTATATGTAAGAGCCCTTTGGAGAAGAGAATCGTGGTTCAATTTCTTCCACCTCTCAGCTGTCTGTTCCGTACCCTTGGGCTTAAACAGACTCTTCCCCAAGATGGAAGAGTGTCTGAGCCTACAGGTATCCACGGCTGGAACCTTAGAGTGGAACCTCTCGGCCACCGCATCACGTTGTTTCAAGATCGAGTTTGCCCACAAGTTTGAAACTTGGTGGGCCAGAAACTCGATGGTACGTGTGCCCGAGAGGAGGAAGGTCTCCAGGGCTTTCCTGATGCTCTCCTTGGACAGATCCTCGGGTCGCAGCAGGATGCCCAGAGACCCTAGCCAGACATCCAGCCACGAAGTGGCCTGTATGGCAAAATCGCGACCTTTTCCTGACTCAGGAACTCTGTTGTCGAGAATGTCACCTGCCGGCTAGAGTCTCTCTCAAGAGAGCCTCCCCTGGAAGGCTCTTTCACATAGTGGTGCTCTGAATCATGCTGCTCTCCTCCTGGTGACCTGGCAGCAAAGTCACTTGTACCCAAGGTTCTACTTGGGGAACTCTTAAGAGTCCTTCGATTCCCTCCTAGGAGGGAAACGTAACTCCAACCAAGAAGTCTGAGGGCTCTTCTCTCCCTAACACGGGACGATTCTCCTGCTCGAGGTGGGGTTTCTCCCATTGGTGCGGTGGGAGAAGGTCTCACCTTGGTAGAGGGAGCGTGCTGGTGCTCGCGCGATGGGAAAACCCCAGGGGTCGCGCGCGAGAGACGCTGGCGCTCGCGTGATGGGAAAAATCCAGGGGTCGCGCGCGAGAAACCGTTGAAAACATTCTCGCGCGGGCGAGACATCATTGGGTGAGCTGGAATCAGATTGAAGAGCCCGTGAAAAAATGTCGGCGCGCCACGCGCTGTCAGCACGCACGCGTACGAGGTTGTTGGTGCTTGAAGATCGTCGGCGCTTGTGCGTGAAAGAAGATCGACAGCGCTAAAGATCGACGGCGCTGAAAGATCGTCGGCGCTTGAGCGCGCAAGAAGATCGTCGGCATTTGCGCGCGAAAGAAGATCGTCGGCACTTGTGCGCGTAAGAAGATCGTCGGCGCTTGTGCACGTAAGAAGATCGTCGGCGCTTGCACGCGTAATAAGATCGTTGGCGCGGGGAACCATAGGAGCCTGCGCGTGGACGATCGTCGGAGCTTACATGCGTAGGAAGATCATCAGCGTTAGCGTGCCAAAGAAGATCGTTCGCCAAAAAGATCGTCGGAGCTTGACGATCGTCAGCGGTTGCGCGCTAAAGAAGATCAACGGCGCTCGAAGATCGTAGGCGCTTGCTCGCGTAAGAAGATCGTAGGCACTTGCGCGCGTAAGAAGATCGTCAGCGCTCGCTCATGAGAGAAGATCGTCGTGGCTTGCGCGCGTAAGAAAATCGTCGGCGCTTGCGTGCGAGAGAAGATCGTCAGCGCTAGCGTGCAAAAGAAGATCGTTGGCGCTAGCGCGTGAACGAAGATCGTCGGCGCTAGCGCGTGAACGAAGATCGTCGGCGCTTGCGCGCGTAAGAAGATCGTCAGCGCTAGCGCGTAATCAGCGTTCGCTCGTGAAGAAGATCGTCAGCGCTTCCGCGCGTAAGAAGGTCGTTGGCGCTTGCGCGAAGAAGATCGTCAGCGCTAGCGCGCGAAGAAGATCGTCAGCGCTAGCGCGCGAAGAAGATCGTCAGCGCTAGCGCGCGAAGAAGATCGTCAGCGCTAGCGCGCAAAGAAGATCGTCAGCGCTAGCGCGCGAAGAAGATCGTCAGCGCTAGCGCGTAAGAAGATCGTCGGCGCTAGCGCGCAAAAGAAAAACGTTGGCGAAAAAGATCATCGGCGAGCACGAGCGTGCGAGTGCGCTAAGATGAAGGATGATCCAGAACTGGGACGATCAGGACTGGAACAGGATTCCTCTGGATGGAATCCTCAGGAACAGCAGGAACAGTAGGCGAGCGCTTGCGCGCAGGAAAACATTGGAGCGCAGGGCGATACCTGGCACTTAAGGGGCTTACTCACAGTGTGAGAAAGCCCCTTTGCCCCGAAGGGACCAGTGCCCGTTGGATAACGGGGTGCGTAGGCGCCCACAGTGTCAGCAGCCAGGAACGGAGACGGCAGGTCAGCAGCCAGGAACGGAGACGGCAGGTCAGCAGCCAAGAACGGAGACGGCAGGTCAGCAGCCAAGAACGGAGACGGCAGATCAGCAGGACTAGGAGATGGCAAACTGCGGAGAGGTCCTGAACCGCTGGCTGGTCTGAACAGGAACAGTCCTCCGAAGAGGAGTCTCTATTAGTGGTCTCTCTCGCGAACGAGAGAGGTGAACACTTCGTAGAAGAGACTAGAAGACACTGATGACACCCCATAGGGCCGTTGGATCAGCAAGCTGACCTATAAGGAGAAATCCTTCGCAGAGGAGTCCTTATGAGTGGCCTCCCTCCTGAACGAGAGAGGTCACAAGATCTTGCAGCTGCTCAGCCCCTTGAGCATAGCTGCAGGTGTGACCGCTCAGCCCCAAGAGCATAGTCGCACGAAATTCCATGGTCCGGCCTTGCAACCGCTCAGCCCCTTGAGCATGGTTACAAAAGCGGTCGCTTAGCACCTAGAGCATAACCGCCCGAGGACCAGGAAAAAACCACCAGGAATTATTAAGGTAAGAGAAGTTTCCCCCCCCCCCCTGCAGGGGAAAAAACTCATACCTGAGAAGGAAACCTTCCTCGGAAGGGAAGTTACCCACCCTTGGAGGCGAACCTCCTGAGCGTTCTAAGATGATCTAAAGAGCTGACAGTTGTCACGGGAGAACTTCTAAGAGAAGGGAACACGCCCATGACGACGTCCTAGAGAGGCGGCAGCAACAGCAGACTCCCAAGGCACAAACAGGGCAGCTCTGCTTCATTGGCACATTAGGCAAATGAAGAAACCAGATCGTTACTGGAAAAAATAAAATAAATAATTAGTTAACAAAAATTCCCCGGGAGGAACTCCGCAGAGAATCCCCGAGGAGAATAGAACATGACAAATTCGAAGATAATTTGTATTTTTCCTAACCATACAAACCTTAGCTATTTACAAAGGGTTATTACTTTTAGCGTAGCTGAAATGGCGAGCCATTAGAATTTAACGAGGGTGTATTACCCCCGCGCTAGTTAGCGGGGGGGTAGGGGAGTGGTAGCTAGCTACCCCTCCTCCCCCTCACACACAGGTGAATACTCACTTTCACTTAGAGGTAGGACTTGTCTTGGGGGACAGGGCTGGCGGGCAAATATGTGTAAATAGCTAAGGTTTGTATGGTTAGGAAAAATACAAATTATCTTCGAATTTGTCATTTGTTCCGTAACCGAAATACAAACCACGCTATTTACAAAGGGTGACTTATCCCTTAGGAAGGGTGGAAAGTCCCCAGCCATACTGGCTTTGGCTTTACCCGGGGACTCAGAATCCGAGTGAGTCGCACTCGAGAAAAGGAGTCCCTGCACCTCACAAGTTCCTTGCACCGCAAGGAACCATGTGGCCTACGTAAGCTTGTGTGTGAAGGAAGAAGTGTGACCCGTCTTAGGCAGTTGACCTGGAGTTCCAGAAGGAACTCTGGGTTAAGACGTTCCCAATACCACCTCGTCAGGGTATGGGGGACGCGACAGTATTGACTCAATACTCGGAACACAAGGAAGCATGGTTTACCTGCAGAGGTTCGAGGTCAGCTATGCAGAGACCAGGATGCTGCTTCCCCGTAGAGGGGATGATGAAGAAAGAAGTAAGGGCCAGACATACTTCTTTCGTTCATGTAGACTAAAACCTGATAACAATGCCCTCAACCTTCTGCTACCTGTCCAAAAAGGAGCCTGAGGTTAGACCAGCTGTTGTGTAGCCACCACAGAGCGATAGAAAACGTATCGAGACTCCTGTGGGTCACGCCCTGCAGGAAGCGGGCTGCGAAGGTCATCAGACGCTTCCAGACTCCAGCTTGTAGCACCTGCGTCACAGAGTAGTATTACTCGAAGGCGAGGGACGTTGCGATGTATCCAACATCGTGCTGTAGGGCGACGTGACGGGGGAGGGTCTGAAGACAGGTCGAGATGAATGTCCTTGAGTCCGGGCTGAAGAGGTATACTGGTGACTCTCCCCCCATGTCCTCCTTGTGTTCCCAAATCGGCTGCAACTGAGGCCAAACTGCAGCTGTTCCCAGCGCTAACCTCTCGATTCCTGTACTGGCCAGAAAGAGAAGGTCTTGGGACATCAGACACAGAATGGAGACTCAAAATCTTGAATGAATCGGACCGAAGGGTCGGGACCCTCAGATTCTGAGTCTAGCCAACAACTCAGGAGCGAGCCTGAATGTTGCCTTCCCCTCTTCCTTAGAAAGGGGGGGAGTAGTAAGAGACCAAGAAGATTGCTTACACACTGGCCGTGGCCAGAGTGAGCAGAAGACCCAGGGCGGAATACAATCCGAGGCCTGTCGTAAAAGGGTCTTGAGAAGATCTCTTAAAGGACTAAAAGTCCGAGCCATGCTCCAAGTTGGAGGTCTTCCTCCGACTAGGGCAGGGACGATCGTAGCTTCGCATGAGCGAGGATAGATCCAGCGGGCAGGAAAAAGTTATTCCTTTAAGCCTGAAGGTCAGGGAAAGGCTGAGCGACAGGCTTCATTGCCAAGAGCGGAAAGGAGTTTCCTCCCGCCGAAAGGCAATAAGACCGTTATTGCTGGAGAAGAGGCCTCACGGGAAGAGGTATATCTCCCACGGCACCAACCACCTTAGACTCTTCACTTTGCCTGGGAGACCCCTGTGGATGACTATCGCAGATGACGCGACCTCCGTACCGCGACTGTAGCGGGTTGTCTCTTCTAGAGGAGGAAGCGTAGTGTCTCCAGGCATGAAGCCGAAGCGACGCCCCGGTTCGGGAGAGATGTCGCAGTGTGGTTGCTTGAGTAGTCTGCGCCGTGGGAGAAGCTCTCCCGGGAGTTCCGTCAGGGGAAGCAGAGGGTCCAGAAACCGTTCTGCACATAGTCCCAGTGGAGCTCTCCCATTGAAAGGTTGACAGACAACCTGGATTTGTTGAGACCCATTGTCCGCAGACAAAAAGGAGGGAAG
The DNA here is from genome assembly GCF_036898095.1 of Palaemon carinicauda. Taxonomy (NCBI): domain Eukaryota; kingdom Metazoa; phylum Arthropoda; class Malacostraca; order Decapoda; family Palaemonidae; genus Palaemon; species Palaemon carinicauda. The sequence goes on along the minus strand of NC_090732.1, from coordinate 80,065,862 downwards.
ACGCAGGCGTCGAAGTTGTCCCACCATCACCGGAATGCATCTTGCCAGAGTCTCGGGGTCTGAGACTGGGGGGAAAACTAGCGGAAGCTTGAGGTTCCAAGCTGTCGCGATCAGGTCCCCCAGACCAGCACTTGCTGGTTACCCAAGGTCAAAGACCCCTAGGTACACTCTCTCTATGAGGCTCTGCTCGGATAGTCTGAGAGAAACATTCCCCTGCCTGGAATGAGAGAGCCGATGGTGGAATTGAGAGAATCTCAATCATCCCGATATCTCTACTGCAAGATGTGAAGGTGTGAAAATGCGTCCCCTGCTGGTTAGCATGAAGTCGACACGCAACGGGGCGACTTGGCAGGAGCGGTAGGATCTGAAGAGGGGCCAGACTAAGGCCCTTAAGCCTGCCTGAATGATGGAGAGGTATCCTTCAGGTCTTGACCATAGGCCTGGACCGGAACATGCCCCCCCCCCTTTCCTTTGACGAGTCCGAGAACCGCATCAAGAATGTGGGGAAAGGACGAGAATATCCACTACCATCAAGAGGCTCCATAGGTCAACACCCATTGCAGGTTTAATAGTTCCGCTGGTCCCATAGGGCCAGGGAGTCCGGTTAAACATTGCCTGAAGCCACCGGAACTTGGATCGCCCCACATGGAACTTATCCTGAGGCGACCGTTCGGACTATAAACGGGTCAATGAGGAAAGAAGAACTAGGAAACGTTCCAAGGTAGGGCTGAAAACTCTGCTTGACTGAGAACAGGTACTGCGACTCTCCTCAGTCTTGCCACGGTGAACCGAAAGGAAGGCTCGGAGGATGTGGTAACAGAATCTGGCGTCCCCAGGTGGCCACCCATCCAAGTACCGACGTTGCTTAACCTCGCTGGACGGACGAGAAGCGGGGTTTCCAACGTGGTAAGGCGGTTGACTCAATATCATGGCCAGATACTCCAGATGTTGAGGCAGAGGAAGAGAAGGCTCCAAGCAAAATACCATGAGCCCACACTCATGGTCAGCATTCGGAAGCTTTTCCCGGCGCTGAAGGAGGTCGAAACCCGAGCCTACCGGAGTTGACCAGCCCTCCAAACAGCAGAGGAGGCGGAAGTCTGCACCTGAGCGGCCAAGAGGAAGGCAGGGAGAGTTCTCTGGGGAAACAAACCTGCTATGCCACGGCGGGATAGCCACACTGCATCATAAGCAGGAGTACTTGCAGTTTAGGCTGAATTCGACGAGCACCCTGGAAGATGGATGGAATGGAAACTGAAAGTACCCGTCCTTCCGATCCAGGGTTAAAGGAGTCCTGTCGCCTCGTTACCAGTCTGATCGATTCTGCTGGTCTACGCTGGCCGAAGTTTGTTCGACAAACTTGATCAGGGCTGAGAGGTCGACTATGGACATCCCCTCTCAGATCCTTCCTTACAAGAAAGGATCGACTGAGGGGGCCGGGGGTGAAGCCGTCAATGATCCTAAGGAAGACCTTCGCCTAAGGTATGGATCATTCTGCCCAACCGGGCAACTCTGCTGATGCTATGGCATAGAGGTTCAGAGACACTGAATTCGCTGACAGAGACGGCAGGCGCGATATCCTTGGCTACTCACAGAGATTGTGCGGGAATGGGCATCGGGAAGCTGTCATTCGGATGAGTAACCTTAAGCATCCTCCCAGCGAAAAAACCTGCAATCCTAGAGTTCGTGAACTCCTTTTAGGACTATGCCCCCCCGGGGGAGTCTCCCGTGCCAACTGTTCCTGACAGGAGGAAACTACAATTGGACACCTTGTCCCAGTTGTCGTAGCCGATAACTTAGGCCGACGTGGTTGAAAGAAAAGGGAGCTGGAGCCCTGCAGAGTCTGGAAGAAAGCGCCTTGGAGGAGTGAAACCGGAAGTCGATTTACTCCGCACAGCAGATGTTTAAGTCTCTGTCCTTGGGCAAAGACAAAACTCTTCTCAAGGATGGAAGGGTGTCTGAGGTCGTTGACCTCCACAGATGAGACACCCGAAGGAAGCCTTCAGTCAGTGCGTCCAGATGGTACAACATCGAGCTTGTCCGCAAGTAGATACTCAACGACGAAAGGCCAAGGTGCCTGAGCTCGAGAGGAGGAAAGTACCCTTGATCTTCCTGTAGCTTCCTTGAACCAAACCTCGGGCCGTAACCGAGGAGGGAAAGAACCTGGTAAGCTCCCAGAGGAAGAGGTAAGCAGTCACCCCTTGTCCGATGGAGAAATCTTCAACGGAAAGCCCCCCCGCCAAAAATCCTTCCAGGGCGGGAGAAGGAGAGAGTACTCGTGCAGGAGAGGGGACCCTCGAGACCGACCTCTTGGGAACCAACTTCGCCCTGGGGGAAGTCACCACGAAGTCCACTCCTCTCTTTCTTTTCAGCGTAGGAGAGACAGCCGCTGGTTTGTTACCCTGGCCGGTGAGTGCTGGTTTCATAAACCTCATTAACGCCCGTGCCAGCGGATCAAACCATGTCTGCTGCTCCAAGGACACAGAGTCCGAAATCCTCGCTAAGGTGAAAGGGATCGGGCGATCCTTTGGAGAGGACATGACGGTTCCTGCCTGAAAAGAAGGTGGGAAGAATGCTGTACTGACCTGTCTTCGTCCTGCACTACCAACCTGTGCTTGGATGGAGGTGATCCCGAGTGCCGCCTAGGAGCACGCGTCCCTGCTGCTACCACCGGCTGTGGAATTCGCCGCGAACTATGGTCGCGCGAGGGCGAACGGTCGCGCAAAGGCGAATGGTCGCGCGGGCGCACAGGCGAGCGGTCGCGCGGGCGCGCAGGCGAGCGGTCGCGCGGGCGCGCAGGCGAGCGGTCGCGCGCGCGCAGGCGAGCGATCGCGCGGGCGAGCGATCGCACGGGCGCGCAGGCGAGCGATCGCGCGGGCGCGCAGGCGAATGGGCGTGACGGCGAGGGATCGTGCTGCCGCGTAGGTGAAGAAGATCGCTGGCGGTAAGCGATGGCGAGCAGCATGTGTAGGTGAATGATCGCGTGATAGGGTGCGATGGTGATCAGCATCCGCAAGAGGGCGAGCGTTCAGGGTTGTGCGATGAGGAGCAGCATGCGTAAGCGGGCAATCGTGCAGGGTTGTGCGATGGCGAGCAGCATGCGCAGGTGAATGATCGCGTGAAAGGGTGCGATGGTGATCAGCATCCGCAAGAGGGCGATCGTTCAGGGTTGTGCGATGAGGAGCAGCATGCGTAAGCGGGCAATCGTTCAGGGTTGTGCGATGGCGAGCAGCATGCGCAGGTGAATGATCGCGTGAAAGGGTGCGATGGTGATCAGCATCCGCAAGAGGGCGATCGTTCAGGGTTGTGCGATGAGGAGCAGCATGCGTAAGCGGGCAATCGTTCAGGGTTGTGCGATGGCGAGCAGCATGCGCAGGTGAATGATCGCGTGAAAGGGTGCGATGGTGATCAGCATCCGCAGTTGAGGGTCGCGCGATGGCGATCAGCATCCGCAGTTGAGGGTCGCGCGATGGCGATCAGCATCCGCAGTTGAGGGTCGCGCGATGGCGATCAGCATCCGCAGTTGAGGGTCGCGCGATGGCGATCAGCATCCGCAGTTGAGGGTCGCGCGATGGCGATCAGCATCCGCAGTTGAGGGTCGCGCGATGGCGATCAGCATCCGCAGTTGAGGGTCGCGCGATGGCGATCAGCATCCGCAGTTGAGGGTCGCGCGATGGCGATCAGCATCCGCAGTTGAGGGTCGCGCGATGGCGATCAGCATCCGCAGTTGAGGGTCGCGCGATGGCGATCAGCATCTGCAGTTGAGGGTCGCGCGATGGCGATCAGCATCCGCAGTTGAGCTAGTAGCTGGCGAACCATGTTCCTTCAGAAGTGTTGGAGAACGTTGGCGTGCCAGCTGTAACACACGTGGGCGATCCGGAGATCGCTGGCGAGCTGATGATCGCTGACGAGCTGACGATCGCTGGCGAGCTGATGATCGCTGACGAGCTGATGATCGCTGACGAGCTGATGATCGCTGACGAGCAGAAGGCTACGCGTGGAAGCCTGCGCAAAGAAGAAGAGTCCTTGACCCCGACCTGAACCGAAGTTCTAGATCGCGAGGGCGAACGTGGGCGCACAGGGCACGTAACAGGAACCGCAGGGAAGATCATCTTGAAAGCGCTGACGAACAGGAGAGCGCTGACGAACAGAAGGGCGCACAGGGAAACCCTGACACGCAAGGGAAGAACCCCCGTGGGGGCAACCCTTTGCCCCGAAGGGATCGTTGTCCGCCGGGAGACTGATGTCCGTCGGAAGACCGCTGTCCGTCGGGAAGACCGTTGTCCGTCGGGAAGACCGTTGCCCGTCGGAAGACGAGATTAGACTGCTGTCCATCTGCACCAAGACGGAAGATCGAGAAAAAGAAGTTGTAGGCTGCAATCGGAGATTCAAAAAGGCGCCTCAAGCACCCTTATAGGGAGATGAGAGGCCCTTACGACGAGGCGGACGGAGGGCCTTACGGCGAGGGAGGCCAACAGCAACAGCAACAGAAGAAACCTCCGAAGAGGAGTCTCTATGAGTGTACTCTCTCGCGAACGAAAGAGAAACACTTCGTGGAAGAGACTGGTCAGCCAGTGACCTAAAAGGGGCAATCCTCCGAAGAGGAGCTCCTGCAGTTGCCCAGCCCCTTGAGCGAAACTGCAGGTGCGACCGCTCAGCACCAAGAGCATAGTCGCACGAAAAAAAGGCAAGAGAAGAACCCCCCAAAAGAGGAAAAGCTCAAGCCTGGACAGGAAAAAACTTCCCTCGGAAGGAAAGTTATCCGCCCAAGGAGGCAAGCCTCCTGACTGTTCTAAAATGAACTGGAGAGCTGTCCGTCGACACGGGAGTACTACCAGTAGAAGGAGACACGCCCCTGACGACAATACAAGGGGGGAGGCAGCAACAGCCGAATCCCCAGGACTCAACCAGACAGCTCACACCGTTGCTATATTACAGAAACGAACTAGATCGGTAACTGTAAAAAAAAAATAAAACAAATAATATTAGTACACATTCATTCCCCCGGGAAGGCTCCGAAGAGGAATCCCGAGGAAAAGGAACAAGAATTACACAACAGGCACGTGCCCTCACAACCACTTACACTCGCGGAAGGAGAGCTGTAACCAAAACAGAATTATAACAATTATAATTATGTAACTATGTAATTATGTAATTTAAAAATGAATGAACACTAATGAAAAAACGAAAACCCCGAAAGGAATCGTTCTACAAGCTGAAAAATTAACAACTACAATTAGATTCATAAACTAATTGAGACAAAAAGTACGGCGTAGCAACCCCACCCACACGGGAAGGAAGCTACAAGGGCGTAGTAAAACATAGTAAAAGGGTGAACGACCTCAAGAGAGAGAGAGAGAGAAAGACCGAAGTCAAACTCGATCGCAACCCATAAAATTAGGCCGTGGTGGCCTAACTGCCGAGGCCTCCACGTAGATATCGTACACTACACACACACATCTGAAAAGGAAACTTACTTATTTCTATACTCAAATATATATACAAACATGAAAACATGTTTACATATATATTGAGTAAAAGAAAAGTAAGCGATTAAGTAAAGACAAAACAGACAATGGCTGCCAAGCGAGGACCAAGACAGAGACGTCTGTCACAGTCCGAGCCAAAAGTGAAAGTGAGTATTCACCTGTGTGTGAGGGGGAGGAGGGGTAGCTAGCTACCACTCCCCTACCCCCCCGCTAACTAGCGCGGGGGTAATACACCCTCGTTAAATTCTAATGGCTCGCCATTTCAGCTACGCTAAAAGTAATAACCCTTTGTAAATAGCGTGGTTTGTATTTCGGTTACGGAACAAATAAGAATTACAAATCAAGTATGCGCCCTCCTCCCCCGCTGACATTCACGGGAGAAGGGGGAGGGTGGAGAACTGTAACAAAAACAGAATTAACAGAATTATAAATATGTAATTCATTTAGGAATGTTCACAAAGTAAGAACAACTGAACCCCGAAGGGAAGTGTTCTTTACAGAAGCTGAAAAGTTAACAAATACGATTAGATTCATTGAAAATAATTGAGACAAATAAACGGAATAGCAACTCAACCCGCAACGGGAAAGAAGCTACCGTAATAGTACGTAGTAGTAGTAAAAGGGTGAACGACCTCGAGTAGAGAGAGACCGTAGTCAATCTAAACTACCACGTTCCCTTCGCTGTGATTCCAAGTTCCCCGCAGGGAAGGAGGAACAGCGGAGAAAACAGATGAATGGAGAAAGTCCAGCGATGACGATTCCCCACGGCGGCCGAATATCGGAAGCCGAAGGAACGACCGAAGGACCAAGAGACCGTTCCCCAGAAGTGCAATCGCGGTGGCCTGGGACTATGCGGTGACGTTGTCGTACACTACACACACAGCACAACACTGAAAAGGAAACTTACTAATTTCTATACTCAAATATATATGTAAACATAAAGAATGTTTATATATATATTAAGTATAAGAAAAGTAAGTAATTAAGTAAAGACAAAACATTAATGGCTGCCAAGCGAGGGCGGGAGCAGACACGTCAGCCCACCGCCCGAGCCAAAAGCGAAGTGAATCAGTTCACCGGTGTGTGGGGGGGGAGGAGTAGCTAGCTACCCCTCCCCTACCCCCTCGCTAACTAGCGCAGGGGTAGTTAACCCTCGTTAAAATCTACTGGCTCGCCATTTCAGCTAAGCCGAAAGTAATACCCTATGTAAATAGCATGGTTTATATTTCGCTTACGGAACAACTAAGCCTTCAGCTACCACAGCAACATCAGGAGCAGAGGTTTGAGATAACACATCAGAAGCCTCTGTCACAACAACGTCGACGATAGACAGAGGATCAATTTCTGCTACCATCGGCGATTGTTTGAGAGCTGCTCCCAACTTGATCATGTCATACAGAGCTTCCTTGGAGGGCAAACCCTGTAGCCCCAAGGAAGCCCAAAGCTGTAAAAAATCATCATTATTCACAGTCAAAGAAATATCCTCCTCCGGGAAAGGAGGAGGAGCTGCCTCGCTATGGGAGGCAACTCCCTCTCCCACACCCCGGGATCGGTCAACAGAACTACGGTCTACGCTACCACTCACCGGCTTCTCGGGAGAAACCGATCGAGTGGGAGCTTCGGAGGAGGTTTGGGCAACGTTGAAAGAGTCCTTGGGATTTTCTCTTTTCAAAGAAACCTTTGAAGGAGAAATATCCCGTTTGGACTTCTTCTTCCGGCGCCGAGAAAACCTCTCCCATTGGGAGGCAGACCACTCCCTACACTCACCACATACGTTAACACTATCACACCGTTGGCCCCTACAATGAGGACACAAGGTGTGGGGATCCGTGTTGACCACCGACATAAATGTACCACAAGGGCGGTCAGGTAAACCAGGACACTTACGCATGATGGCAGAGGCCAACTTCACAAACACTCTGGAAAAAGAAAAAGCAAAGAAAGATTAATAATGGCTGATCAACAAAAGCGAGGGTGAAAGCGGACACTTCCGACCGTCACCCGAGCCGATAGCAAAGTGAGCTAAATCACAGATGTGTGTGAGGGGGAGGTAGAGAGCTACCCCTCCCTAACCCCCGCCAACTAGCAGTCGGGTAGTAAACCCTCGTTAAAAAATCTAATGGCTCGTCATTTCAGCTACGCCGAAAGTAATTACCAATATTAAATAGCGTGGTTGGTATTTCAGTTACGGAACAACTATTATTTGTTCCGGCGCAAATACAAACCCTTTGCTATTTATAGGGGTGACTTACTCTTGGGAGGGAGGAAGTCCTACCAACTGGCCTTGGCTATGACCTGGGGTTCTCTCTATTTCAATCTATGATCTAATTAGGAGCCCTACCTTCGCTAAAATCAAATGTCGTTACAAAGTAATGCACTGGTAGTGGCTTGCAGAAGCTTGTGTGAGAGACTAGTGGCTTGTCTTTACGTAGGAACTCAAGTACAAGCCTAGAGTTCTAAGACTTACCCAATACCCTCCCTAAAGAGGTATTGGGGACGTAACAAAATACTATATAAAATAATCAGGATGCACAAGGGAAATGAGTCTTATCTGCAGAGAGGTGCAGTTAGCTATGCTGTGGTTTTGGGGCCCTGTTGTCCCCAGGGGGGGAGAAGGTGAAAGGAAGAAAGGAGCCTGACATTCTTTCTCATTCACCACATACTGACCCGGTAACCTTAGCCCTCAACCCTCAGCAACTTATCCATCAAGGAGCTTGAGGCATTTGGACCACTTGTTGTGCAGCCACCACAGGAGAAATGGAAAAGTTTCCCTGTTCCTGTGGGTTAGGTCTTGCAGGTAGTGGGCAGTGAAGGTCATCTGACATTTCCACATGGCCCTTTGCATACCTGCTCCACAGAGAAGATTTTCTTGAATGCCAGGGAATTTGCAATGCCCCTGATGTCATGAGCTCTGGGTCAATTGGACGGAGGAGAGTCTGGATTGAGAGCATTCTCAATCACTTTCCTGATCCAAGAATAAATCATATTTCTCGTGCCCCTCTTCTTGACCATCCCCTTGCTAACGAAAAGCACTTGCACACGTGGGCGAGCTGCTGCTGTTCTCTTTAAGTTTACGTAACACCTCAGATTCCTTGCTGGACATAATAACAGTTGGTCTGGAACTTCGGTTATAGAACGAAGACTTTCTATCCGGAATGTGCCAAACCTGAAGTCCAGCACACCTGGATTTTGAGTCTTAGCAAAGAACTCAGGGACGTAGCTAAGGATTACTTCTCCCTATCTCCTGGAGTGGGAGACGTCAGCAGATAGACCATGTAGTTCACCGACTCTCTTGGCCGAAGCCAACGTGAGCAGGAACACCATCTTCCACATGAGGTGGCGATCGGAAGCCTGGTGTAATGATTCGTAAGGGGGGCCCTACAGACACCGAAGGAGCTGAACCCCGTTCCAAGGAGGTGGTCTAAGCTCTGACTGGGGACAATTAAGCTTGTAACTACATACAGTATGAGCAAAGAAAGTTCCAACGGGGATGAAATATCAACTCCTTTCAGTTTAAAGGAGAGACTTAAGGCTGAGCAGTAGCCTTTGACTGCTGAGACCGTAAGAAGCATTTCTTCTCGAAGGTATACAAGGAACTTTGCTATAGTTGGAACAGTGGCATCGAGGGGAGAGATACCCCTTCCACAACACTAACCACAGACTGCCTATGTGGATCTACTGAGGTGTCCAGCCATTCTTTTGCAACTGGTTACGAAAAGTCTCTCTGTGTGAGGAGGTACTGGACAGTCTCCAGGCGTGAAGCCAAAGCGAAGCTACAATTCTGCGGAAGATGTTAGCATATGGTTGTTTGAGCAGATCATGCCGTGGAAGGAGCTCCCTCGGAATCTCCGTGAGGAGTTGCAGAAGGTCCAGGAACCACTCTGCATGATACCATAGCGGAGCTATAAGAGTCATTTGTAATTTGATGCTTGCTCATACCTGGTCGAGGACTTTTCTCATCAGATAGAACGGGGGAAAAGCGTAAGCATCCACGTTTATCCACCATTGCTGGAAAGCATCTTGCCAAAGAGCTTGGGGATCTGGGACTGGGGAGCAGCGTAACGGGAGCCTGAAATTCAGGGACATTGTGAACAGATCCACTGTTGGGGAACTGCACAAAGACAGGACTTTGTTGGCTATCAGAGGATTCAAAGATCACTAGGTGCCAACTATCTGAGTCGTTCTGCTCATCTTGTCTGCTAGCACATTCCGCTTACCTGGAATGAAGCGGGCTGATAGGGTCACCTAGTTGTCTTCTGCCCATCTGAGTATCTCTATTGCAAGATGGCACAGCTGCTGCGAAAAGGTACCACCTTGATTGTTCAGATAAGCTACTACTGCGGTGTTGTCACTCATCAAAACCACGGAGTGGCCTACCAGGACCTGGTGGAATTGTTTGAGGACCAGGAAGGCTGTCTTTATCTCTAAAAGATTTATGTACTGGTACCTTTCTATTTCAGGCCATCGGCCGGAGATTAATGGTGCAGCATATGGGCCCCCAACCCTTCTTTGGATGCATTTGAAAAGAGCATCAACTCCACGGGAGAGACAAGAAGATCAACCCCTTTGCAGAGGTTCGGATCCACCAGCCATCATCTGAGATACGACCGTTCCTCTAGACCTATTTGGACTAGATGATCTCTGGAACCGCTGGACTGATTCCACTGGAAATTTCAGACGCCACTGGAGAAATCCTGAGGCGACTGTTGGGAACCAGCCTAGTCAGAGAAGACAGGTGATCGAGAAGGCGAATCCAACTCTGCGCTGGGAGCTCTTCCCTCCTAAGGAAGAACTGTGCTATCTTACTAAGCCTCTGAATTCTTTCGTCTGATGGGAAAGCCTTGTGCGTTAATGTGTCTATGCGCATGCCTAGGTACAGTATACCAGTTCTTGAGAGGGAAGCAGATGAGACTTCTCGAGGTCTACCACAATCCACAGATCCTGGCAAAACCTTAGAAGGTCATCTCAGTGGCAGAAAAGGATAGCCTCTGAGTCTGCCAGAATAAGACAGTCATCCAAGTATCTTAGGAGACGGATGCCGACTCTGTGAGCCCAAGATGACACTAGGGCGAACACACGTGAAGACCTGGGATGCTGTGGAAAGACCGAAACACAGCACTCAGAACTGGTAATGCATCTGGTTCAGCATGAATCTTAGATACTTCCTGAAAGACGGATCCTTCAGGTCTAGAGTGCACATGAAGTCCTGCGGTCTTATCGCCTGTCTGACAGTGTCTGCCGTCTCCATTCTGAACGGGGTCTGTTCAACAAACCTGTTCAGAGCTGAGAGGTTGATGACTAGTCTCCATCCTCCAAACGCCTTTCTCACAAGAAAGAGTCGACTGTAAAAGCCTGGAGACCCATCGAGGACCTCTTGGAGAGTGGCCTTCTCCAACATGGTCTGGACACTCCTGTGCGGATCCCTTTGCATACGAGTTCAATGGAAGAGGCACTCGAGTCAGTGGAGTGATAGAGAGAGCGAACAGGATGCGATACCCTGAACGAATCACCTCGACCGTCCAGGCCTCGGACCCCTGATGAAGCCACCTCTGCCAGCGGCTTTGCAGGCATCCCCCCACAGATGGACAAATGAGAGGACTGCCTGTCCTAGTGGGATCGGCCTCGACCAAATGCCCTCTTTCCCTTTCCTCCACGAAAGGACTTTTTGCCCCTAAGGGCTTGCTTAGATCCCTTTTGACCCTATTGTTTCGGGTCTCTAGCCCTTTTCGACTGCAGTTTCAGAGGTGGTTTCCTTTGTAGCTGAGAAGTGTAAGGAAAGGCTGTTAAGCCCTTTTGGATGAAGGAGTCCTGGCTGGACTTCCTTCACCTCTCTGCCACCCACTCGACATCCTTGGGGTTGAAAAGGGAATTACTGTACTTTCGAAAAGTGCATTCCTGAGTCTCGCCACCTCGACCTGAGGAAGTTGCCTATGGAATGTTTCTATGATGGCATCCCTCCTCTTCAGGATGGTGTTGGTCCAAAGTTTCACCACCTGATGGAGGAGAAACTCAATGGTGGGAGAACCAGACAGTAGGAAAGTTTCCAGAGACTTCCTGGAAGACTCCCGGGACAGATCCTTAGATTGAATTAGTTGTCCTAAAGACCCCGACCAGAAGTTGAGCCAAGAAGTAGCCTGCATGGCATACTTCGCAACCTTCTCCTGGTTGAGGATCTCGGAGACAGAGAACAAGACTGGAGGTCCCGTAAGCTTCTCGAAGGGCGAGGCCCTTAAGAGTGCCTCTATGGAATGATTAAGAGGCAAGGTAGGGAGAGCCTCCCCGAGGATTTCATAGTACATCCTTTGAAACACAAACGGAGGAGGAGGAGCTTGGAGGATGAGTTGGAGCAGAAAGAGGTGGCGGCCCCAGTTGCCTGGGACACTACCTTCTTTTTGGCACCCCTCAATCCCTCTGACCAGGGCCGAGCTGCATTGGCCTTCAGGGGTTTCCAAGTACAGTAAAACTGCTCCAAGACAAGTTTCCTTTCCATCCAGAGGGGCTACCGATGGATCTGGTAGCCCATTGATGGATCGAATGCAGGCTTGACATCAAGAGCTCCTTCCCCAAGGGGAGCATCAGTAGCATGCTTGGACAATCTAGGACTAATGCCAGAAAGAGTTTCTCCATTGAAGGAACACATTTGATACTCAAGGCCATTAGGTGCACAGGGCCTGGTCCTTAAAGGAGTCGTTGTCAGTGTCTGTAATGGCAGGAGCAATACAAGAGGAAGGGAGGGGTCATTCACCTCCGATGGGGGAAGGTGTAAAGTTCAGCTCTCCCGAAGCTTGCCCCAAGGTTAGGGTTGGTGTCACCCTCCTTTACTGCCTTTCCCCACAGGGGAAGCAGGAGAAGGTACCTAACTCTGAGCACTGGCTGGAGAATAAAGAGAACCTGTAGACTTTGGCTTGGGGGAAGACAGCAAAGCCAAAGAATACCTCTTGGGCTTCCTCTTTCTACTCCATTGCAAAGGATGCTAGGCCCTGTACTCATCAAAGGGGGACTGCACACAGTTATGTGTCCTCTCAAAAGGACATAAAGAACAGGGGTCCACCTCCTACCAGGGCATAAACCTCATGCAATTATGACCATGTTTACCAGAACACGATCACTTGCCTACATGTGGTGCCTCCATAATAATCATACAGGTACGCTCTGAAAAATAAAAATGACAAACTTATAAGAGCGTTTGTATTTTTCCTAACTTACAAACCCAAATTCTTTACTAAAGTAGATATTCTAGCGCGGGCTGGAAAATACGGCAGAAAACCTTAACAAGGTCGTTAACGACCGGGCCGGTAGTTATCCACCTGTTAGGGGTAGGGGGACTGCCGGTCGGTAGCTACTGAATACCTTCAATCTGATTCTAGCTAGGACTATTTTTAGGGGGCTGTGACAGAAGGAAGATTTGTGTAAAGAATTCGCGTTTGTATTTTAGGAAAAATACAAACTCTGTTATAAATTTGTCATTTGTTCCTACACTAGATACAAACAATCATTCTTTACTATAGGAGACTTAGTCTTGAGGTCAAGGTAGTCGAGGAGTTCCCTATTCCTAGGGAAGATAGTCCTCAGACTAGACTCTTTTGATTAAAAAATCTCCTGTTAACTTTTCTTTGTAGATCCCCATAATCTTAGCACGACTGAAAGTTTGTAATTACGTGGAAACAAATGTTTCAGGATGAAGAGGGTCGGGAACATACGACTCGGACCCTTTCATACTTAGGATTCCCCTGACCTTGAAAAGGGGAACCCTTGTGACTACGAGTATAACTTATACCCTGTGAGAGGAGTCAGATGAGTTTCCTACCTTATTTCCATTGGTGAGTCCAGCTGAAACTGGTTACATACTAGGATACCCAGATGGGAGGAAGAAGGAAGTGCAGAAGATAGATGGATGTCCTTATAAAAACCTAGTGTAACACAGAATCCCCGACCAATGGCTACTGTCCCCTGAAAGGGCGTAAGGTAGCTACAGCACCTGTTGACCTGCCACAATAGGCCCTATAGAAAAGGTGTTTAGAGACCTATGTGTCACATCGGTTAAGTAGTGAGTGGTGAATGTAGATTGGCGTTTCCAGACTCCAGCTCTTAAGACTTGGGAGACTGAAAAATTTTTCTTAAACGCCAGTGAGGCAGCCACTCGCCTAACTTGATGGGCTTTGGATTGAGCTGCCTCTGGGTCTCCGTGAATGGCTCTCGCAATAACTTTCTTGAGCCAGAAAGAGATGGTGTTGCGAGAGATTCTCTTCTTTACCTTGTTGGTACTGAGGAAGAGATGATGGAGGCGTGGTCTGAAAGGTCTGGTGCGCTTCAGGTACAGTATTTCCTTAGCGCCCTGACTGGGCACAGTAGCAATTGGTCAGTATCCTGTGTTACCCTATTGAGGCTGGAAAATTGAAATTCTCTAAACCTCTCATCGGCCGATGAAGGATTCTGAGTTTTGGCCACAAAGCCTGGCACGAAGTTGAGCGAGACTTTCCCCCATCCTCTAGAATGAGTGACTTCGTAGGATAGACCATGAAGTTCACTGACCCTATTTGCCAAGGCCAGAGCTACTAGGAAGATGGTCTTAAGGGTTAGGAAGTAGTCAGAGGTCCTATTTAAGGGCTCATAGGGTGGTCCCTTCAAGGAACGTAAGACCAGGGACGTGTCCCAAGGTGGTGGTCTAATCTCAACTGGGGGGCAAGATCTCTCAAAACCTCGAATCAACAAGGTGATATCTTTTGAAGTGGAAAGGTCAACCCCTCTCGGTCTACAGATGAGGCTTAAGGCTGAACGATAGCCTTTAATTGCCGAGACTGAGAGGAGTTTTTCCTCTCTGAGGTACACAAGGAAGTCTGCCACTAATGGAAGAGAGGGATCGAGTGGAGACATGCCTCGCCCTCTGCACCAAGCGGCAAACACTCTCCATCTTGCTTGGTAGAGGTTTGTGGAAGATTGGCGCAGGTGCCTGGACATGTGCTCAGCCACCTTCCCTGAAAAGCCTCTGCTTCTGAGGAGTGACAGGACAGCCTCCAGGCCTGAAGCTTCAGGAAGGGGATTCTCCCAAGGGGGATACCCTGTGTAGCTGGGTCAGCAGAAGGGGTTCTGGAGGGAGGAACCTTGGAACCTGAACCAGCAGGGAAAGAAAGTCTGCGTACCACTCTCTGCTTGGCCATGCTGGAGCTATTAGAGTTAGCTTGCAGTTCCGGGAGGTCCTGAGTTTGTTGATCACCCTTCTGAGCAGGCAAAAGGGTGGAAAGGCATATGCGTCCATGTTGTCCCAAGAATGTTGAAGGGCGTCCTGGATCGCTGCCTGATGGTCTGGAACTGGGGACCCGTAGCGGGGAAGTTTCGCATTCAGAGAAGTGGCGAACAGGTCTATTGTGGGGAAACCCTACAAAGCTATTACTGTCTTCGCTACTCGAGGATCGAAAGACCATTCGCCACTCAACACTTGGTGATGCCTGCTTAGTTGATCAGTCATGATGTTTCTCCGGCCCAGAATAAACCTGGCTATGAGAGAAATGTTGTGACCTTCCACCCACTGGCAAATCTGGACCGCTAGCACACAGGGGTCTCTTGCCAGAATACCCCCTTGTTTGTTGATGTACGAGACGGCTGTGGAGTTGTCGCTCATCAGCACCACCTCTAGTCCTTGTAGATCTTTTACAAAGTATTTTAGGCCTTTCCAGGCTGCTAATAATTCTAGGTGATTTATATGGAGAGTTTGTTCTATCGGAGTCTAAACACCTGATGCTAATTTCGGGCCTAGGTGGGAACCCCTGGTCCGTAGCGATGCGTCCAAAAAGAGTTTTAACTTCGGACTGGGCCTTTGGAGGGGAATGCCCTTTTGGGTATTCTCTCTGGTTGACCACCAAAGAAGATCTTGTATCACCAGAGCTGGAACCTCCACTGACAAGAATGGGGAATCGATCTTTTGAGACCAATGGGTCTTCAGATGCCCCTGGAGCCTTCTCATTCTTGATCTTCCGCCTGGAACTAGTTTTTCCAGGGAGGAAAGATGGCCCAGAAGACTGCCACGACTTGGCTGTAGGCGGCAGTGGAGACAAGAGTTGGGCGATGGATTGTTCCAGTCTCCGAAGTCTGTTTTCCGAAGGGAACACCCTCCCTACCTGGGTGTTGATGGACATACCCAGATAGTTTAAGACTTGGGTTGGAGTCAAGCAAGACTTCTCTGCATTTAAAAGGATCCCCAGGTCCTTGCAAAGGTCTAGAAGTCTTCTCAGGTGATCCAGAGCTAGCTCCCTGGACGAGGCCAGGAGTAGCCAATTGTCCAGGTATCTTAGCAGACGTATTCCGTGCTTGTGAGCCCACGAGGATACGAGTTCGAAAACCTTCGTAAAGACCTGTGGGGCGGTCGAGAGGTCGAAGCATAGGACTTTGAACTCAAAGATTCGACCCTGAACCAGAAAGAAAAGGAATTTCCGATATGCGCGATGGATCGGCACTTGGAAATATGCATCTTTTGAGTCCACAGATGCCATAAAGTCTCCTGGACGCACCGCTTGGGTCACGGAGGCTGCTGTCTCCATTTTGAATGGAGTTTGCTTCACAAACTGATTCAAGGTCGAGAGATCGATTACTGGTCTCCAACCTCCCGAGGCTTTCTCTACCTGAAAGAGGTGACTGAAAAACCCCGGGGAGGTGTTGGAAACCTTTTGAATGGCGCCTTTTAGAAGCATGCTCTTTATCTCCCGAGCTAGGGCTTGCTGTTTCCCGGGATCCCGAGGGACCTGGGAGGACAAGATCGGGGGAGGAATTAGACGAGGAGGAGGGCCTATGAAGGGGATGCGGTACCCACAACGAAGCACCTTGATGGTCCATTGCATGGCCCCCATAGCCTTCCACCTCCTCCAACTCCCCTGCAGGCACCCCCATACGCACTGTGAGGGGGGAGCCATTACCCTATTTCTGTCTAGGGTTCCTCCCTCTGCCTTTAGCCTTAGGAGGAGCCGACTTTCCTCTCCCCATAGGTTTGGCTATAAAAGAGGGGCAGCTGAGGCTCTTGGCTGGGAGTGGAGTTGCAGTTGGGGTTTTGGGTTGTGGAGTTGGCTGCTGTTGCATTGTGCGAAGGGAAGCAGCCTTTTGCATCGCGGTGTCCTGTGTCACTTTCCTCCAAGTATCTAAGGCAGAGGAAACTGCCTGTTTAGAAAAGAGGAGGGTTTGCAGAAGATCCTTGTTTCTCAAATCTGACTTCTCGGTCTTACCGATGCTCCTATGCAGTCTTGAAACTACTGATTCCCTCCTTTTGAGAATCCAGTTGCCCCACATGGTTGCAGTTGTAGCAGTTAGGAAGTCCACTGTCTTAGCCCCAGCAGCTAGGACTTCCTGCAGGGACTGCATGGAGTTTTGGTTTGATAGGTCTTCGTGACTCGCTAGGTAGCCGACTGTGCCTGACCACGTGTCAAACCAGGATAATGCCTCCAGAAGGGACATTGACGCTGCTTCCATTGCCGAGGCTTCTGTGGCGGTGAAGGAGACTGGGAGAGAAGAGAGTCTCTCTGAAGAGCAGCCAGGTGTGAGCCTTGCTGTGAGGGGATCCAGGGTCAGAGGAGAAGGGTTGGCGTCTCTGACCTTGTAAAAACGCTTTTGCCTCGAAAACAGGAATTGCAGAAGTTTATGGGACCCTTGAGACTTCAAGGAACCCGTTTTCCCCGAGACCGCCTGCGAGACCTTCCTCAGACGACCTGCAGTGAGAATAGACCAGGGAAGTTCGATTCTGGTCTTAGGGTTTGGTGGAGGACGACATAGTCTGTCTAAAGCTGGAGCGTCGGTATTTCGAGGCGACAGATGTGGATCACCGAGGCCTGAGATATTACACATCGTTCTTAGAGCCCTAAGATAGGAGGACTCTAAGTCCTTTGATGGTTGTTCTTCCGAGGAATCTTCCGGTCGCGCTAATTTCTTGCGAGGGAGGGCGATAGAAGCCCGAGTGTCTGGAAGTAACGGCGAAGTAGGATACTCCATTGCCGTTATTCCAAGGGAAGGCTAAGCACGGGCTAATGGCACCGCACGCGCCTGATCTTGCCTGGAAGTCGATGGTCTAGGCGTAGGCGACCGAATTATCGGTACTGTCTCAGTAAGAGGTCGCATTGATCGGCGGTCTGGCCTTTTCCCTCTGTTCTCAACCAAGGAAAAGAAAGCTTGAACCCCTGCGTCTTCTTCCGAGGTTCTCGTGAGGTTCGTATTCCGTAACTCGTTAGGGAGCACGGGAACCGGAGCTGTTCTGTCTGAAACACAAGGGCGAAGTGAATGACCCCACGCGGAAAAGTCAGGAGACTTGCGCGATCGGGAGGTTGAAGGATGGGAGCGCTCTCTCTCTGTTGGTACAAAGCGACGGCGAGGAGAAGCGCTCTTTCTCCCTTCCCTAGAGCGATCTGAGCTCCTCAAATTAATATGTGGAGGAGAGGGATCGCGCTCAGAGTGCGCTCTTCCCATGTCCGCGCACCGGGCACGATTAGATGAAAAATCGCTCAAACGGGAGCGCTTATTACGCTTAGAAGAACTCTCTTGTGACGAAGAGCGAGAACGTATCGTAGAGCTCTTTTTCTTAAAGCGCCTAGATGACCCCTCGCGAGAGGAAGACGATCGCAAGGCAGAACGATGACGCGAGGATGCGCTCTTCTTATGTTTATGACGAGAGCGCTTATAGTCTCTCGGCGAGACCTTTCGTGAAGAGATGGAAGGCGAGGAAGAGCGAGAACGATGACGTCTCTTCCTATGTCACCTCTCTCTCCCACGAGAACGTCTGGGCGAAGGAAAGCGAGCTCTCCTTTTCCTCTTCTCTGTCTCCCTCCTAGCCTCCAAGGAGGACGAAGACGATGAGGAGGAAGAGGAGGGGGAGGGAGAGGTATTGCAATGATTGCGCTTGCGACATTGTGGTTTCGTAGAAGCGCAAGCTAGAAGCGAAGTAGGCGCCGCGGGAGCTGAAGTTACTATATCTGCCGACACTTCAGCGGCCGCCGACTGGGTTGACGGGATGAAGACGAGGTCCGGAACTCCCGAAGGTTCCAAAACAGAAGGGGCCTGAGGTAAAACTGTGCCCACGAGGAACTGGTTCCACACTTCCACCGAAGGAGAACCAGGAAGTCCAAGGGCTGGCCATACCGCTCGTACGTGATCTGGAATGGAAGCGGTAATAGAGTTAATTCCCGATGGCGGAAAAAATTGTCCCACTGGGAAGGGCAACGTGATCCGCCTGACCAGGGGGAATGGGGGTTAAGTCAATGGTGCCGCTCTTCCTTGACTTCCCCCCGGAGGATGGAGGCAAGGAAGAGTCTGAAGGGAGAGATTGAGAGGCCGAAGAAGAGGCCCAAGAGTCCTTACCTTTCGACGGCGAACTTGGAGGTAACGAATCCTTCTTGGATTTCTTCTTTTTCCTCTTCACGAACTTTTCCCACTGAGAGGGCGACCATTCTCTACATACATGGCAGGGGGAGCCTTCAGAACACCTATGACCTCTGCACGAAGGGCATAGGGAATGAGGATCCACCTCCGGTGGTGACATGAATGTGCCACAAGATTTTGGGGGAATCCCAGGACACTTCCTCATAATAGAGGACATCACAACTAATACAGAAAAAGAAAAAGAAAAAGTTAATAAAAAACACACTAAAGAAAGGCTAGTCTGCCAGTCAAACAAAAGCAGGAGCAGCGGTGTTACCACTGCGACGGCTAGAATTCGGTTGAAGGTATTCAGTAGCTACCGACCGGCAGTCCCCCACCCCTAACAGGTGGATAACTACCGGCCCAGTCCATAACGACCTTGTTAAGGTTTTCTGCCGTATTTTCCAGCTCGCGCTAGAATATCTCCTATAGTAAAGAATGAGGGTTTGTATCTAGTGTAGGAACAAATATTAATAACAGCCAAGCTTTGTTAAGCGCAAAGAATACTTGTGTACTGTACTTTTCTGTGGCTATCCATCGTGATGGCAATGGTGGCAGGACTTCCCCGCCACCCACCAGTAACAACCGCACTTTGTTATAAAATTTCAACAACTGCATTCCAGCTACTCTGAAATTATACCTTATTAAAGGACTAAAGTTTGTTTATGAGTATAAATAAACCTCATTTCTTCCTTGAGATCCCTCTTGCACAACAATCTGTCAACCAACTTATCTAAAATGAAAGTAACAGGTTAAAACAACAGTTGGGGATGTCTCAAATATGTTTGTACTATCAGGCAGCTAAAATGAAAGTGGCTACTAAGTATGTTGGCGAGGAGGTGGGACTTCCCCATCACTCACCAGTAACTAACGACACATAGTCATTGATTTTAATAACAGACTTCCAGCTAAGCTTTCAGTAAACTAGTAATGGATGAGGGTGTGTATATGTATAGGAACAAACATATTACCAATAGTCAAATACTGTACTGCAATCCTCTTCTCTAAGGTGACAGATCAACTATGTGTTAGAATTGTAAGGAAATTACAGGGATATGTGACAACCTAAGGTGGCCCTACCTAACATTACCTAACGGCTGTATCCTTACCCTCCCTTTGCAACCTAGCCCCTTAACCTACTCTAGAAATTAAAAAACCCTAATGTCTTTTATGCTATGAGATGATTTCCGAGAATAACTGCATGCAAGAAGCTTGACTGGTGATATAACTGTAAATAAAACTATCTAAGCATTTGTGTCAATGAACTGTAACACTATATTGGAGCCTTTGTATAACGATGAACAGCATCTCCCACATGCATAGAACGACACCTAGCCTAAACTTTCCTAGGTATTTGTTTACAATACCACACTCTCTATTTGCTCCAAAATTATGCAGTCCTGCAGCTCTCCTCTTCACGACAGTAAATAAGGAGGTTCTTTAAATGCTGGGAAAGCAAAAACTGGCAAGATATGTTGAGCAAGGGGGGAACGGTTATAAAAAAAACTAGCTCGGTTTCCTAAGCAACCTTGAACTGACATCATCAACATAGTCAACCAAACAGAAGTTTGCGATGCTAGCATAAATAAACAGACAAATTTTGCCATTTTTTGCTTTCCCAGCATTCAAAAGAACCTCCTAATTACTGTACAAGAGAGCTACAGGACTGCATAATTTGGGAGTAAATGGAGAGCGTGGTCTTGTAAACAAATACCCTTTCCTACCCAACTTAATCTACAAGCCGTGTGCTTACCTACTTACCTAACGGAAGAGCTAATAGCCCCCTTCGACCCCCTTTAAACTGCTGTATTCTTAATGATAGGTTTGAAAGTAAGGGAGTTATGTGGCATGGCTATCATCATACATACATCCAAGTACAGTAGACCCCTGGGGTACGGCGTCCCCAGCTTATGTTTTTTTCACGTTACGGTGTGGAATACGATGTTTTTTCGTCCCCTCGTTACGACATTTTCCCCACCTTAAGGCATCAAATTCCAAAGTTCAAACTTGGCGGTTTTTACGCGCATGACTGTGCGAGTCACTCGCCTACCACCACGCTCATACGTCACTAAGAAGCTGGTCTGCTATTGGTCGGCGTCACGGCGTCACTAAGATGCCGATACGCTATTGGCCGAAATCCCTCCTAAAATGCCTGAGAGATGCTGCCTCTCTCTCTCTCTCTTTGTCAATCGCGCGCTTAGTTCAGAATCTCGTGTGCGTTTCGTAAAGACTTGATCTCGTGTGAGTGCTTGCAATATCGTATTTTTTGTGCATTTTAGTGCTTAATTCCAATTTTAATTCGTTATCCATGGGTCCCAAGATTGCTAGTGATGTTAAAGGGAAAAGTAAGATGATGATTACTATGGAAACGAAGCTGGAGATAATAAAGAAATACGAAGAAGGCATGCGCATGGAGGTTGTTGTCGATGAGGCTGACGACGATAACCTTATCGAGAAGCACAGGGAGGAGCTTACGACTGAAGACTTGAAGGAGTTAGAGGCAATGCAGTTGACCATCATTCAAGAAGAGCACAGCTCTATTGGTGGAGAGGACGTGGGGGGGGGGGGACTGAAGAAACGACATCGGCAGAAATAGGGGAAGCTATCGGTTGGTATAAAAACCTTACGAGATTCATTGATAAAAAAAAAAACACCCAGAAAAACTTCACACAGGTCATCTTCTGGAGAGTGTTAATGTCAAGTGTATGAGTCGTTTTAGAAATATTTTGAGAAGTCGTCAGAAACAGGCTTCTTTGGATAGATATTTCTCCAAAAGAAAAGTGTCAGAAAGCAAAGATGATATAAGCGATTCTATTAAAAAAGCTAAAAAAGAGTAATCTTTTAAGTTCTAAAAACAAAAATCATAAAAAATATTTCAAAAGACAAAAATATTAAAATAAAGCATTTTTCATCTTAAGTGTTTAATAATAAGAATAGATTTATTAATAGGTGTACATAACATAATTAGCATTGATACGTTTTTATATCTGCCGTCTCCTCCCACCTCTGCCTCCACCCACTAGCAGCTCAAATCACATCACTCCAAAGGTAAATAAAAATGTTATTTTGATAATAAAATAAATTTTTGAATATACTTACCCGGTGATTATAATAGCTGCAGCTCTGCTGCTCGACAGAAAACTCTACGGAAAAAATCCGCCAGCGATTGCTATGCAGGTAGGGGGTGTACTTCAACAGCGCCATCTGTCGTCCAAGTACCCATTACTCATTGTAAACAAAGAACTCAATTTTCTCCTCGGTCCACTGCGTCTCTATTGGGGAGGAAGGGAGGGTCCTTTAATTTATAATCACCGGGTAAGTATATTCAAAAATTTATTTTATTATCAAAATAACATTTTTCAATATTTAACTTAGCCGGTGATTATAATAGCTGATTCACACCCAGGGGGGTGGGTAGAGACCAGCAATATATGTTTACATTATTATGAGCTAAGGATTTTTTTTATTTCATTTTAGAAGTTATCAAAATAACAAAAATAAAATAAATAGGTACCTGGTAAGGAAGTCGACTTGAACAATTACTCTGCCTTTTTAAGTACGTCTTCCTTACGGAGCCTCGCGATCCTCTTAGGATGCTGAGCGACCCCTAGGATCTGAAGTATGAAGGGTTGCAACCCATACCACAGGACCTCATCAAAACCTCTAATCTAGGCGCTTCTCAAGAAAAGAATTTGACCACCCGCCAAATCAACCAGGATGCGAAAGGCTTCTTAGCCTTCCGGACAACCCAAAAACAACAACAAAAAACATTTCAAGAGAAAGATTAAAAAGGTTATGGAATTAGGGGATTGTAGTGGCTGAGCCCTCACCCACTACTGCACTCGCTGCTACGAATGGTCCCAGAGTGTAGCAGTTCTCGTAAAGAGACTGGACATCCTTAAGATAAAAAGACGCGAACACTGACTTGCTTCTCCAATAGGTTGCGTCCATTATACTTCACAGAGATCTATTTTGTTTAAAGGCCACTGAAGTTGCGACAGCTCTAACTTCATGTGTCCTTACCTTCAGCAAAGCTTGGTCTTCCTCACTCAGATGTGAATGAGCTTCTCGTATTAACAGTCTGATAAAATAGGATAAAGCATTCTTTGACATAGGCAAAGATGGTTTCTTAACTGAACACCATAAAGCTTCTGACTGTCCTCGTAAAGGTTTAGTTCGTCTTAAATAGAACTTAAGAGCTCTCACAGGGCATAAGATTCTTTCTATTTCATTTCCAACCATATTTGATAGGCTTGGAATATCGAACGATTTCGGCCAAGGACGAGAAGGTAGCTCGTTTTTGGCTAGAAAACCAAGTTGTAGAGAACATGTAGCCGTTTCAGATGAAAATCCGATGTTCCTGCTGAAGGCGTGAATCTCACTGACTCTTTTAGCTGTGGCTAAGCAAACCAGGAAAAGAGTCTTTAAAGTGAGATCTTTAAAGGAGGCTGATTGTAGCGGCTCGAACCTTTCTGACATGAGGAATCTTAGTACCACGTCTAAATTCCAACCAGGTGTAGCCAAACGACGCTCCTTCGTGGTCTCAAAAGACTTAAGGAGGTCCTGTAGATCTTTGTTGTTGGAAAGATCTAAGCCTCTGTGACGGAAGACTGATGCCAACATGCTTCTGTAACCCTTGATAGTGGGAGCTGAAAGAGATCGTTCTTTCCTCAGGTATAAAAGGAAGTCAGCTATTTGAGTTACAGAGGTACTGGTCGAGGATACCGATACTGACTTGCACCAGTTTCGGAAGACTTCCCACTTCGATTGGTAGACTCTAAGGGTGGATGTCCTCCTTGCTCTAGCAATCGCCCTGGCTGCCTCCTTCAAAAAGCCTCTAGCTCTCGAGAGTCTTTCGATAGTCTGAAGGCAGTCAGACGAAGAGCGTGGAGGCCTTGGTGTACCTTCTTTACGTGTGGCTGACGTAGAAAGTCCACCCTTAGAGGAAGAGTTCTGGGAACGTCCACTAGCCATCGAAGTACCTCGGTGAACCATTCTCTCGCGGGCCAGAGGGGAGCAACTAACGTCAACCTTGTCCCTTCGTGAGAGGAGAACTTCTGCAGTACCTTGTTGACAACCTTGAACGGGGGGAATGCATATAGGTCTAGATGTGACCAATCTAGGAGAAAGGCATCTATATGAACTGCTGCTGGGTCCGGGATTGGTGAGCAATATATTGGGAGCCTCTTGGTCATCGAGGTTGCGAAGAGATCTATGGTTGGCTGGCCCCATGTGGCCCAAAGTCTCTTGCACACATCCTTGTGTAGGGTCCATTCTGTTGGAATGATTTGTCCCTACCGACTGAGGCAATCTGCCATGACATTCAAGTTGCCTTGGATGAACCTCGTTACTAGTGAAATGTTTAGACCTTTTGACCAGGTGAGGAGGTCCCTTGCGATCTCGTACAACGTCATAGAGTGGGTCCCTCCTTGCTTGGAGATGTACGCCAAAGCCGTGGTGTTGTCCGAGTTCACTTCCACCACTTTGCCTTGAAGGAGAGACTTGAAGCTTTTCAAGGCCAGATGAACTGCCAGTAGCTCCTTGCAGTTGATATGCATTGTCCTTTGACTCGAGTTCCAAGTTCCCGAGCATTCCCGACCGTCCAATGTCGCGCCCCAGCCTGTGTCCGATGCGTCCGAGAAGAGAACGTGGTTGGGAGTCTGAACAGCCAGGGGCTGACCCTCTCTGAGGCTGATACTGTCCTTCCACCAAGTCAGGGAAGACTTCATCTTCTCGGAAATGGGGATCGAGACCGCTTCTAGCGTCTTGTCCTTTTTCCAGTAAACAGCTAGGTGATATTGAAGAGGACGGAGGTGTAGTCTTCCTAATGATACGAACTGTTTCAGGGATGATAGTGTCCCTATCCGACTCATCCACTGCCTGACTGAACATCGTTCCTTCTTCAGCATGTTCTGGATGCATAACAGGGCTTGACTTGTTCTGGGGGCCGACGGAAAAGCCCGAAAAGCTAGACTGTGAATATCCATCCCTAAATACACAATAGTTTGGGATGGGACCACTTGAGACTTTTCCATATTGACAAGGAGACCCAATTCCTTGGTCAGATCTAGAGTCCACTTTAGATCCTTCAGACAGCGACGACTGGAAGAAGCTCTTAGAAGCCAGTCGTCCAAATAGAGGGAGGCTCGGATGTCCGCTAAATGAAGGAATTTGGCTACATTCCTCATCAGCCTCGTAAACACAAGAGGAGCTGTGCTTAGGCCAAAGCACAGGGCTTGAAACTGGTAGACAACCTTTTCGTAAACAAATCTCAGAAAAGGTTGGGAGTCTGGGTGGATGGGGACGTGGAAGTATGCGTCCCTTAGGTCTAAAGAGACCATCCAGTCTTCCCTTCTGACCGCTGCTAGAACGGACTTTGTGGTCTCCATGGAGAACGTCTGCTTTGTGACAAAGACATTCAGCGCACTGACGTCTAGCACCGGCCTCCACCCTCCTGTCTTCTTTGCCACTAAGAAGAGACGGTTGTAGAAGCCCGGGGTTTGATGGTCCAGGACTTTGACTACCGCTCCCTTTTCTAGTAAGAGAGACACCTCCTGTTTCAATGCTCGTCTCTTGTCTTCCTCTCTGTACCTGGGAGAGAGATCGATGGGAGACGTTGCTAGAGGGGGTTTTCGTACAAACGGGATCTTGTACCCCTCTCTGAGCAACTTCACAGATTGTGCATCTGCGCCTCTCTTCTCCCAGGTCTGCCAGAAGTTCTTGAGTCTGGCTCCCACTGCTGTCTGAAGAAGTTGGCAGTCAGACTCTGCCTTTAAAGGACTTGGTTCCTTTCTTCTTCCCACGTCTCCCTTCGGCACGAGCACCTCCTCTGCTGGAGGCTCTGCCACGAAAGGGCGGAATAAATCAGGACGCTGGAGTGTCCATCCTTGGTCTAGCTGACAAGGTAGGCAAAGGGGTGGCTTTGCGGGCAGAGGACGCAACCAGGTCATGAGTGTCCTTCTGTATCAAAGAAGCAGCAATCTCCTTAATCAAGTCCTCTGGAAAAAGGCACTTAGAAAGAGGAGCAAACAGAAGTTCGGATCTTTGACAAGGTGTCACTCCAGCTGACAGGAAAGAGCAAAGGTTCTCACGCTTCTTGAGGACTCCAGATACGAACGATGCAGCAAGCTCATTAGACCCGTCACGTATGGCCTTGTCCATGCAGGACATAATGAGCAAGGAAGTTTCCTTCTCTGTCGGGGAGATCTTCCTGCTCAAAGCTCCCAGACACCAGTCTAAAAAGTTGAAGACCTTGAAGGCTCTAAATATCCCTTTCAACAGGTGGTCTAGGTCCGAAGATGACCAACATATCTTAGAGCGTCTCATGGCTAGCCTGCGGGGAGAGTCTAAAAGACTTGAGAAGTCGCCCTGGGCAGAGGCAGGAACTCCCAAGCCGAGAACTTCTCCCGTGGCATACCAGACGCTCGATCTGGAAGAGAGTCTAGCAGGGGGAAACGTAAAGGCTGTCTTCCCTAGACTCTTTTTGGACTGCATCCATTCTCCTATCACTCGTAAAGCTCTCTTGGACGAGCGTGCGAGGACGAGTCTAGTAAAGGCAGGCGAGGATGACGGCGTACCTAATACAAACTCTGACGGAGGAGAGCGCGGAGCCACAGACACAAACTGGTCCGGAAACATCTCTTTGAACAGAGCAAGAACTTTTCTAAAGTCCAAAGAGGGTTGCGTGGACTTAGGCTCGTCAAGGTCCGAATGTGGTTCATCAACGTGTGCCGCATCATCATCCTCAGCAAGTCCATCATCCGAGTATTGAGGAGGAAGCGGCAATGGAGTAGGTAACGGCTGGTTAGCTGAGTCCGGTCGCACGGGTGCACGCGTGACTGAACCGTACGCAACGTCATGGAACTGTTGCCCAGTCTGTGAGCTGGCAACAACCATAGCAGCGCGGGGACGCACAGCGTCTACTCCAGACTGTCTAATCTGGTGAGGGTGAGCAGTGGCAACCACACTGGGTTGCGGAGGTTGACGCACCGCGTCAAAACAAAACAACTCTGACGGTTGTTGTACCTCGCGAACGTCAACGGAAGGCTCCGTGCGTCGCTGAACGTCAACATGCGGCTGGCAGGGCACACTGGAACGCATGGGTGGCGGGACTCTCTCAGCTGGAGTGCGCAAGAAGGTCGCCTCAGCGTCCACAGGACGCACAACCGAGTGTGTGGTTGGTTGTAGGCAAGAGGCTGGTGCAGCAGCAACCTTCTCCGCACGAAAGTCCTGCATCAGAGACGTTAATTGGGACTGCATGGTCTGCAGCAAAGACCACTTAGGGTCTGCAGGAGCAGGTGCGGCGACAGACGGTGTAACTGCCTGAGGCGGTACCGCTTTGCCTCTCTTAGGAGGTGAGCAGTCATCGGAAGACTGCAGCGAGTCCGAACTGACCCAGTGGCTACAACTGGGCCGTTGGACTTGCGCGGAAGGGACCGACTTGCGCTTAAGTGGTCGTGAGACCTTGGTCCATGGTTTCTTGCGAGAAACCTCTTCCGCAGACGAGGAATAAATGGGCTCTCTCGTCTTTGTGTGGGTGGGGCGATCTTGGGTAGATACGCCCGAAACCACGGAGGGAACGTCTGTTCGCTGATTAAAGCCTCTCGAACCCATTGGTCGTACGACATTGCTTCACCCCTGGACTTGGGAGCTTGCAAGAGGTCCCGGACTAGGAGGACGACAGGCACGAACAGACGAACCCTCAAGCGCAACACTATCCACAACACTATCACTCACTTTATCACTTCCCACTGCACTTTTACACTTCAGCTCCTTGACGTCCGCCATGAGCTGGTTACGGTCACTAGCCAGGGACTCAACTCTCTCACCCAGAGCTTGGATGGCACGCATCATATCAGCCATCGAAGGTTCCTGAGTGCCAGAAGGGGGATTAGGAGCAACCACTACAGGGGAAGGAATAGGTTGTGGGGCATGAGGAGAGGAAAAATCAACAGAACGAGATGAACTTCTTCTGACTCTATCTCTCTCTAGCCTACGTGTATATTTTTGGAATTCGATAAAATCGAATTCCGAAAGCCCAACGCATTCCTCACATCGATCTTCCAATTGACAGGTTTTATCCCGACAATTGGAACAAACGGTGTGAGGATCGATAGAGGCCTTCGGAAGACGCCTTGAACAGTCCCTAGCATTACACTTCCTGAATTTTGGGACTTGAGAAGGGTCAGCCATTTTGAATTGGTCAAAGGGGAATTCAAAAACTATCCAAAGTCATCAACAAATAATCCGATATCAAAAAAAGAATGCAAGGATTTATTGAAGAGAAAGCCTGCACAGCGAAAGCTCAAAACTAGAATAGTGTACTTCACCAAATAGTTGTGAAAACAAATCCAGTTAGCAACAGCAAATTAGTAGGTCTTGCCGGTAGCACGACAGAGAGAAAATTGAGTTCTTTGTTTACAATGAGTAATGGGTACTTGGACGACAGATGGCGCTGTTGAAGTACACCCCCTACCTGCATAGCGATCGCTGGCGGATTTTTTCCGTAGAGTTTTCTGTCGAGCAGCAGAGCTGCAGCTATTATAATCACCGGCTAAGTTAAATATTGAAAATTTCATTTTTCCTTTGCACAGTATATAATTTTTATTTATAATGTTATTTAATTATATACTGTACAGTACATGTATATCATATATAAGTATACTGTAGTAGAGTGCTTACTATACTATTTTGTTACTAATTTTTAATAAGTATATAAAATTCTGATGTTTTTACCTGGGGTTTTGCACGCATTAGCTATTCTATTGCCTGCCATTCGACATTTTCACCATACGATACCAACTCTAGAACGGATTAATGCCGTATGGCAGGGGTCTACTGTATATGTATATACACTCACTGGAGTTGACTATCATTATAAAACAATATACCGGTATACGTCTGGAGAAACAAAAACTTTTGATGTGATCCAAGTCAGAATGGCATGAAAACACAATCATCAGTTGGAAAGACTGATAACCTATCTATTTAACAATAAATCAAACCCATACTACTTATAATTAGTGTGTGATTGCCATATCGAAATGTATTATATCTAAAATAAACATACCGTAAGTTGGTTGGTTTTCTATGCACAGGTTAGGACCATGCAAACTGCTGCATGCTGGAACAATAATCAGGCTGCAGTTGCTAAGTCTTTATGGCCCCTTTGTTGTGACACACTTTGTATCGAGCTAGCCTATTCACGTGTTATATAAGAATCCAAATCATTGAGTTAAGATCTCCATTTATCAATGTTTGTTAACCTCCAGAAACTAACTCTTGAATGTTTGACAGGTATGCGTCATCCAAATTTGACGTTTGTTTGGGTCTCTGTTCTTCTTCTTCTTCTTGATGACACAAGGTATTGCCAGAGGAAAACTCTTATCGCTGCTCTTCTTTTTGTCTTAACCTTTTTTCGTATACACATTGCTTCTTAATTCAATAGCTCTCATTTTTTTCATTTAATTTTCCTTTACTTCCATGTTATGCGATAAGCATCGTACTTTGATAGTTTATCCAGTAGGCTATCTATACAGGTATTTGCTATGCATTATGTGGAAATAAAATATGATTTTTCCTTTCAAACTTTATTTCAGTATCCTTCTCTTTTTTTTAATAAATAGCTTGGGTAAAAGCGAAACTGCATGTCATTTAGTCTTATTTTCATTACAATGTTATCTTCAAGTGGTAGACCTATATATGACAATTCTCAGCCCCAAAATTGTTGTGTTCATTCATATTTGTTCATCTCTGGTTAAAGTTTAGAGATACGCTGATACATTGTTCCTATTTTTCTAAGAATCACAAATGTAGGCTATAGTATTTTTTTCATTTATTAATCCTTATAGTTTGGGAATGATGATCACGACTACAAAAACCATGACATTTTTTCTTCTGTCTTAATAGAGTAAACTGCTCAATTATTATCTGTAGAGCAATTGAAATAATAATTCTCATGAAAACAACTCCTTTTATAACGACATTTTTTTTTATTATACCTGATGTTTTTTATAAGATATAAAAATGTATTATTTGTTCAAATAAGAACAGTGCCTTTCTAGAGCCCAATAAACGTTGTTTGTCAAGGTCACGGAGAATATTGGTAATATTATTTATTTTCTTCATAATGTAACAGTATCAATAATAAATACGCAAGGAGAGAAATCTTATATGTTTTTAAAGCTTATTTCCTTCAGTAGTGCGTGTTTCTGTAAAATAATCTATAAGATATAAATAAGCTTGTGCACTAGAGAAATAGTGCATATCACTTCCTTGTTAATATGTTACACAAAATTACTCATTCATCAGTAAGCCCAGCGTATCTCCCGTCAAAGTTGTTGCACAATCAACATTACTAATAATTGGTAATTTGGTACGATTCTAATAACTTACTGAAGGCGGAAGTATTACGAATTGATGCACCATTCATCCAAATATTAAAGTATCCACCAATAATTTAGTTGTTACCATGTCAATCACCGTCATGAGCATACCGAACTTCTCCAAAAGGATACAGTATTTGTATTCGGGTTCAGGTTAACGGTCGGGGTTGAGGCATGGTCTTTCCAACGGCGTCTCTATAGTTTACTGTATCTTTATCTTAAAATGTTTTGTCTTTTCCTCCACATCAGGTTTAATATTTCTTTTTTTTTCTTTCTAAATTTCTTTCACTGTATAGAAATTATCCTATTATTTTCTTTAGGCATTCGTGGTAGGGTTGTTGAAGCTCAATTATTTCATTCCTTTCTTTTTTATATTCTTGACAAAACAACAAAAATTAGTAAAATCTTCTTGATTATTTTCACAAAAATTACAATTTACATTTATATTCCCACATTACATCTATCTATAATGTTTAGTATTCACGTATTAGTTCTTACTTTTAAAATATCGCTGATAGTAGGTTGCCCCGGGCACCAACCACCCGTTGAGATACTACCGCTAGAGAGTTATTAGATCCTTTGATTGGCCAGACAGTACTACATTGGACCTTTCTCTATGGTTACGGTTCAGTTTTACATATCCTCCTCTGTCCGCATACACCTGACAACACTGAGATTACCAATCAATTCTTCTTCACCCAAGGGGTTAACTACTGCAATGTAAATGTCCAGTGCCTACTTTCCTCTTGGTAAGGGTAGTACAGACTCTGTAGCTATGGTAAACAGCTCTTCTAGGTGAAGGACACTCCAAGCTCAAACCATTGTTCTCTAGTCTTGGATAGTGCCATAGCCTCAGTACCATGGTCTTCCACTATCTTGGGATAGAGTTCTCTTGTTTGAGGGTACACTCGGGCACACTATTCTATCTTATTTTTCTTCCTCTTATTTCATTAAATTTTCATAGTTTATATAAGAAATATTTATTTCAATTTTGTCACTGTTCTTAAAGTATTTTATTTTAATTGTTAATTACTTCTCTTATTTCCTTTCCTCGCTGGGCTATTTTCCCTGTTGGAGCCTTTGAGCTTATAGCATCCTGCTTTTCCAACTAGGATTGTAGCTTAGCAAGTAATGATAATGATAAACGTGTTGTCATATATTTCGTCTTCTTTAATTTCTTTCTCCCACGTTCTATATTTTTCTAAGTTCACTCTACTTTCCATTTCTTCTTTCCCTTTTTCAGTGTCCCACTTTCTGGTTTCAGATTTTATATCTGTCTTGGTCATTCTTCTTATCTGCCTTATATCTAGAATTAATTCTTGTAGGTAGCCTACCTTGTTGGCTGTTTTCCATCGTCCTTTCTCTTGAATGTCTAGGATTAGGCTATTGTTTTCAGTATTTTTTTCTTTTCCATTCATGGTACGATTTATCTACTGCAGCTTCCCATCCACCACCCTTGTTTTCATAGAAGATGGCCCTATCTCTCCCTTAAAGTAGTATTAGCTGTACATAATTGGTGCCTAATATTTTCTTATATACCCCATTCTCTATCCTTTGTAGTTTCTCTATTTCAGTTTCTGTTAAATTCACAATGTTTGTTCCATACAAAATAGAAAGTAAAGCAATATTTTTCTAAAATTTTTCTCCTATTAGTACTTTATTTCAACTTTTCTCTATAACTGAATACGTTAAGTTAGCTAGTTTTTTCGTTTTTTATCATTGCCCTTTTCTGAGTTGTTTTATAATGTTCCTATAACTGTCTAGTTTTCTTTCATGTTTTAAATCATGATATTATACTTCTTTGTTTATTTCTAACCCATATTATCTACTAGTTTTTACTGAAAGTTGGATCTTGCGCTTCGCATTATCTATATCCTCTGCAATTACTAAGGCATCATCTGCAAAGAATAAGTCTATCTCCATTTAAATGATTTCTAAAACCGTCTCCTTCCTCTTCAATTTCCTTCATGACTCTATACGCAATTACTTTGAAAAATTAACTTTATCATGTGCAACCCTGTTTTATTCTACTCGTAACCTCCATTCCTTGTTCCATACATACATACATATACCAAGGCACTTCCCCCAATTTTGGGGGGTAGCCGACATCAACAAATGAAACAAAAACAAAAAGGGGACCTCTACTCTCTACGTTCCTCCAGCCTAACAAGGGACTCAACCGAGTTCAGCTGGTACTGCTAGGGTGCCACAGCCCACCCTTCCACATTATCCACCACAGATGAAGCTTCATAATGCTGAATCCCCTACTGCTGCTACCTCCGCGGTTATCTAAGGCATCGGAGGCAGCAGCAGGGCCTACCGGAACTGCGTCACAATCGCTCGCCATTCATTCCTATTTCTAGCACGCTCTCTTGCCTCTCTCACATCTATCCTCCTATCATCCAGAGCTTCCTTCACTCCATCCATCCACCCAAACCTTGGCCTTCCTCCTGTACTTCTCCCATCAACTCTTGCATTCATCACCTTCTTTAACAGACAGCCATTTTCCATTCCCTCAACATGGCCAAACCACCTCAACACATTCATATCCACTCTAGCTGCTAACTCATTTCTTACACCCGTTCTCACTCTCACCACTTCGTTCCTAACCCTATCTACTCGAGATACACCAGCCATACTCCTTAGACACTTCATCTCAAGCACATTCAATTTCTGTCTCTCCGTCACTTTCATTCCCCACAACTCCGATCCATACATCACAGTTGGTACAATCACTTTCTCATATAGAACTCTCTTTACATTCATGCCCAACCCTCTATTTTTTACTACTCCCTTAACTGCCCCCAACACTTTGCAACCTTCATTCACTCTCTGACGTACATCTGCTTCCACTCCACCATTTGCTGCAACAACAGACCCCAAGTACTTAAACTGATCCACCTCCTCAAGTAACTCTCCATTCAACATGACATTCAACCTTGCACCACCTTCCCTTCTCGTACATCTCATAACCTTACTCTTACCCACATTAACTCTCAACTTCCTTCTCTCACACACTCTTCCAAATTCAGTCACTAATCAGCTAAGCTTCTCTTCTGTGTCTGCAACCAGTACAGTATCATCCGCAAACAACAACTGATTTACCTCCCATTCATGGTCATTCTCGTCTACCAGTTTTAATCCTCGTCCAAGCACTCGAGCATTCACCTCTCTCACCACTCCATCAACATACAAGTTAAACAACCACGGTGACATCACACATCCCTGTCTCAGCCCGACTCTTACCGGAAACCAATCACTCACTTCATTTCCTATCCTAACACATGCTTTACTACCTTTGTAGAAACTTTTCACTGCTTGCAACAACCTTCCACCAACTCCATATAATCTCATCACATTCCACATTGCTTCCCTATCAACTCTATCATACGCTTTCTCCAGATCCATAAACGCAACATACTGTACACCTCCTTACCTTTTGCTAAATTTTTCTCGCATATCTGCCTTACTGTAAAAATCTGATTCATACAACCCCTACCTCTTCTAAAACTACCCTGTATTTCTAAGATTGCATTCTCTGTTTTGTCCTTAATCCTATTAACCATTACTCTACCATACACTTTTCCAACTACGCTTAACAAACTAATACCTCTTGAATTACAACACTCATGCACATCTCCCTTACCCTTATATAGTGGTACAATACATGCACAAACCCAATCTACTGGTAACATTGACAACACAAAACACATATTAAACAATCTCACCAACCATTCAAGTACAGTCACACCCCCTTCCTTCAACATCTCAGCTCTCACACCATCCATACCAGACGCTTTTCCTACTCTCGTTTCATCTAGTGCTCGCCTTACTTCATCTATTGTAATCTCTCTCTCATTCTCATCTCCCACCACTGGCACCTCAACACCTGCAACAGCAATTATATCTGCCTCCCTATTATCCTCAACATTCAGTAAACTTTCAAAATATTCCGCCCATCTTTTCCTTGCCTCCTCTCCTTTTAACAACCTTCCATTTCCATCTTTCACTGTCTCTTCAATTCATGAGCCAGCCTTCCTTACTCTCTTCACTTCTTTCCAAAACTTCTTCTTATTCTCTTCATATGAATGACCCAATCCTTGACCCCACCTCAGGTCAGCTGCCCTCTTAGCCTCACATACCTTGCGCTTTACTCCTACATTTTTCTCTCTATATTTTCCATACTTCTCTATACTATTACTCTGCAGCCATTCTTCAAAAGCCCTCTTTTTCTCTTCCACTTTTACCTTCACTCCTTTATTCCACCATTCACTGCCCTTCCTCATGCTGCCTCCAACAACCTTCTTGCCACACACATCACTTGCAATCCCAACAAAATTTTCTTTTACTAACTTCCACTCCTCCTCTAAATTGCCAGTTTCTCTTACTTTCACTTCGTCATATGTCATTTTCAACCTTTCCTGATATTTACTTTTTACCCCCGGTTTTATTAGCTCTTCAACCCTCACTAGCTCCCTTTTACATCCACCTACTCTATTCCCCCACTCTTTTGCTACAACTAATTTTCCTTCCACCAAAAAATGATCAGACATACCGTTAGCCATACCCCTAAACACGTGCACGTCTTTCAATCTTCCAAACATTCTTTTAGTTATCAACACATAATCAATTAATGCCCTTTCTACTACTCTTCCATTTGCCACTCTTACCCATGTATACTTATTTTTTTTTTCTATAAGTCAATGCTTGTAGTATCTCCTTGCAATTGAACTTATGATTTTGGAATTGATTCTGCATTCTCTTAAAATTCATATTAATACCTCCCTTTTTACTGAGTCGAAGGCTTTACTAAAGTCTGTAGCAGTTAATATAAGGAGTTCTTGTTTCTGTAACTCTCTTCTAAACAGTACTGTAATATAAAGATATTGTCTTCTAGCCTACCTCCTCCTGTAAATCCTGCTTGACACTCATTATCTGCCTCATTCATTCTTGGGTGATTTTCTATTTCCTCTTTCACTCATCATGAATATTTGATATGAAATACTCAATAGAGCTAAAGGTCCTAGGTCTTTTGCCATTGGCCTTCTTTTCTTTTCAATATATTTGTTCTTGCCTTCTTCCACGTAATTCGGTTTTCTTTTTCATCAAAATCTTTTTGGTAACATTCCTGTAGGGCTTCAAGACATATTTTGTTTTCTACTAGTGGCTTGTAGAGCTCGAATTTAAGGCCATCCGGGCCTCCTGTTTTTTTTTTTTTTTTTTTTTTTTTTTTTTTTTTTTTTTTTTTTTAGGCAATTCTTTACTTTTTCTATTGTGATTGTTGGGTTTTCCACTGGGTTTATTTTTCGTCTTGTTACCATTACAAGGTCATAGTGTTCTCTAAGTGTGTCTGGAATATCATATCCATCTATTCTTATGATATTTTCCGGGTGCGCTATTTCATTTTCATATTCTATCCGTTTTTCTTCATACCAAGCTCAGTCTATTTTATTTTCATGCTGGTTTTCCAGTATTTGACTAATTCTTCTTTTGTTTCCTCATTATTCTCTTAGTTCCTTGATCTCCTTAAAGTTGTATTACCTTGCCATAGGCTTTCTGTCTGTTCCTTATGTTGTCTACGTTTTCCCAAAGTTTTTTATTCGTGTTTATTTCTATTTCGTCTTTTACCATTTTTTTCAAATATAGTAACTACATTCTTTATCAATTCATACACTTTTCTCTCTTCTTTTGATCATATCTTTTCTATATCTTTTCTATATTGATTTAATTTCTTCTCTTTGTGTTTAGTTCCTTCCTTTCCTTTATTCATTTTCTTATTTCATCATTCATCCAGGCTGCTCATGCATCTTGCTTCATTAAGTATTCTCCTTTTGTGTAGGTTACTTCTAGCAATTTTTCTTCTGCTTCTTTTATTATCAGGTCCCTTCCTTTTATTCTGTTTATTTGTTTATCGCTAACAATTTCCTCTACCCTTGTAGTATGCTCTCTTCAACTATTTTTATCTGTCCTGAAGTACTTTACTTCTTCCCATCTTCCTTTATTAAAGTTTTTATTCTGATCAATCTTGAATTCCAGTTCTATGATGATCATGTTAAGATCCGAGATATCAAAGTTTGATTTATCATCGTCTATATCAATTTCCCTAAAGTTTTTGTATATTTGTTCATTAACTAGCACATAGTTTATTACTTCTTTTTTTTTTCTTGCATTTTTTCCCAAGTATGGACCCCCTTACATCTTAAATCTCCATTCAATAACACTAACCTAAGATAATTCTTCCAATCTCAAATCATTTCCCCATTTTAGTCTAAATTTTGGTAACCTAAAATTCCTACATATCCATTAAAGTCCCCTAATGTCATTAATACCTCTTTTTCATTTAGATTTCTCATAAATTTTCACATTCCTATCCTGTTATTTTGCCCCTATTTTTTGGTTTCTTCAGTGTTTCCTGCTGTAAAACAGTCCAATAGTAATTTAAAGGTATAACTGTATGCATTACACTTAACATCCATTATGTCTTTACTTTTAGTTTCTATCTTTCCCAATTCTAAACTATGACCATTTCTATAAAGTATCATTAAACATTCTCCTTTATTATTCATATTCCTTATATTTTCTAATTTTTTAACACCCTTACTTAAGTTTAATCTATCTATCTTTTGGTGTGTTTCTATCAAGCAAAGAGTTTATTTTTACTATTCGATGCCTTCTCAACTTTCATTAGTTTTGATTTTATCAGAAATTTTATGTTTAACAGATAGATATTAAAGTTTTATCTTATTTTGTGGTTATATTTTTCTTCTTTCCTTATAATTCCTCGCTCTGACGAAAACTTTTCCTTCTTTGCAACTTTCCTTTTTGTATGTATAATAAACTTTAAATTTAGTAACTCAGAAAGGATTCATAGATATTAAATTGCATAAATTTAGTAACTCATTCACCATAAGAATTATCTTATAAAAGCAATTTCTCGAACAGAAGGTTTTTGTTAACATGCATTTCCATATTAGAATAAGGAATAATTTTGCTGATATGTATATATTTACATCATATATATATATATATATATATATATATATATATATATATATATATATATATATATATATATATATATATATATATATATATATATATATATATATATATATATATATATATATATATATATATATATATATATTATATATATATAATTTTATATATATATACACATTATTATGATTATACATACATACATACATATATATATGTATATGTATATATATATATATATATATATATATTTATATATATATAGTCACGCGCCCGTATGCTTGTGAGTCCGGCCTTGCTTAGGGAACTCTGAGCGTACACAAAGATAATAATGGTAAGGTCGCCAATCGGCAATAAGATAAGGATTGCCGACAAAATAGATATATTTACAATAATATTTAAATGAAAATTAATAAAAGGGGAGCACAACAGATAACTGCTTCATATTTCAAGTAAGCCACGAACTACTTCACGGGGAGTTGGGCTCACGTGGAGTTAGGAAGGCCGTGGAAGGTTTTCAGCACCGCGATCTCATTCCCTGGAAAGGGAATTAAATTCAATTATTAACCGAACACTTACTTCTCCAGGCTGGGAACACGATGAAGTCGTGTGATTAAAACCTTTAAGCAAATTATAATAAAGTGGAAAAATTAGAAATTTAAATACTATCATGTGGGAAACAACACTGTCACAAGGTGAATTAATTAAGGTTAGGAGCAACAGCACACATGGTTGGGACATAAGGAATAGGATAAAAGGGTTCAGCGGGTAGGATCTTTCTTTAAAGGATAAAAGGAAAAAATGGATGTGATAAGGAAGGGATGGGAGGTTGGGTAAGGATCTCAAAATCAGACACCTTACCTTATTAAAAAGGACTCTGGTTCCTCCCTTGTGGAGGATATGTCCCGTAGTAAAAAGGACTCTGATTCCTCCCTTGTGGAGGATATGTCCCTTAGTAAAAAGGACTCCGGTTCCTCCCTTGTGGAGGATATGTCACAGGTCCTGCCTCCCTGATGTCTTGAGGGAGAAGAGAGGTGATGTTCCTCTCACACAGTTTGATCAGCGAAGAAGAAATGTTCCTCTCACGGAGGTTTGTTAGTGATGAAAGCAACCCAGTTGTTCCTGGGTCGACTTCATTACACTTGGTCCCCAATTAGGGGGGGGGGGGGGGTTGGGGAATTGGCCTGACCGCTGTCCTATTGGTCAAGCCTTGTCACTTGTCCCGACACCCCCATCAATAGGCCTCCTGACTTCCCCCGGATCCTTTGTGGCAGCGTTTAACGGCCACGTGTCTTGAAGATGTCTGGAATGAGACCTCACGGGAGTAGACTGGTATAGGATGGTTGGGGGGGGGGAGGGTGAGACTCTGGGTAGGGTCCCAAAACTTGTGGCCTGTCGATCCAGTCCTTATTGGTGGGGTCTTTGTTTGAAAAACAGTGGCGCAATGACCACCATGAATAATAGCCCCCTATTTTAGCAGAGATTTTGTCCTAAAACAGGACAAGAACTCTGCAAACAAGGTCTGAAGCCACCAGCCTTAATGACTCCTCCCTCAGTGAGTCTCACCACGATAATGAATTAATATCTAAGCTGCAACTATGGTCATAATTTTACTTTATTTTGATAATATATTAACTTTAACTGCCACATAGAAGTAAGCATGTTGGCTGTTAGGCGACAATTAAAAAATGAAGAATGTAATAATGGTTAAAGTTAAGTGACCTAGTGCAGTGGGACACATAAAAATTAAAGCAAATTGACAGATTACAATATGCAATTGATAAAATAAATCAATAAAAATAAATCAAATGTAAATAATGAGGCCAAATGGCTCCTCAAGTTCATCTACCTGGGGAGACACCAAGGCCTTATTAATATTTTTCTATACAACCTAAATGAATTCACTGACTATGGCTACGTTATGGACATGGCACTGTACATTGGGCACTAATGCCAGGAGAACAATCTCTCTCATCTGAGCTCTTTAGGCACTTGAGCTTCCAGTTGTAGTTCTGGAGGTCTATGCCCCACCCCATGAGCCCTTTATACTTCTTACGTAGCTCAGTCAAGTAAGTTGCTGGGTTATGGTCCGTTAGGAATGTCCGTGCGAACTCATGGTCCGCATGATTGGCATTGGCACACCTAGTTGTCACAGCTTCGAGGCAGCGCGTGAAAAGATCGATCATTGTTAATTGAAAACAATTTCCATGCTTACTCCTGGTCAGGGAACCTACATACCCCACTACTACACCATGAAACGGAATACTTATTCCAGCCTCGTCCGAGTAGGCAGGTGCCCTGTAGTCTTCCAGCCTCTCATCCAAATGCTTGAACCTGATGAGCTCTGTCTGGCTCCTTGGGGTCTTGGGGTTGATGGGTGGTTCCCCTCTTGCCTTCTCTGAGACCTCTGGCCTGGTGGTTGAAGCAGCCGTAGCGCCAGTGGTGGTCACTAGCACAGCTTCATCCGAAGGGACTTCTAGAGTACAAGGCTCAGACTCATTGCTGGAAAGGGGTGACTCTTGGGCCTCCTCCCTTAGCCAAGCTACCTCAGCAAGGTCAATGTTACCTAGCCAGTCATCTTCCCCTGCAGGTCGCGTCCTCACAGTTTTAGGCTCCGGCTTGGCAGCCTTCTTGCACCTGAGGGGCACTTGCTGTACGGCCTTCATGGGCCCTTGACCCAAGGGCATATCGCAGCCCTCATATCTGAGACTGCTCACTACCCTTAGTCTGCACTTCCTATGGAGCTGGGGCTTGGTTATCTGGAGCTCCACTGTAGGGAGTTCTTTGGTGACTCCTTCCATGCACTGGACCTCCCTGCAGTTGTCCTGCTGGACTTTGGCAACATTGGGTTGAGGGGGTGAGTTCTTGAGCTGTGCTAATCGGGCATCTATATCCCGCTTCTTTAATTCATATGCTCTCGCTCTTTCTCTCGCATACCGCATCCGTTCTTGCTCCGTTCTTCTCTGGGCATTGGCTTCATCCGTGAGTTCCCGCACATACCTTCGCAATGCCTCTCCCCCATAGCCTTGTCGTTCTGCCAAATCCACAAACGCACTGATCTCAGCAGCAGTCATTTTGCTAATTTCTTGTGGAGACAGCGACCAGGACAAACTCAACAGCACAAGGTACGATGTTGACTGTGCAATAAATTACACGGAGGGGAAAGACGCTCTAGGCTACGCAAGAGTCTCACGGAAGAAAGGATAAAGATGGAGCTGGGCAAAATGTACACTGGCCGTAAATGACACCTCTCAGGAAAGTCCTATCACCAAATAGTAAGCCTCACCAGTAAATGAACAGGAGCCTAACTTGAAAAACAGTGAGCACGCTAATGGGTGCGTGCATAGGCTGTCTGGTTGCAATGCGTCCAAAACGAGTAACGATATATATAAAACTGTGCTAGACAATAAAAAAGGAAATCACAACTATATGCTAGTCATAAGAAAATGGAATCACAACAATGGGTGAACCTCTATGCTAGTCATAAAAAGATGGAATCACAACAATGGGTGAACATCTATGCTAGTCATAAAAAAATTGAATCACAACAATAGGTGAACCTCTATGCTAGTCATAAAAAAATGGAATCACAACATTGGGTGAACCTCTATGCTAGTCATAAGAAAGATGGAATCACAACTATGGGTGAACCTTTATGATAGTCATAAGAAAAATGGAATCACAACTATGGGTGAACCTCTATGCTAGTCATAAGAAAAATGGAATCACAACTATGGGTGAACCTCTATGCTAGTCATAATAAAAATGTAATCACAACAATGGGCGGACCTTTATGCTAGTCATAAGAAAAATGGAATCACAACTATGGGTGAACCTCTATGCTAGTCATAAAAAAATGGAATCTCCATGATGTGTGACTCTCTATGCTAGTCATAAAAAAATTGGAATCTCCACAATGTGTGACCCTCTATGCTAGTCATAAAAAAATGGAATCACAACTATGGGTGAACCTCTACGCTAGTCATAAAAAAAGGAATCTCCACGATGTGCGACTCTCTATGCTAGTCATAAAAAAATGGAATCTCCATGATGTGTGACCCTCTATGCTAGTCATAAGAAAAATAGAATCTCGACGATGTGTGACCCTCTATGCTAGACATAGAAAAAAAGTGGAATCTCCACGATGTGTTACCCTCTATGCTAGTCATAAAAAAAATGGAATCTCCACGATGTGTGACCCTCTATGCTAGTCATAAGAAAAATGGAATCACAACTATGTGTGAACCTCTATGCTAGTCATAAAAAAAATGGAATCTCCACGATGCGTGACCCTCTCGGCTAGTCATAAAAAAAAAAAAATGGAATCTTCACGATGTGTGACCCTCTATGCTAGTCAATAAACAAATGGAATCTCCACGATGTGTGACCCTCTATGCTAGTCATTAAAAAATGGAATCTCCACGATGTGTGACCCTCTATGCTAGTTATAGAAAATGGAATATCCACGATGTGTGACCCTCTATGCTAACCATAAAAAAAAAATGGAATCTCCAGAATGTGTGATCCTCTATGCTAGACATAAAAAAAATGGAATCACAACTATGGGTGACCCTCTGCTAGACAAAATAAAATGGAATCACAACTATAGGAGACCCTATATGCTAGACATGATAATACTGGAATCACAAC
Organism: Palaemon carinicauda; assembly: GCF_036898095.1. Lineage (NCBI taxonomy): Eukaryota > Metazoa > Arthropoda > Malacostraca > Decapoda > Palaemonidae > Palaemon > Palaemon carinicauda. Next base: position 80,023,954 of record NC_090732.1, on the reverse strand, counting down.
TATGGGTGACCCCCTAGGCTAGTCATAAAAAAATAATGGAATCACAACTATGGATGAACCTCTATGCTAGTCATAAAAAATATGGATTTGTAAAAATGTGTGGGTGCGTTCTTGCAACACCACCACTTGCAACTCTGTGACTTATTGCAAAGTTTGTATTTATACCTAAAGTATAATAAATTAAATGAAACAAACAATGTAACTGAGTTTGCTTATTGCTTAGCTAAGAAAATCAACCCCTTTACATATTTTCCCTTTCGTAAAAAAAAAATGAATTTAAGAAATTACACTTCCCAAATATTTAATCTAAAAGATCATATACCCTGACTGGAAAAATAAAAGAATGAAATTGAATGTGCTATCGTAAAGCCTTTATCTTTAGGTTAACAATTCTAACACAATCGTACGAAAGTTATCCCTTTTGAATGAGATACATAAAAAATGATATCCCACGAAAAGTTAAAAAAATTAAATTAAATACCACCAACTGTTAAAAGAAAATCGAAATATCGAGGGATGCCACGTGTTCTTACCGTTACCCTACACAGGAATTATGTCTCACTGGAAATTAACACGTGTTTTCGTCTGCCACGTTTTTCCTAAAATTTTGTAAATTTCACTTCACTTATTTTTAACACAAAATTAAACATTCACTCACTGCACAATATATTTAATAAATTTTCACCACTGTGATACCACCGCTCAAAATGAACACGAGGCACAAATTCTTCTCAGACGGTTGGCTATCCTGCTAAATAATGGGACTAAAGCCTACCACGTGGTTTTTAAAACAAAAGGTTTCGCGGTGCAAACACAGGCACAAATAAACAAGATTTTAAGAATGAAAATAAAATGCTTTTGCTGTTTCCTTCTACGGTTCCAACTCCAGTGATGACAGAATTTACTTTAAAAGGAAATTAAGTTCGTCAAGTATGCTTGTGAGTCCGGCCTTGCTTAGGGAACTCTGCGCGTACACAAAGATGATAATGGTAAGGTCGCCAGTCGGCAATAAGACAAGGAATACCGACAAAATAGATATATTTACAATAATATTTAGATGAAAATTAATAAAAGGGGAGCACAACAGATAACTGCTTCATATTTCAAGTAAGCCACGAACTACTTTATGGGGAGTTAGGCTCACATGGAGTTAGGAAGGCCGTGGAAGGTTTTCAGCACCGCGATCTCATTCCCTGGAAAGAGAAATAAATTCAATTATTAACCGAACAATTACTTCTGCAGGCTGGGAACACGATGAAGTTGTGTGGTTAAAACCTTTAAGCAAATTATAATAAAGTGGAAAAATTAGAAATTTAAATACTATCATGTGGGAAACAACACTGTCACAAGGTGAATTAATTAAGGTTAGGAGCAACGGCACACGTGGTTGGGACATAAGGAATAGGATAAAAGGGTTCAGCGGGTAGGATCTTTCTTTAAAGGATAAAAGGAAAAAATGGGATGTGATAAGGAAGGGATGGGAGGTTGGGTAAGGATGATGAGGATATCAAAATTAGACACCTTACCTTATTAAAAAGGACTCTGGTTCCTCCCTTGTGGAGGATATGTCCCTTAGTAAAAAGGACTCTGGTTCCTCCCTTGTGGAGGATATGTTACAGGTCCTGCCTCCCTGATGTCTTGAGGGCGAAGAGAGGTGATGTTCCTCTCACGGGGTTTGATCAGCGAAGAAGAAATGTTCCTCTCACGGAGGTTTGTTAGTGAAGAAAGCAACCCAGTTGTTCCTGGGTCGACTTCACTCCACTTGGCCCCCAATTGGGGGGGGGGGGGGGTAGGGGGAATTGGCCTGACCGCTGTCCTATTGGTCAGGCCTTGTCACGTGTCCCGACACCCCCATCAATAGGCCTCCTGACTTCCCCCGGATCCTTTGTGGCAGGGTTTAACGGCCATGTGTCTTGAAGATGTCTGGAATGAGACCTCACGGGAGTAGACTGGTATAGGATGGTTGGGGGGGGAGGGTGAGACTCTGGGGAGGGTCCCAAAACTTGTGGCCTGTCGACCCAGTCCTTGCTGGTGGGGTCTTTGTTTGAAAAAACGGTGGCACAATGACCGCCATGAATAACAATATGCATATATACCTATACCTAATTATATATGCATATATATAACATATTTATGTATATATATATACATATATATGCATATATAACTAATTATATATTTTCATATATATGTATATAAAGTACACATGTACTGTATATATATTTACATACATATATATATATATATATATATATATATATATATATATATACTGTATATATATTTATATATATATATGTGTGTGTGTGTGTTTATATATATATATATATATATATATATATATACATATATATATATATATATATATATATATATATATATATATATATATATATATATATATGCATACATAACAGCAAATTTCCTTGGCACGTGAATCCATTGTCTGCTATTCTTTTCCTTGCTTCGTTCGCAATCTCTAAGGTCCCATACTGTTATTCTTTTAGTCCATATATACCACACGTCCATTTCTTTTTCTTACATGTTGTTAGAATATCGTCTACTTTAGTTTGTTCTCCCATCCATGTTGCTTTTTTTTTTCTATCTCTAAGTGTTAATCCTATCATTATACTCTCCATAGCTCTTTGAGTTGTAACTAGTTTATGTCCTAAGGGTCTAGTAAGCTTCAAGTTTCTGATGCAAAAGTTAATAGGCTACTGGTAGGACCATCTGATTAAATACTTTTCTTTTTAGAGAAAGAGGCATTTTACTTTTCATAATTTCATTTTAGTTACCAAAAAGCTCTCCATCTCATGCTTATCCATGTTTTAATTTCGGTCTCACGCCCTGGGTAAACCCTTACTGTCCATCCTAAGTACGTATATTCATTAACCATCTCTAGAAGTTCGTCCTTAACCCTTATTTGCTGTCTCTGCATTTTCTTGGGACATTAATTTAGTTTTGCTCATATTATTTTTCAGTTCTACATTTCTGCTTTCTCTATTCAAATATTCTATCATCTTTTGCAATTTCTCCCATGATTTATTAAACAGAATTATGTCATCTGCTAATCTTGAGTTGTTAAGGTATTCCCCCATTAATGTTAATTCATGAATTTTCCCATTTTAAATTCTTAAAAAGATTTCTAGGCATGCCACACTGTGAATAATTTAGGAGAGGTAGGGTCTCCTTTCTCACTAAAATCAAGTTTTAGGATTGCTGTACTACTGCTGGAGCTTTGACAGAATCAAAAGCTTTCTCATTGTCTATAAATGCCATACATAGTGGTTTGTCATTCTCAGATGAATTTTCCATAAGCTGGTTAATTACAAGGATATGGTCAGTAGTTTGATATTCACTTCTAAATCATGCCTACTCTCTTGGTTGAATAATCATATATTACTGAGAGTAAACTTATTGGGTGGTAATTTTTTCAGGTCATTTGTGTTTCCCTTTTTGTAAAATATAAGAATGTTATTTTTTTCCAAGCTGAAGCCACAGAACAGTCTTGCAAACATTTTTTTTCTTTGTAAATTTCAGCGAGATTTACTACTATGAAATATCCCCCATCTATTATCAAATAATTTTTAGGCCATCTCTTCTGCTTTGTCGCTTTTCATGCCTTTTAATGCGTTCGTTATTTCTACTGTTACTTTCGGTACCAGCTCAGCGTTTCATTATTTTTATTGGCAAAGTTATATATAGTACTATAGAAATCTTCTGAATTTTTCATCACCATCTCTTTTGTTGATATATACATTTTCATCCTTTATAGCATATATCTGTTAACGACCTGTTCCAAGTCTTCTTTTCATTAACTCTATGCTTTTAACTTTATTCAGTTTCTCAATTTTGGTCTGATTGTGTTTATGAATTCCTTGTGTTTTTAGCTTGTTTATTGTTTCGGATAAATCTGCTAATTCTATCTGACCTCACTTGGGTTTTGCCCTCATTTCCAATTTTTTCCTTTATTAGATTTTTGTTTTGTTTCTCTGATAGTTTTCCTTGATCGTGTTCAGGAACTTTTCCACACATTTCTTGTGCTGATTCCAATATAAATTTTGTTAAACTACTGTTCATTTCGTCTTTATTTGCTTCCATTTCGTCATGTAGCTGGGGGTAGCCTATCCATTTTATATTGCTAAATTAGACTAATCATATTTTTTTGTTTCTTTGCTTAGATCTAGACAAATTTTACTTCTCACAATTCTATGGTCACTTGATTTTAGCTTTTTAAACACTGTTACTTCTAATTAAATTAACTTTTTCACCGAGAATAAAATCTATTTCGTTAATCGTTTCTACACTTGGGCTTCTCCATGTCCATTTATGTTCATATTTTTGAAGAAAGGTGTTCATAACTTTTAGATGTTTCTTCCAGTGAATTCTACAAGCATGTCTCCTCTGTCATTCCTTGTCCTTACTCCAAATTATTTTTGCCTACTGCGGATTCTCCTCTCTTCTTTTGGCATACCTTACCATAGAATTCACAAAAAACAATGCAAAGAGTTTTACGTTTTTTCAAGATACCTCCAGATCTTCATAGTATCTCTCTTCCACTGTATGGGAAGTTGTTGGCGCAAACGTTTGATTGATCTTCATTTTTTACTTTCTATTTAATTTGAAAATCAATCCTGCAATTCTATCACTGATACTATAAAATGTTTCTATGTTACCGTCATGATTTTTATTAATACGAAAACCTACTTAGTTTTTTTCATGTCCTCTGAAGCAAAATATATTACTCTCTTTTAACTTTATATAAGATTTCCCAGTTCTTGTAATTTCTTTCAATCCTATTATACCGCAATTTATTTATTTTAGCCCTTCTAGTAACACAGCAAGATTTACTTTCATAGACAGGGTCCTGACATTGTACATTGCAAGAGTCAGTTTCCAAAGGTGGCCTGTTCTAGTCCATATATATTTATTCATATATATATATATATATATATATATATATATATATATATATATATATATATATATATATATATTTGTATGTATATATATATATAGATATAGATATATAAATTATATTATTTTACTAACAGACAGGCTGTTGTGTGGTGTAGCACCACTTTTTCTTATATTCTTTTCTTTTACTATACACATGCAAGAGGATGAAATTCCTTATAGTAATTTATCAATTTGAAAGCCAGTCTTTTAATGTGGGTAATGTAATCAAAAGATAACAGATGAAATATTTCTTTATTATAAATTCATATAATGGTTGCAAACAAAAACTCTGACAGATACTTTATACAAGAATTATTATACATTATTCACAAGGGATGATCCACACTTAAACCTTCCAACTTTTTTATAATAATTTGGTCCCACAGTAATGTTTGGAAGTATACATCTATTAATAAAATGTAAATATATGTCCCACGAAAACATGCTCAGCAAAATATCTGTGATTCATTTTGTTAGTTAATAAGGTCAAATGTGGAAACAAAAGATTAAATTTAAGTTTTCTTTGAAAATGAAATAATTGGGAGATGTGACTAGATTGTCGTGTTATATCTTGATAGCGATGCTAACTTATTCAGGACATTTGACATTAAAGTCGGGTCGGTAATCTACAAAACTGAAAAATCACGTAATGACACAACATAAAAGAACAATATGCAATTGCACAGGATGATGATCTTATAACTTCATGTTAGTCTGTAATATTCAAGATTAGTTTTATAGTGACTTATATTATTGGCAATCAATGATAATAACATATATTAAAAATTCAATATAACACAACAATTAATAATTGTTATGGACAGAAAAAGGAAGATCCATTTATAATTGTCAAACAATGGCAAATGATCATTAACTCCATTAGATTTATACAGCATTAGTTCATAAATGGTGCTTATATATTACTTTAACAAAGATGTGATAAATTTTTATTCTAACTCCAGAAGGATTCTCAATACACTGCAATGTATCAGCTTTTAAGCCATATGAAATCTTATTTCCATGCTCAAGTCAGAGTCAATAATTCTGACAGCACTCTCTTATTCAGCTGTATTATTCATTCTTTATTTTTGCCGTGGATAGGAAATAGCCCTCCCAAAATGTTTAAGCAAAGTAAATTGTAGTGCAAACTATTTCACAACGTGATAAAAATTTATTGTTGCTGACTGATTTTTCTTCTTTTAACATAACACATAAAACATTCCAAAAGATTATTTTCATAAACAAGGAATAAGACTTTGACATAGTAACAACTTCTAAGTTATATATGCTGCTGCGTAATACCATCATGAAAAATCAATGTCATACATAGCTCTTGATTTGACAGTAGAAAATCACTTCGGAACCAAAGCTGAATTTGTATTAAAGACGTTTTGAAAGAAAGGTGGCATACTGAACTGCCTATAACACTTTGTTCTGTTGAAGTAGTCTTTTACGATATATATATATATATATATATATATATATATATATATATATATATATATATATATATATATATATACAGACACACACACACACACACACATATATATATATATATATATATATATATATATATATATATATATATATATATATATGTATGTATTGAAATTAGCATGTGTGCAGTATAGCAATATTTTTTTTTTATAAAAAAAACGGCAGTCATCTATGGTTCTATCTATTATAAGTTATCGTATCAGCAATTTGTTCAAGAATTACTAACAGAATAACAGAAATTTCCCATCAGGTGTGGAGACTTTCCATAAAAAACGGCCGTAAAAACTATTATCTATTATGTTATTTGGCCCATAAGCGAAAACTGGAATATTAATTGATAAGTAGATTCCGACATTTTTATTTTCAGCTTGTCTTAGTAATTTTCCATTATATTCTTTAGTTTTGTTAATTATGTTAACAAGGAATGAAAAATTGCTAAACTTTCCCAGTTCTACTTTCAAACTAGTTGTCATTATAATGAGCAACTTACCTAATCTTCTGATTAAGATTCATTTTTATTGAATAGTGGCTACCTACCAAATTTTTAAGAAAAAAATCAGTAAATTCTAAAGCTTGACTTTGTTATTCAGTGACATTTCGTTATAGGGTCACTTCCATTAAATGATGAAGCTTTAATATTATTGATTTTCTACATCATTACTGGGATATAAAATCAATTTGTTTCCATTTGTAATTTCACAAGTATTGTGGTCATAACTCTAGTACCCTTTCACTTCACCTTATTTCAGTGAAAAGTTGCAAGTAAAATCTATATACTAAACAGCAAACATAAATATCTAAAGATGTTATACTCTGTGAAAGTAAACTTTTATGACAGTGAGTCGAAAACCCAAATTATTCAATCAGCGTTTATCTTAAATTCATATATGGTTTCTGTAACATAAGCAGTTTATTCAAATACATAAGTCCTGTTTTTCCTGTCACACGATGTTGAACATTGTTGGTGATAAAAGCCCAGATATAACTTTTTCCCTCTAGAAGATATAGGCTATACATGTAATTAGTAATTCTAGATGAGAATAATCATGTCTTTCATGAGGACCATATAACTCCAAATTATAAAATGCATTATGATTTTTGATATGTAGAGTGTAGTACAGAAAAAAAAATCATTCGTACAAACTATCATATTTGTAACTGGTTACTTTTCTTCCATACTAGCAGTTCGGGATAGACACATAGGTATTAAAAAAAAACACAGAAACCGAAAAAGCACTAAATATGTGAGCAGTTTTTTAAAGTTTGAGGAAGATAAATATTTTTAAAGCAGTGCAAAACGAATATGCAAACGTTCATGGTGGCGGCAATGGTGACGATGAATTGTTCTCTCTTGGTAAGGGAGGAAGTGGGCGAAGCGTGCCAGTTTCACTTGTGATACTACCTTGTCTGCTACGTGGACAAGAAACCTCATCATCACTGTTCAGTTTATTTAATCTGCGAGTGACGTCACGAGGAACATATGCTCCACCTTGTCCATCATTTACAATATTAGCTTCTGTTTCCGGATCACAGATATTTGTGGATAAGCTATTATCGTCGGAGGCTGGACTTACAGGAGAATGCGGCGGCAGTGGCGGTGGTGATGATGCACTTGGAGAATCCTCTTCACAGTTACGTGGTGCTGCAACATCATCCTGACAATCATTTCGGCGGCGTTTTTTAGTTTTATCAACCCGAGCATAAAGTGCTAATACCTCTGGAGACACTTCAGATGTTGGAGAATTGATGATTGAGAGGTTTTGTAAAATATCAGGCACAGCTTCTTCAGTATCTGAAGTTCCTGTAATTTCTGCTGATTCTAATCTTGGTGGGGGAGGACGGGGTTTTAAAGTTTCATAGCCATGATGTCTCCCAGGTTCACGCACAGTCTCATAACCGTGATCTGGAGAGTCTTTCACAGATTCGTACCCTACATCCTTGTCACTTACAGTTTCATACCCAACATCTTTGCCTTTCACAGTTTCATATTCGTGATTTTTTTCTTTTACTATTTCATACCCTGATTCTTTATTCTTTTCATCTTTTACAGATTCATATCCAACGCTGTCTTTATCACTCAACTCTTTCACACTTCCAGTTTCACTCTCCATATCAAGTACAAAACTTTTCTTACGTAAGGTTTCATAACTGTGCTCTGATCTACAGCGAACTCGTTCGTATGGGGGCTCATGGCCTGGTATCCGAGCATAATTGGGATCGTCATCAAGCTCAGATCCAGTAAGTGAAGTAATATGACTACTACTAATGCTCTGTTGATCTGCTGATGGCCTCATGGGTAACTGAGCTAACAAATTTCTCTGGAACATGGAAGAATGGTGGCCCTCTTCAGGAAGCATCCCATTACCAACACGGTTACCAGGTATGGTGGCATTATTACCTACACTTGTAACATCTGGATGTGGACCTATCATGGCACCATAAAGAGTAGCTTCCTTCGTAGGCGTTGCTCTTATTAAAGACCGCAAAGACCCGGGCCCAGACAGAATATGCCTTCTGGCCAATAAGGCTCCCACAACCAACATCGCAGCAGTGAGAAGACCTGCTACTACAGCAAGAGCCACCACAAGCCCCTGAGTTCCTTCAGGTTCAGATGAGGGAGGAGCTTCCAAGTCAAAATTCAAGGCTCTTCCATCACCTCTTTGGGCTCCTAAAGAAGGCACCGAGGTCTCAATTGGTATGCATGTAACATTTACTATCTGCCATACACCACTGTCCATACAGCTGGTCACAGTATCTCCAGTATCTGAAAAAAGTAAGCTAAATAAGCCCCTTGTACTATACAGTAATGCTTGGATATATTTTATGAAATGAACTGTGGTAGATCAGATTAAATATTTTCGGACATTGTATAAATCATATAAGATGATACGAAGAAAGATATGAAATAAATAAAATATAAGCCTTAATAAACTAAAAATTACAAACCATTAATATAAAAGAATCACATTAAATACGGGATTATGTGTTGTAGACAACAGTAAATATTTTGGCAATGGGCATCAGACAACTTCTGGGGATAAAATAATTCGATTCAGAGTCCATTATCTCTGTACACTTATTAGAATAAAATCGCAACGATAACAGGATTCAAATACACACAAAATCACAAAATGGTATCACTGTCCGTGTTTACGTGGAGGTATGGTGTTTTTGGCTGCTGTAAAGAGGATTTTAGAGAAAGGGACAAATCATAACGCAATTGATGGAAGAAATAAAGCATTCAGATAGTGACTTGCATTAGGAAATATGGGAAATGGTCAAATCATCTAAATTATAAGAATAGAGAAATTTAAGATAGAAATATAGGAATAATGGAATCATGGAGATATGATTTTTTAAAGAATGAATATCCAAACGAGAATAGTGACGAAATAAAAATTAAGAATGTACCATCTGAAGAGGTTAAAAAAGCCATTGGGAAGATGGACATTGGAGAAGCAACTGGATACTTTGAGAATAATATGTGATAAGCTAACGAGAATTAATGGAGACCCAACAAAGAAGACGTGGAAATAAAAGTATAGTTTTACAGAAAAAAAATACAGATAAAAGAACATTGTTCTACAGCGTGGAAAATAAAGAAGAATAAAATTTCTGGGAGATTTTGACATTACTGTATAGATGAAGGTAAATGGATCAAATAACCAGGTAACATTGTTGGAATTGAATAGTGTGTTTGGTTTTGTAAAAGAAGAAACAACATAGTCTGTAAAATAAAGCAGCTACAGAAAAAGTACTTTAATTATGCAAGTGATTATATTATGCACATTTGACAAAGCAACCACAGAATTAATTCGATGGGCTTTACAATAGTCAACTTATAATGAAAATGTGATATTGCCGTACCAACAAATAAGATATAGAGAGGATATAGTGGCATGTACTGTATATAAGAAGAGTGTAGATGAATGTTGGTGTTCATCAAGGATCGGCACAGAATATTTTATTGCTTAACACAGTAAACAAGGATGATACTTAGAGCAGATTGGGTGGCCACTGGAAGCCATAATATGCAGAAGACCTTATAATAGCAGCAGAAAAAGAGAAAGACGGAAATAAAAAGTTTGAAAATGGAGACTGGAATGTAAAAATTACAAATCAGTGTCAACATAGTGAAGCTCATGATGACAGAAAGGAAGCCCAACACTTGTTAACTCTGATAGCTTCTTCAGTTTTAGGTTGCTTCTCTATTAGTAAAGATAACACAGAATCACTGAGATAAATCTCTATACAGTACTTTACTGTTTAGTAAGCATAGTATTAAAGACTTATGTATCTTTATTCAGCATATTAGTACCTGCATGATGGCGAAGACATGACTATTAGAATTAACTGCCTACCGAGAAATTCTGAATGTAAAGGATGGTCGGAGTTTGGAGATATGCAACATGCATAACGAACTAATTGAACGCCAGTGCCAGAGATAAATATCTATATCAGGAATAAGAAATTTAATAGGCTGTAAGTTCCTGACCAACAAATTAAGATGAGAATCAGCAGCTGAAGATTAGACAGGAGAACAGTACTCGAAACAACGTAATTGAAAGAATTAGAACATTTCTTCAGAATAGACTGATCACCAAATATCTTGAAAGACTTTCTCATTAAGCCAATTTTTTGTGCAATTGAAGAAGAGACAGACCTAATGTGTTTCTCAATAATAAATATGTTGTTAAGTATCACATCTTAAAATTCTAAGTCATTCATAGTTAAAGAAACATTATCAATGCTGAGATCCGGATGTTGAGGAGCAACTGTCTTCCACCTACTTACAATCATACTCTGAGTTTTGTTTGGATTCAACTTCATGTCCTATAATTTGCACCATGCACTTAATTTAGCTAGATGTATAATAAGCGATTCAGATATCTTACACCCAACTAGTTTTCCCTGAGGAGATCTAGATATTCTGCACCATCTCAAGCACACACGAATAGCAATGCAATAACTTTCATAACAAAAATGCTTAAAGAATAAAGGCAAAATTTATCGCTCATCACTGCTTAAGGCATACATACTAATAGCTTTCTTTACAATGCCTCTCTTGTTCCCCATATCATGGTAAGCCTCACACCCTATACTATTCATTAGCTTTTTCCTCAGGGAAATCCTTATGACTATGTCTGATTTCTAATGAAATTAATTATCTTCACTGTAGCAATGAACTACCATTAGATCCAGCCAAGGCACACATAAATTATTCTTCTTTGGTGATGGTTTTTACAGACAATGATCAACTGTTTTTCCCGAATCAATCAGGGCTACACATAATGAGTTCCAGCCTAACTGTCATGTCTGGCAGTCCATTAGAGATTTCATTTACCAGATAAGAAGGGCAAGAGATCTAACCAGTATTTTAGGATAATGAACTTCGCACATTGCACTGAAAAAAAAAACAATTGCAATAATTCAAACTTTTAACACAGAGGTTGCATCTTGCCAACTTTGCAATTAGGATAATTACTATCTGTTACTGCACAATATAATGCCTTAAGAATCTGTGTTAAATCTCAGAGTTCTCTGAATTTAGAAAAAGACAACGATTAGTAATTTGTGAATTTTACACTAAAAGGTAATGTTTATAAGTTTAGAAATTCTATGTGGCTACCTTCTCTCTACGATGCGACCCGAAACCAGTTCTGACATTGCTCGAGTTCCAAAGGCACACCATGCACACAAACCCGTTGTGCAACAAACAATAGTCATCTACCAGGCTCATTCATATTATCAAATGGTATATCTTCCAAAATACCAAAGGATACGGCTCCAGTAAAGTAATAATTGTATTCAGCAAGACATACTTTTCCTCTAAAATCTACTTTTTTTCCGATAAAATTTCTAATCATATCCCCTCTAATACAAAACCTCATACAGCAAAGCATGGTTGCTTTAAACAATTCAACATCGATTTAAACACAGAAAAGATTATGCCATACACATTTATTCTATGGATCTGCAACCTCCTTACCCCTATGTAGCCTGTAACCATCATTACAGGTGTATACAGCAATTCCATTCCAGTGGGTGGAGCCATTTAGGAGTGTGTGGCGTGCATTTTGGAAGACAGGAGGGGGTCCGCACGTAACAGCTACAAAAAAAAAAAAAAAAAAAAAAAAAAAAAAAAAAAAAAAATTAATAAGATAAATGCATTTTGTTGTTGAGTTGACTAAATCAAACATGATCAAATTCTTTACTTTTAGGCATTGCAAGATTATATTTTACTAAGTATATTTATCAAGTAATTGTGCACATTTTATTGCTATACCAAATTACCTGTCATAAATTTGATTAGCTCTAATTTCAGAAAAATCTGAACTGATCACTCAATCAATTCCATATCAACCTAATATTGCTAGCAACCAAAGTTAACTCACCTTGACAAAATGGAGATTCATTAGTCCAGCGTCCAGTGTGATCACAAGAACGCGTATTGTTTCCTTTCAACAAATACCCAGGACTGCAACTGTACGTGGCCACTGTTCCATATCCATATACACCACGATGATTGGCTACTTCAATAAAGCCATGAGCTATATTATCGGGTGGTGGACACTGAGCCTCTGAAAAATTTGTCCTTTCAAAATTACTAAGAAAATCTTCAAGTGGAAAATCCTACTCCTGCATCCTAAAGCTCTATAGTATTTCTCTTTTGGAGAATGGGGTCAATATATAGTCTAGATAAATTTTCCACTCTTATGTAGTGTAAACGGGGAACCAATTCATGGTATCTATCCCTTTATAAAGGATCAGAACATTATGCATTTCAAACCTGAGTGCAACATAGCATGAGGAATCTCAAAACCTGCGAGGTTAGAGGGGCCTTGAATGAAAAGTTGTATTGCAGTCCACATTATTAGAACATTGTTCATATTGAGTACCCTAACTATCGAATAAAGAGAAAACAATTCAATGCTAATTGTAAGGGCAAAAAGATGAGTAGGGATGAAGGAAATGATTATACGAAAGAATTGCATTATGTCAATGGACAAATTGGTTAATATAATAAATAAAGAAAAGAACATTTTAGAAGCGAGATAGACAGTAAGTGTTCCACAGATTAGATAAAGTGATTAGATAATAAGTTTAAAATTAGCACTTGTTTACTGATGAAAACCGGAAAAGCAGAGCCTTAGACAAGATTTCTTGTTAACATAGCATTATACATGATGTTTTCAAATAGCAAGGAGGATATCATCCGCAACAACGAAACTACAAATTTCAAGAGAAGGAGAATGACCAATCATCAGTAAGACAGAAAGGAAATCCTCGATAATTTTGTCTTATTACACGAATCTTCAATATTTGCTTGAACTTCTAATGCTTAAAAGTTAATAGACCCCATTAGAATATTAGATGTAGGAAAACATATCAGAAAACATTTTGCTGACTTGGTTATTATTTCAGAGTCTAGAATCAGAATATAACTCAAAAGTCATTTCCTATCGATAATTTCTTATCAAGCTTATACTGGTCCCGCATCACTTACCAGTACATCTCGGCGTCTGTCCTTCCCACTTGCCCTTAGAGGAACATGTGAGAATCTGATCACCCTCAAGCTTGAAACCTGTTCTGCAGGAGTAAATGGCCTTTGTCTCACCTTGCCGTTCAGCTTCACCTTCCACAGGTACTTCAGGTTCTCCACAAGGTATTCGTTCTGTAGATGAAATGAATAGGTTGGAATGAGTCTGTAATTTGATGCTATTTCTGATTAGTTTCATATGAATTTTACTTGGAAAATATTCTTTTTTTCTTATAAGATGTATATTGGATAATATCAAGATAAATATAAAGATACTAAGCAATCATTTTTGTACTAACTGATGAACCTCCCAAAAATTAGACTCTGAAGTCAGTCTCTTAAGGCATGTTCTATCTTTACATTCCACGGCGACTTTGAATGATCTATATAAATGTGTCTAATTCGAGTAAGTAAACACTAAAAATAACTGCTTCCCAATCTCTTGGCAATCAGATACAGGTACTAAAGGACAAATGTAAACATTAAAAAAATTATGCGGTAGGGTACGAATAATAAGTTACAAAAAATCTAAAAGTAACTGAAGATTTCGGACGAAAATTTTATTAATTTTGTAAGAGTAATCTCTTTAATTAGTTTTGTACATTCAGTTCACTAAGCATAGAAGCCAATTTCAGTGGATCTCCTATTGCCTATGGTTTTCATACCTCTATGTAATTTGATTTGTAGATTCTAATAATAATTACTAATAAATTCAACTGAAAAAATACCTATGCGATGCTGAGTTGCCTTTTTCCTTTCAGCATAATTACAGATACTGAATTTTATGGAAAATTACTACTGATATGCCTTTAAACCAACCAACTTATATAGCCCCGTTAAGTTTGCCAGTTTCAGTCAATTGTTTAGTAATCTCCTCAACTAGTTGTGTCTATGATGAATCTAACACCTAGATAAATGTGTCTTCACCTTGGGACTTTTAATTACGAACTCTTCCCGATTTCGTTCGATCCAAATGTTTTTGTTTGAAAATTATCCTGTTCAATTCAAGTAACCTAGTTCTCACTTTCAAATTCAACTCATTTCAACTGCATGATAGACATCTCCTTGCTTTCTTTATTTATACAATTTGGGATTAGCTTTTTCCAGAAAGTCATTTATAGGTTACATTACCAATTCCTTTAAAGAACTGCACACACTATGCTCCACATTTACAAAGCAAAAATATGCCTTTTTCTGTGCGTACTAGAATTTAAAATGTATTAATTATAAGTATATATAATATCTTTTTCCAACAGTACAGTACCATTCCCCGGTTGAACCTCATTTAATTTCGATATCCCATACGACCTACCCTTTAAATAATGGTATCTTTTTCTTACCTCTGAAGGCAAAGACTTCTACTTCACACAGGCCAAAGTACTCCTGCTCTTTGCGATCGTCTCTGATGTAAACAAACTGTCCTGGATGGCCAAGTCCACCGTTGCATTTGAATAGAGCCTTGTGGGTCTGGAAAACACCCTGAGGAAATACAGACTCTTATGAATTTAGGTTTATTCTCCTTTTCCTCTTAAGAAAATACATAATACCTTACTGGATACATGACACAAGACATTTCAAGAGGGGAATGGAGTATTCAAGGATGAATTAAATTTAAAATTAGACAAGGTAGTGAAGATTACAGTTAGAGAAATGAAGTGATGAGATGCTGTATGGGTAAAAACACATATCTAATGGAAATTATTCTGGAAGATACACAATGAGTGCTTAAGAAAGAGGGATAGATTAAATTAAAACTGGAGGATAAAAAAATGCCCCATAAGTAGGCTAAACATGTATTAACAATGGGTGATGCGCAAGAATAAAAAACAGATTATAAATCGCTTAGCGTAAGAATAATATAATTCAAGAAAGGCAATGGATAAATAATATAACAGAAAGTAATAGTCTTATGCATTGAGAAATATCTTTTTTCAGAATGTGGAAACCTATTTGACATAGAGTTTTAGTCTTCAGAAAAGGCCGGAATAATGAGAAATATTGTTTGAGAAAAAGTTAGGTTGACAAATATACTATGAAATGTAAATAGGAGGTTGAAGACGTACAAAATTCAAAGGAAATTCAACATAAAATCAATATGATGGGAATCTATTAAAAGGTTTACTACACGAAGGAAGGCGTGTAAAGTTAAAGGAAGAGGGCCGGAGAAGAAGAGCAAGGAATAATAAAATGTCAAGAGATGTTTTGAATCTAAATAGTTTCATACTCAGTGAAACTTTAGTTCCGAAACAAGGTTTACAGAAATATTGAGTAAGTGAATGATTTAGGAAAACAATTATGATGAAAATGCGAGATGAGTTTAATTCATTATAATTGTGTTAAAACATCGTGTGGCGCCTACCATTTTCGGTTTCAACCTGTTTAATTTCACTTAAAACATTCATAGTTAGCTAACAAATTTCTAAATGGTATAGAACATCTACCCTAAAGCTTAATTGGTAGGTTAAGCAATGTTAGATTGACTTGGTAGGGTAGAGAACTATTGACTTGGTAGAGAATTAACATCACATTACATAAAAAATAAAAAATAATTCAAAGTGATAAAATTATCTATAAAGAACATATATGAAAAAGGAACACCAAAAGCAAAACAACAGCATATGAACTACAAGACGAAGAGAAGAAAATAAAACAGGAAAGAAAACTGAAAACAGAACTCACTTTGAAAGTTGTGCATGGCTTATACAGAGCTTTATTGTCCGTCAATAATTCAATCACGTATATCGTAAATTCTTGGAAGGATCCTGAAAGAAAACATTAACTTTAAAATTTCAATAAGATAAACTTGATAAAGAAAAACGTGATCTGACAATAAAAAAAAATCATTACATATCTATTACTTTCTTCCTTTATAGAATAATAGTAGCAAAGCTCATAAAACGTTGATTAACCACCTCAAAAATCTTCAAAAAGGCCCATCTTCATATGTCGACTTCCGTCATACACATTGCGCCACTCACTCTACTCCAGTCACTCTCCCTCCAAAATATAAAAGGCCCTTTGTTCCGGTATCTCTTCCATATATTCTTTTTAGCATCTTTTTAAATCTAATTCCAAGAATACATGCATACATACATACATACATACATACAATACACAGATACACACACACGCGCGTAAGATTTGCAGATGACATACTTCTGTTTAGTGAATCATGGGAGGAATTAAAAGATAATAGAAGATTGTAATATAGAAAGCAGCAATACAGGACTGAAAATGAATATCAGTAATACTAGGATGATGTTCAATGAAAATCCAGAGACAGCAATTAAGGGTTATGAACAAACCTCTAGAGATTGTTAATGAATATACGTACTTACGACAGACAGTAAGTATATCTCCAGGATACGAGAACGAAATTAAAAGAAGGATAAGCATGGGATGAAGAACTTTTGGTAAACAAAATGAGATTATGAAAAGTATAATGCCACTTTCTCTAAAAAGAAAAGTATTTAATCAGATGGTCCTACCAGTATTAACTTATTTATCAGAAACTTAGGGCCATATAAAAAAATTAAGACATAAGCCAGGTACAAGTCAAAGAGCAATGGAAAGAATAATGATCTGAATAACAGTAAGAGACAGAAAAGGAGTAACATGGATACGAAAGCAAACTAAAGTGGAGGACCATCTCGTAACATGTAAGAAAAAGAAATGGACATGGGCAGGACATATAAGAATGACAGATTATAGATGGACAAAAAGAATAACAGTACGGCTTCCTAGAGATTGCAACCGAAGCAAGAGAAGAAGATTAGACGATGGATTGACGAGCTAAGAAAATTTCCGGGTATACAGTAGATAGGCATAAAAAAAAACCATAAACATAGGGGTGTGGAAGGACATGTTTAAGGTCTTTGTCCGGCAGTGGACTAGCAAGGACTGATGATGACACACACACACACACACATATATATACATATATATATATATATATATATACATATATATATATATATATATATACGGACTCCCAGCTCTATGATGAAAATGAAGCAAGTAAAGAAGAAACGAAAAGAAATTTAACAAATCTTTTTATTGGAATCAGCGCAATAGATAGGTGGAAATGTACCTAAACAATATCAAGGAAAACTATAAGAAAAGACAAAGAGCCTAATAAAGAAAGCGGAAATGAGGGTAAAGTCCAAGAGAAATGAAATAGAATTAGCAGAACTATCCAAAACAATAAATAAACTAAAAACCCAAGATATTCGTAAACGCAATCAGACCAAAATTGAGGATTGATTGATTGATTATCAGTTAACTGGCATCCTGATATTCCAAAATTGAAGAAACACTAAAGAAGGGAGAAGCATCACATTGATGAAAAGAAAACTTGGTACAGGGCGCCAACAAATGTTTGCCGTAAATGATGAAAATGGAAATATAATCCACAATATATATATATATATATATATATAAATATATATATATATATATATATAAAATATATATATATATATATATATATATAAAATATATATATATATATATATATATATACATATATATATATATATATATATATATATATATATATATATACATGCACAAACAAAAGTATATATGCGAGGAGTGTTATAAAAGATATTCAGTTTAGGTAATATGTTTTAATAGCATGAAAAGTAAATGTATAGGAAACAGTACAGAATAATTTAACTGGTTTGGTATATATGTTAATTTTAGGTTTTCCCACTCTCAGTATTATTCAGAGGTATTTTGTCCACATCTATTGCTGTATTTATAAGACTGTCTAGGATATTTGCAAACTGCAACTCTCTCTCTCTCTCTCTCTCTCTCTCTCTCTCTCTCTCTATATATATATATATATATATATATATCATTTCAACCCAGCCTTCAAAATTTTGCTTTATGACCATTAGCTTTTAATTTTTGGGGTGGGAGGAGAAATATTAAGGTTCGAAATTTCTGAGTAAACAACATAGAGAATGGAAAGAAATATCTATTATAACCTAATTATTTCCTCCAAGAAAAGTGAAAAAGAAAAGAATTGTCATTCAATAATCTTGTATTGCTTTATAACATTGACATGTTAGTGTGAACCTACGATGTTATTGTGTATAAAAGGAAAGTTCATTCCAGTTCAAAATCTTTTTGCTAAAAAATCCATCTTGCACTGAGGTAATAAAAATAATTTTTTCTAATAAGAAAATTTTCTTAAGAAAAGATGGCTTCAGTAGAAAATGAAGCAAACAGTGCGTCATTCAACTATCCCTTCAGAAATCTTTGACGCACCCATTTTGAAAATGCCTTCTCGGTCGCATGTATTTTATTACCGTGAGGTTTTTCGCAGCCAATTATTAGTTACTAAGAAAATAAACAAACTCGGGTTATCTTTGAAATCATTGATTGTAACAATCTCAATATTATTAGTAGATGAGATAAACGTGAAGGAAATTTTTGTAGTTTCAGAATTTTGAAAGAAGTTGAGGGATTTTCATTTTGACACTTGCACACCTTAACCTCACATCGTAGATAATTATATTCCCAGCTGGATCTGCCTTTGCAGGATTGATATCACATAAAAAACATAACTTACAAAGTTAAGTTAAAGATATAATGCTAACGGTAACAAGAAATATTTTGACTCAAATGCTTTCAACGGATTGTTGTGTTCTCGCCGAGGGTCCCAGCGAAGGGCCACCGAGGGCATTTCCCATACCCGTTACGTTACCTTTCCCCTTTGGTTCCTGCCTCTCGTGTTGGTCTTACGACCGCTTGACATCCTGTTATTACTGGGGCCGAGTTGACAGCTCATTTGTGGCTTCCTTTACGATCTCAAATAGTCTTCTACATTTCTTTCCTTTTTTCTCGTTTGGTTTGCTGACTCAGTTTGTAGGTCATCAGATCGGCTACAAGAACACTAAAGGAATTCTTTTAATCGTTGTCTATTCCCTTTACTCTTTTACCCCAGTATTCCCTTCATTTAACTTTATTTTCTTACTATATATAGATCTCCATTCGTCAGAATTTAAGCAAACACAAAATACTACCCTACCATCAACTTTGTAACCGTAAAAATTTCATGACAACTCATTATTTTTAGTAATTTAAATTGTCTGTTTCAGTTTCTCTTGTGTGCAGATAAATTTCCTTTGCAAGTAGGATCTATGTTGTATCAAAATGTCCTTGTTGCAGAACAAAATCATAAGGATCAATGGCATTCAAGATAACGTAGACTTACACACAAGCTCATACAAACACACATATATACATATATATATATATATATATAAATATACCTATGTATATATATATATATATATACACCCAGACACACACACACATATATATATATATATATATATATACATATACATATATATATATATAAATACACATATATATACACATATATATGTGTATATATATATTTATATATATGTATATATATACACATATACTGTATATATATGTATATACGTACACACACACCTATATATATATATATATATATATATATATATATATATATATATGTGCCACCAACAACAAATTCATCCGTTTCTAGTCCACTGCAGGACAATGACCTAGACATGTCTTCTATCATGTCTTGGGTTTGGCCAGTTTCATCACCACGCTGGCGAGCACGGACTGGTGATGGTGGGAGTTTTTCCTCTGATCACTCACAGCAAACCTTTTCACCACGTTAAGGTATAGATAGATCGTTAGATATAGTTAACAGATAGATATGACTTTTCTAGATAACTTTTTAACTTATTATTATTATTATTATTACTGTATTAGCCAAGCTACGACCTTAGTTGTTTAAGCAGAATGCTACAAGCCCAAGGGCCCCAACCGTGAAAGCAGCTCAGCGCGGCAAGGAAGCAGAAAAATGACAAATAAATCATCATCATCATCATCATCTCCTCCTACGCCTATTGACGCAAAGGGCCTCGGTTAGAATTCGCCAGTCGTCTCTGTCTTGAGCTTTTAATTCAATACTACTCCATTCATCATCTACTTCGAGTTTCATAGTCCTCAGCCATGTAGACCTGGGTTATCCAACTCTTCTGGTGCCTTGTGGAGCCCAGCTGAACGCTTGCTGAACTATCTCTTTTGAGGAGTGTGAAGAGTATGCCCAAACCATCTCCATCTACCCCTCATCATGATGTCGTCCACGTATGTCACCTGAGTAATCTCTCTTATAGCTTCATTTCTAATCCTGTCCTGCCATCTAACTCCCAATATCCTTCTCAGAGCTTTGTTCTCAAATCTACTAAATCTATTGGAGACTGTTTCGTTGTCATATTCATGTCCATAGAGTTACACCAATCTCACTAAACTGATATATAGTCTGATTTTTATATGTAATTTCAGTCAATTTGATTTCCAAATTTTACTTAACCCAGCCATTGTTTGATTGGCTTTTTTCAATTTTTACTAAACTCTAATTCTAAAGACCCTGTATTGGAAATCATAGTTCCCAAATACTTGGATGATTTTACCTTTCTCCTTCCAATGATATTTCATCCTCCATTGCATACTCCGTTCGCATCATCTCTGTCTTTCTTCTATTCATCTTCAGGCCAACCTCGTGTGATATTTCATGCATTCTGGTAAGCAAGCATTGCAAATCCTGTGGTGTTCTGCTAACAAGGATAGCATCATCAGCATGCTCTAGGTCTGCTAAATTCCTAGTCACCAATAAAGTCCAATCCTTTTCCACCATCTCCAACTGTTCTACGCATTACAAAATCCATGAGGAGGATAAACAACATAGGTGACAACACATTCCCTTGTAGTACTCTGCTATTCACTGGAAATTCATTTGATAAGACTCCATTAACATTAACTTTGCACTTGCTATGCTCATAAACAGACTTAATCAAATTTACATATTTAAAAGGAATTCCATAATAACGCAGGGCTCCCAACAAAATTGGTCGGTGCACACTATCAAAGGCCTTTTCATAGTCCACAAATGCCATCAAAAGTGGATTTCTATATCCTACACATTGCTGTACAATATGTCTCAAAATGAAAATTTGGTCAGTGCAACTTTTACCTTTTCTAAATCCTGCTTGTTCATCTCTTAAGTTTTCATCAATCTTTCTCTCCAGTCTCTTTAGAATAAGCATACTATATATTTTCATAACAACTGACATAAGTGTTATGCCTCTGTAATTATTGCAATCAGCCAGTTCTCCTTTTTCATTGCCATTTTCACTAACACTCCTAACTCCCATTCATCACGTTTTGCCTCTTCACGCCACATTCTACAAAATAATCTTGTAAGTATTCTGGGAGTCACTTCATTTTTGGCCAGTATTATCTCTGCAGTTATTCTAGCGTATCCAGGGGCTTTCCATCACTTTAGTGTTTTGAGGATGGCTTCGACTTCAAGCACAATGAATTAATTCATTAGTACATCAAGGTCTTCGTCACCTTCAGGTATATCTAACAAATTATTCCCTTCATATCTCCTATTCATGTCCTCACTAAAGTGTTCCATCCAACGTTGTCTTTCTTCATCTTATGTTGTTATAACAGATCCATCTCTCTTTTTGATGGGTATATGCTTCTTCTTCTTTGCTCCAGTCGAGATTTAATTATACCATAGCCACTTCCTGAATTCATAGCTTTGTCAGCCTTATCTGCTTTACTATCTAAATATTCTCTCCAGTAATTCCTGGCTTTTCTTTTGACCTCATACTGGAATACTTAGCATGCTTTACCTTGTAATTTTCATTAATTCCTAGAAAACTTTCAACAATCAATTTATGTCTTTGTCTCCTTTTTATAGTATCCCAAGTATCATTTGATATCCATGGCTTTCTCCTTGTAACTGCATGTCCCAAAACTTCACAGCCAGCTGACTGATATATGTTCTTAATTTCACACCATTCTTCATTAATTATTTGTTCTTCGTCTCTTAGAGTCTCTAAAACTGCAAATCGATTCCTACATTCAGTTGCAAATGTTTCTCTGTACTCTTCTTCTCAAAGCTTAGTTGTATCAAACCTAGGTATTCTATTTACCTTTCTGTTGGGTACTTTCAGTTTTAATTTCAGTGTGGCAATGAGAAGCTGGTGATCACTACCAATATCTGGACCTCTATAGCTTCTTACATTTCTCAGAGTCCTCCTTCTCTATTTATTAATGGCAATGGGATCGCTTTGATTTTTGTAATTGCCACATGGTGAAGTCCATGTATATTTGTGGATGCTCTTGTGCTGAAAAAGAGTACCTCCAATGACAAGATTGTTTGCTGAACAGAAACTTATGAAATGTGCTCCATTTTCATTTGCCACTTCATCAAGACCCTCGACACCCTGTACATTCTCTATCCCTTGATTATTCCTTCCAACTTTAGCATTGAAGTCGCAAATCACAATTTTCATATCTCTCTCTTGGATCTCATCTATTACACTCTGCAGTTCTTCATAGTATTCATCTTTCCTTTCTTCACGGGAATCATTTGTTGGGGCATAGCAAACTATAACAGTGACTATTGAGGATATAAAGGGCCATTAAGAGGTTGAGAATGGGAAGGCACCATGAGTTGATGGAGTTACATGTGAGATGCTTTCATACTGTGGTGAAAGTATGATTGAATGGCTGAACAAGGTATATAATCTATGTTTATGAGAAAGAAATGTGTCACAGCAATGATCAGGAAGAATAAATTTTTTTTTTTTTTTTTTTTTTTTTTTGAAGTAGGGGCAATACAGTTGGGTATAAAACTAACGGGGATAAAATCAAATAATAAACTGGAAACGGTGCATACTGATTGAGAGAGTAGGGTACAAGACAATTGATTGGAGTAGGTAATGTGGGTTTAGAAGGAAAATTATGTAAGTTAAATGTTTTCTAGGAACCAGTTGATGTGAAATCTGAGAGAAACAGCAAATAGATCTACCAAGTATAATGCAATTTAGATCCAAAATAATATAGTCTTGGTATAGGCGGTAAATGGAGGGTGCTGAGTGAACATACTGAATAAAGTGTTTTGTTGAGAGAGCTTAAGAATTTCTTATGACAATAACTAAATGCATGAGGAAATATATAGACAGTACAGCGACTGGAAGATACATATTGTGTTGTTATAAAAGCTGGTCTTAAACAATGATATGTTACATCTCCACAAATACTATCATCTATATCCCAATGGATGGAGTGATGCATAAAAAGACCAAGAGCAGTGGATATCAGGAGTAAAGTTGTTGAAATAAAAAACATCTGAAAGAGTTTGGAAGTGAGCAGGCTCAACGTGAATGTGAAAAAAGTAGGCACATGAGAACTGGAAATCGGGAAAATAGAGCAATGGTTTATTGACAGTTGAGGAGGTATGCGATCGGATGACTCGTATATACAGCTGGAGGTAGATGTAACGTAGGTCACACTGACTAGCTTCACAAAATTGTATCCTTGTGGCACTCAGTAAAGTCTTTTGGCCTGAAACTACTAGCTAGCCCATTGTCCTTCTCAGCCATTCTTGTAACTCACAGCTGTCGAAAACCTTTCATGTGCCAAATTCATATTCAAACTGACTACGCACATTGGATTTAACAGGAAGTGTATAAAGTTTATATATATATATATATATATACAGTACATATATATATATATATATATACAGTATATATATATATATATTATATACATATGTATATATATATAAATATATTATATATATATATATATATATATATATATATTATATATACATATATATACATATATATATATATATATATATACGTGAAACAAAAGACCACGAATACCTTTCAAAATCGATTTCACTCTGCCACAGGATCACAGACCAAAAGAAAATTCTTTTTATGATGATAAGTACTTCCGCCTAGCAAAGGATGAGAGCCTTATCCCCGAGCTGAAATAAAGGTAAACAGTTGCCTTAGACCGTTCAGCTGAATTACGGATGAATGGTCTAAAAAGTAAACCATTTACCTTTATTTATACTCAATTAAGGTTCGAATCCTTTGCCGGGCAGAAGTAATTATCACAAAAAGATTTTTTTTTCTATGCGTCTGTGATTTCGTGGAGGAGTGAATTAGATTTTGAAAAGGTATTTGTAGTCTATCTAAATAAATGAAAATCACGAGTGTTAGTAATAAAATTAGTGTATATATATATATATATATATACATATATATATTTATATATATGAATATATATATATATATATATATATAGTGTAGCTTATATATCATCAGCCGTAACTAATCCACTATAGGACAAGGGCCTCAGACATGTCCTTCCACTTGCGTCTGTCCATGGTCTTTCTATATACAGTATATATATATATATATATATACATATATATATACATATATATATATATATATATATATATATATATATATATATATATAGTGCGTTTAATCTTACGAGACCCATAATGTCCACTAAGTTGTTAATGCTTCCCTAATGTGCCAAATCAAAATTTTGTTGCTCATGTATTATGTATCTGTGTTCTCCACAAACACAATAAAAAAACACGTATACGTTTTCTCAGCAAACACGCCAATGGGAATCTCTAGGAATAAGCGTAAAGGCAAAACTTTGTTTCGAGTGAAGACTCACGGCACTGGCAGATGTATTTCCGTTTCTAGAACACAGCTTAGAAAGAAAAATAACACAAGTGTGAAAAGTAAAGTCACGTCAATACAAAACCTTTCGGACGATAAATGCGCTCGTATCCAAAGTGGTATGCATAAATAGTAATGTTTGTATTTATATCACGCAAAGGGAAAGTAATTAAAAAATAAATACAAAGCTTAACTATGAAAAAACTTATATGGTCTGCATAGTTAGAGAGAGAGAGAGAGAGAGAGAGAGAGAGAGAGAGAGAGAGAGAGTAAAAAATAACGACCTTTGAATTGCTTTAATAATACAAACGATTCAAGAATATCTATAATTTTTCATACATGAAAAATCGCTATAAAATAGCTTAAAATTTCGTCAGCTTTCGGCACCCCAGCTGCTTTGATTAGGTTTTCTGACCCCCCCTACCCCTTTTTTAACTTACTGGATCTGCACTTGCATGGTCATGTGATCAGAAAGGATAAGACATGTCGGGAATCGAGTTATGCAGATGAAGGTGGCTGGTAGCACTGTTCAAATATGTGTAGACTTCGGATGGTAGGAGAGCGAGATGACGACCGCTGTGAAGGTGGATGGATGTGAATTTAGTTACAGAAAAAGCGATCCGAGAGACAAACAATTGTCACAGGGCCATGTGTTTGCCCGAGCCAGGTGGAGGAAAGTTGTCAGAAACATCGATCACACATAGAAGTGGGAAAAGATGCAGAGAATAAAGAAGCTATAGTCACTTGAATTGCAGATCAAGAAACAGTAAACCCATGTTGGGGAGCAGTAACCTAATCTGCAGACTCGAAAAGTTCATTACAACATGAAAATAGACTCCTCTCAAAGATTTCAGCTAATCCTCCGTAATATATAATAAACACATCGACTGTTAGTACAAGTAAAATATGGGTAAATATATCTGACATAAGTTTAGGAAAATTGGGAGGCATATTCGTTTTGTAAAAAGTATGCGGTAAAACAAACAATTTTCAAATAATTCAATATTGATACAATAAAATCAGGCTAGATATAAAGGAAAATAATCGAACCTAAAAAAGAACTTCCGCCTACCTAAAAAAAGGCAATAAAAAATCTTCAATAGTTAAATTATTCAGAAAATCGTAGGTTAATACACTGGTGCTTCACCACAGATGACTGATTATAATACTGAATCTTTTTTCAAGTGACAGTAAATCCACATTTTCTTGGTATTTAATTGAAAACGATAGAGTCATCTGCTGGATGCAGCAGCACAGATGACTTGCGAGATACTTTTAATTTCTACCCCTGAAACGAACGACTTTCCAATTCACTTTCAAGACACTCCAAGGTGTTTCTTCGGGACTCCTAATATTAGAAAATAACAACGGGAAAAGAAAGGAAATCTAATCATAATAATTTTCTCAGTGATTACGAACTAAATTATGGGGTTAAAATAATTCCAGTAACCTCGCACTAGACTGTTCATACAGTAAATCATTTAGCATGACTTTTTTCACTGACTTTTTCCACTTTATCATTAACTAATACCCCAATTTAGCTTCGTTATGAAATTTCAACAATATCTTTTTTATAACTATGATAACGAATCACACAAGATATTTCAAGAAATTTCGATATGATAAAAATTGGTGATCATCGAAAGAATTTGTATGAGAGTCGTGCGGTATTAAGTCAATACGAAAATCTAAGTAAAAGATGCAGTTATTTAGCAGCACGTATCCATCAGTTAATCTGCTGCTGAATCGAAATTAAGTCTTCCCATTTTCATGTAATAATAATAATAATAATAATAATAATAATAATAATAATAATAATAATAACGGCTTGGTCATATCCAGTGTGGGTGTCTGTATGTATGATAATAATAATAATAATAATATATATATATATATATATATATATACATATACATATATATACACACATATATATGTGTATATATATGTGATATATATATATATATATATATATATATATATATATATATATATATATATATATATATATATATATCGGCGACAAGACGTATAATTACTGGTCTCTCCCCGTCCCCAGGTTGAGGGAAATAAAGTACTCATACCATAGTGAGAGGGGTTGTAATTAGGAAAGGGGTAGGGGTGGGAAGGGTTGAATCTGTGTCTGTGTGCATGTGTGGATATCTATCGAGATACTTAACAGTCATTTTGACGGGGCGCGTACACTAGTATATACCAGAGCCGTGTATACTGTTTGGCTATAAGTTCACCAGTCAGGTCGGAATCGGTGACGTGCGATAAAGGCGCCAAATTTCACCTGGCGTCTGACCGACAGAGTAAACATTCTTAAAGGGAATTTGGAAGGACCCTCATAATTTGCATAGATTATGGTATGATGTGTGGCAATGGGATATTCAGTACAGTTTGTGAAAGATAAAAGGATGCACAATATCCAGAGAAACCCACTTAGGAGACAACAATTGGAAATAAAAGTTAAAAGAAAAGATTGGAAAACACACAACAATTAGTACATTTCTGTTGAATATAACAGCTTTTCCCCTCGTTTTCATTAAACCCTTTGACCCAATGTTAAGCTTTCTTTTGAAATTTAATAGCTTTATTTGAAGTCATAAAGGTACATCTTACAAATAGCAGAAAACCTCATTACATCAGCTTCGACATGAATTTTTTCTTTTCATGCTTACTTATGCAAGAAACCCTACCATAAGTAATACGCTCTCTCTCTCTTTCTCTCTCTCTCTCTCTCTCTCTCTCTCTCTCTCTCTCTCTCTCTCTCTCTCTCTCTCTCTCTCTTATTATTATAATAATAGTAATTGTCTGTTCAGGATCAAAGCTTGCTCTAGATATATGTTCAGAACATCAATAACAATAACAGCAACAATAACAACAACAACAACAACAACAATAATAATAATAATAATAATAATAATAATAATAATAATGATAATAATAATAATAATTACTGACAAGAGGATTGCTGACTGGCCCAGCCCTGGTAAATCCCATGAGACAACACCATCCACAATTACACAAAATTTTTTAAAAATTCAATGGTCTGAGAAAATTGTTTATCAATTACCCTTATAATTTAACCGCAATGTTATCACGTGATCGCCGAAGACTCATGAGCCGAATTGCTTCATCTCGAAGGTGTCATTTGGAAGATATTTCAATTAAAGTAGTGTCTGAAAATTGTGCTGTTGTTGAGACTAGCACTTTTGGAGCCCTGACGTTGCAAAACATTCGTGATCACGACGTTACACTCCCATTCTATATACCTTGGTTACACTAATACCTCCACGTAGTTTATACGAGGCAAAGATTTCCTTTAACAAACATTTATTTAATAAAAAATAAAATGAAAATATTTGTTCATATGACAAAAGCAAAAATAGGTAAGTCGACAACTCTAGAGAGAGAGGAGAGAGAGAGAGAGAGAGAGAGAGAGAGAGAGAGAGAGAGAGAGAGGTAAATGAAGCACTGGACATTTATAAAAAATGACACAAGTTTTACATCGTGAAGACGGACTAATGAGATCCAGCCTTTGGTTTCAACGATGACGACAGAAAGAGACAAACAATACAGTCCAAATTATCCTGAACCACTGAATTTTCTACATCTCTTTGCTGCAAAGAATTTAAATCTTAAAATCTTTAAGTTTCTTTTTATAAAACGGTTGGTGATTAACTTTACAAGGGGGTTATAATCAAGAATAAGTATCTACTTTCTATAGTGAAAAGCATTGCTCAAAACTGTTTTTTGTTAAATTTCTTTTCAAGCAAGGTTGAAAGATCGGGGTTCCCTTCACCCAAAATTAACATAATTTGTTTTATAATCTTTCCGATCTTTCCAATCAAGTGTAACTTTGACCCTTTCAAGGGTACCAAAAGTTGTTAGACATAATTATATTATAAAAAATTAAGGTGAGCCAGATTTTATTATGAAATCCTCCCTCCACACTAACAAACTCTAAAATGATTCAGCTTGATGTTTTTACGAGGTCAACGAAACGTTTGAAAACAAAGTTGAGAACATAAACGTCGTCGTTAACAATATGAGAAAAAGTATTCGATGTCTTATGCAACGCTGTGATAGTGTCCCCTTGTCACGCTCTTAGTGCAACAAACTGCAATCATTCAGTCATTACTTGAATGCTCATTTGCTATACACCGTTTTATGTTTATAAAAAATCTATATTTTTAAAACACATTATCAAACGCGTGATAGAAATTTACAATAAAAATTTCAGACAACAAAATTACATATTTATAAATATTGGTGAATCTTATAAAGGTAAGGGTAGCCACATAAACACGAAATTTGTTAATCAAAAGATCTCAAATTGCCATCCTAAAAGTTTAAAGGCAATGCCTAGTAAAGAGACATAATGACTCTAACGTCAACTATGGACTCATAAGTATCAGTATCACACAGAGAGGAATGAGCGGATGTGAATATTAACCCTCTACTTACCTGGACTAATCGTAACCCCAACACTCATGACGTTAAATTTGTGTCCCAGGTGAACCTGCCACCACCTGGGGTCCGGTCCTCGGGGTGTGAAAGAACACGTGTCAGGATTACCGTCGACCGCCATTTCCGGGGCATACGACCACAGAGTGGCACTCTGCAGGCTCCTCTTTCCACGGGCCAAGTTGAAATCTGCCGGAATAAGTAAGATGATTAATACATTGCAAAAGTAACTGTAACTGATCAAATGCAAGACAGATGAATAAAAAAAGCACGGGTGCGAACGTCTACACATTCAGTTTGTTAACAAGAACTACAAATACACTTCTTAAATGAACTATTCTTTTCATTAGTAATAACGACAACAGTATAATGTTAAAAAGAAATTCGGACTGGATGTGCTCAGTGTAGGGCATATGATGGGGAGGTAGGATATAAGCATCTGATATGATAAAGCTGCCCCTCATTCAGTGTAAGATGTCATATATTGCATATACAGTATATCTCCATATACAAATATCGTTAAGTTCTCTTAACATCACGCCATTCCCTTAACAATGGGTGGTCCATGGTACAGTAAAGCCAAGACAATACTTACTGTTAAATCTTGGAAGAATCCCCTGTGCAAAAATCGTAAACATTAGCCACACTGCAAAGCTATATGAAAGGCTCATCAGCAACACAGTAAACCCTTTGTATACACTGCGCCATCGCCCTCTACTCCGCATGCAATATCTGACTTCCTGGGTTGAAGTCTTTCTTTACAATGCCTCTTTTTGTAAGTGTGTGTGTACATAATCATGTCAATATTATATCTAACATTCAAATTAATATGGCGATGTGACTTTCATTATAAATCTTAGAGAGAGAGAGAGAGAGAGAGAGAGAGAGAGAGAGAGAGAGAGAGAGAGAGAGAGAGAGAGAGAGAGAGAGAGAGAGCATTTATAGTTAGATTCCTAACATGTTACACAGATGCATGCAATAACAGTATATTTATTTTCCACCTTGTTATAAAACTGCAAGAATCACCGAGGGTCAAATGCCATTGTAATAGAAGCAATACTGACTCGAGCCAACAATAGGAGAATGAACAATAAATACAGACAAGCGATGTGACAAATACGAAACAATGCAACATAGGATCATGGACACAACTATTACCAGAACGTTATGTTTTTGATGGAGGTGAAGCATTGTTCATCCAGACGGAATTGTTGGGGTTTCTCAAGAGATAATCAGGAGGTCCTTCCCTCATTCGCTCCTTTTCAAGGAGTTACTACAGTATAATTTTTGCTTATCGTAACTTCCAAGGTCGGTGCATAAGAATAATGCATGCAATACTACATTCACTAAGGAGCAATTAGAATATTAAGTACAAGGGAAGGAAAAAGACTTCACTGCATACACAACATACATATCATTCAGCTTATTTTTTAGACTGCAGCAAACGATACATCATTTCCTAAATTATCACAATTGTGCAAAAATCTCAAATGAGAATTTTATTTCTTTAAATTTGCCTTGTTTAACGCAATCTCCCTTTCCCTCTTATATACTTTGGAAAATATACTACTGGTTCGGTAACCTCTATAATAGCAATTAGATAAGAGATAAGAATATTGATATACGATGATGGATATATATAGTTACTTCTCCTACGCAGCGTGATCTGCTAAAGTATATTTTGATTATCTATGGCATACAGATATTTGATCTTGTATTTATCCACCAGTGTATAATCAGTCTAACCAAGCAATTTTACCATTTTAGCATTTTACATATGGCAACACTCCCCTATCACTAAATGGCCTGAGTCAGTCATCAGGAGATGACAATAATTGCAACACCACCGATGTCAATAGCCATTGGCCGTTAACACACGTGTCCTTAATCAAATGATAATCAGTATCGAACATTTGTTACATGACTGACTTTTGGAAATGCTGCCAAATAATTCGTTCTCAGATCTGGATCACCATCCACTTTGAATTATGAATATGTAAGTTCTAATATGGGTTGATCCATAGCTAAGTTCTAGAATTCAGAATTAAAGTCTGGAAATAAAATTTGTAAACAGAACAAGTTCATTCCCAAAATATTCTAGTGTACATGGCCACAAAATGTACGAATGAATCCGGATCATCGCCAAAACACTTGGAAGTAGATCACAAAATCGAATACTTGATAATGCTCAACCTCGACATATTCACGAAATCCAGAGAAGGACCAATTGGTATTTGCCCACAAGATATTTGGTTCTGGCGAATATGAGGATTCTGGATCAACTTATATATCTAATGTAAATTCTCAGCTAGACACAGATAACGGCAACAATATACTTATCAACACCAAACCAAACAGTACTAACTGATCCCTGAAAGCCTCTGCCGGGTAAGTCCATCTATTCTAAAAGTTCTTGTGTAATCCTGTCAGTAGGTAAAACAGAAGTATAAACAGACCTAAGCACGTTAAACTATTGAATATTATCTGTTTTGATTGAATGAGAAGGTATTTTGTTACAGTGTTAAGTTACTGAATATGTATCTTTACTATATTGCTTTTCTTTCTTTTGTTTTCTTTTTTACTTCTGGATCGTCAAGGGAATTTACTGACATAAGTACAGTATATACCGCATATATATATATATATATATATATATATATATATATATATATATATATATATATATATATATATATATGTATATATATATATATATATATATATATATATATATACATATATATATATATATATATATATATGTATGTATATATATATATATATATATATGTGTGTGTGTGTGCGTGTGTGAATAAGTTATTTTGCTTTGCTTTTACAATTCACTTCATCCAAATAAAAGCTGAATGGGTCTGCGCAATAGAGTCAGAACGCAGGGCTCTGGACAAACACACACCCACACGCAGAGAGAGAGAGAGAGAGAGAGAGAGAGAGAGAGAGAGAGAGAGAGAGAGAGAGAGAGAGAGAGAGAGAGAGAGAGAGTATTAAATCCCGAGAAATGGGGTTAGTATTCATTCTTAAAAAACTATTTTCTATCATAACTGCAAAGTATCAATGTCCATAATATAAGTACATTTGACATCGCTGATGTTTGAACTGTATTATTTTCCAGTCAGCCTAGATGTTCTCGTCACTTGAAACACGGGAGCGATTCATGGGTGATTAATTTTTCTCCCTGGGGTTAAGTAGGAATTGTACTGTTAATGTCAAACATAGGTTTTAATGCCAATAAATGGTAAAATGCCTCAAATTATGAACAATCGTCATACGATGACTATTTGCTAGACAGTCGGTTGTTATAATTGATAACAAGATGTAACAAGATTGCGATTTCAAAGAATTAAATTTTTTTTCTCTGCTCTTTCAGTCAGATACTCAGTCTTGATTGATATTCAGGTCTCTCTCTATTCAAGGTTTAATATCAAAATTTCAGTTCATTTACAAGTGAGGTAATGTTTGACCCAATTAATGAAATAAACAAAAAATTGCTCAAAAACACAGAAACTGATTTTGCATCGCACAATTTTCTATTCTATATATATCAAAAAAGGAAATAGCATAATAGCTATAATAGTAAATAGCATAATAGCTATATACCCAAAAATCTATTCATGAAAGCTGAAAACCAATAGAAAAACTGAAACTAATTTGGGCAATTCTCAGGTCTGCCGAATGAAATCCATATCGCCATCAACAATATTGGTCACAGCCAAAATTGACAGGAGAGGGGTAACAAGCAAAAACGTTCCTTTTTTTCTGTCTTATAATTGGGCGAGATGAACCCTAGAAGTAAGCCAATCCCTTCTCCTTAAAAAGATAACGCCCATTTCACTCCATACTGGAAGCTCATTACAAGCTCTGCCACGTCTCAGTTCATTCCACAAACACATCTTCCTTAGCTAAAGCAAAATACTTATAGCGAAAGCACTCCCATTGATCAAAATTTTCAGTAGATGTAAATTTTAGTGGTATGAATCTGTTAGATTATGAGGGTTGTACTTAATATGGAATCAAACTCGCATTTATCTCTGCAGCTCTTTGCCTTCTAGTGCTTTTCGAATAAGTTTCATTTAATCTAAATGTTTTAAAAGTATTTAATAATCTTTGTTAGTACGAACTTTATAATTTGTGAATTACTTTTATTGCTGAAAATATTTTCTATGTGGAAGAGTATATCTAAATGTTCACACAGATTTAAGCTGTCTTTAAAACCACTGATGGATATATGTAATAATATTATGGAACTATTAATCGTGAATAACATATCAGTGTAACACCTACAAGAAGAATATTAGTTGATTCGTTTTTATTTTTTTCCTTGCGAATGACACAACTGATATCAAGAATTTACGATCAACCTTGGGGAAAGATAATGTTATGTCGTTGCTTGCTTGGAAACAGCGCAAAACTCCAAATGGATAATGAAGTGATGACAAGAAATCCTTCGTGGTCTTTAAGATATCATAAGTTGGGATATACAAAATAACCAAATAGCCAAAAGAGCACAATGGTCAGATAATTACAATTATGTCTAAGACAAGTATCCTGGAAAATGCATAGAAACAAAACGAACGTTAAGTATGACATAATCTATTTATACAATAACTACGGATCCCCTTGACCTTACGCTGGAGGTATCTAATTGAGATGCTATATTTGTTTCTTACGCTTGTTAGCAATCCTTGCTATATTTTGTTTGTCAAACCGAAATGGCTTTATAAACAAACAAGATCATTACTGTGATTTGTTTGCTAAAATTTGGCCGACTTTGGTATCTCCTTTTGTAATGTCGTAAAGATACAAAAACATTATCTGTAACTTGGTTTCCCAACTTCAATCATTCTTAATCCTAAAGAAAATGTATAGAATGATCACATTTCTCCTTCGACCAGTAGCAATTTTAGTCAGAAACTCAGCACTAGTCATAATCAGCTTCAAAACTATTCTTTAATGCTTCCCTTACTATTTTTCCGCCATTTACTTCGATGATATCTATTCTTATTTACAAGGTATGAGATCCATTGGGGTTAGAATACACAGTAACTTGTATGTATTGTAACCCTTATTTTCTTTTAATACTGCCAAGTTTTAA
The DNA here is from genome assembly GCF_036898095.1 of Palaemon carinicauda. NCBI lineage: Eukaryota > Metazoa > Arthropoda > Malacostraca > Decapoda > Palaemonidae > Palaemon > Palaemon carinicauda. The sequence continues at coordinate 79,988,778 of NC_090732.1, read as the reverse complement.
AAGCAGTGAACCAACTTCCACACATTATAATTTTTAGGTATTCTAAAAATGTCTTGCTTTTGTAAAAAAGAAAACATTTACTTTCTCTCTATTGGGTTTCAGTCTACTTATTTTAAGATGTATCTTCAAGTTTCCGAATAATGTTTACTACTCAAAAGGTAAAAACTGGCAAACATCAACTTGACTGCACTAACAGAAAATGATCAATGGCTTCTTGTAACTCCTTGTTACAAATATGGAACAGGAGAGGTCTTCAAATTGATATTTGTGAAATAACACATTTGATAACGTCTTTATTAGGAATATGGTGTTCTACATCAATTTTAATACGCTATGTCCCTGAATAGCTGTTGATCAAGAGGCTCCAATGTCCAAAGAATTAAGTTTAAAAAAGATAAAGTTTGATATAGATGCTTTATAAAAGACTTCGCTTGTAATTATATCAAGGGCAGTTGTCATCGCCAATTCTTCCTATCACGGAATTCATGACAACTTTAAAATAGAACCTGCACCGTTAGAAAGCCATGAAGCAAAGGATTTTTGCAAAAACTTTAGAGACTGCAGGAAGTAGTGGCTTGCCCAGAGTTGCCAGGAATCACATTATCTATTCGTTTGTTTATGGAAATACTAGAGCAAACTTCTACTTTTCAGGAAGTAAGCAGTTAAAACTGACCAAAATTGCATAATAAATATGCCAGATAAGTCTAATTTTCAGAGTAGTTTCTATTTATCAAGGTTACAACCGAATACGTAATCCGGTCAGTATAAACAAGTTGCGTTCTAAAAGGATGAAGTGAGACCTTCAAACCAAACTTCCTGAGAAAAGCTTGGACTCGTTTGATGGTGGTGTAAATTGCAAGACTGTTCAGCTTCCATAAAAATATTCGCTAAGAACGCAATCAAGTTTTTGTCAGTTCTTTAACGCTACGAAAAAAAAAAAAAAAAAAAAAACACCATACAAGTCTGCCACTTTTGAAGGAATATATTCCTCTATTACATTCTAAGTATTTCGTTCGTTCAGAAACTACTCTTATAGAATGGATATACATAGCTGCTACTGGGAATATCCCCATAGGCCATAGTAGCTGAAAGTTAAAAGGTTTGACGGCAAAATGCTAAGAGAAAGGTTGGGAACGGATAAAAGCATGAATGTAAAAATGTTACCCATAATATTTGTTATATTTCTTAGTATTTGATTGACTATATATTTGACTTAAGAAAAAGCACTATACTGTACCATAGGCTAAGCATCATGAATCTAAAATTTACATCTAATGCATTTATTGGAGATATTATTCAAGTGTTGTGCAATAGCAAATTATATTCTACTTAATATTTATACCACTAAAAGGCTAAATGCACTTTATTATTATTATTATTATTATTATTATTATTATTATTATTATCATATTTTTATTATTACTTGTCAAGCCACAACCGTTGTTGGAAAAGCAGGATGCTATAACCCAATGAGGAAGGGAAAATGAAAAACTTCAATAAAAGTTTAAGAACATTAATAACATTGAGATAAATCTTTCGTCTATAAACTATAAAAACTTCAAAATGACAAGAGGAAGAGAAACGAGATAGAATAGTGGGCCTGGTGTACCCTAAAGCATGAGACCTCTAACCTATGACAGTGAAAGACCATGGTACAGAGGCTATGGCACTACTCAAGACTGGAGAACAAAGGTTTGATTTTGGAGTATCCTTCTCCTAGAAGAGCTGCTTACCATAGCTAAAGAGTCTTTTCTACCCTTACCAAGAGGAAAGTAGCCACTGAACAATTACAGTGCATTAGTTAACCTCTTGAGAGAAGAAGAATTGTTTGGTAATTTCAGTGTTGTCAAGTGTATGAGGAAAGAGGAGAATGTGTAAAAAATTGGCCAGACTATTTTCTGTGTATGTGTCGGCAAAGATGAAACGAGCCGTAACCAGAGAGAGGGAGCCTATGCAGTACTGTCTGGCAAGTCAAAGGACCCAATAACTCTCTATCGGTAGTATCTCAAAGGGTAGCTGGTGTTTTGGCCAACCTACTACCTTACAACTCCATTCCCTGTTTAAAGCCCACAATCGAAAATGTAATAGCAATATCCACGATATTTTCTTCTGACCGTTAAATATAACAGGAAGTGTTACATTATTTTTATCCCACGTGTATCTAGGTAACTATTGAATGCTAAATGGCTTTAACACTGCAGCATAAAACCGGATCGTTGTATTTTGGACGTAATTAAAATGCTTTCCATTCTGAGTGAAACAATTATTAGCCTATCTTTGTTACTTAGACCTATCTTAATCTCTGCAATAAATCACGATTAGCATAATGATTTTCCATTGAGGTGTATCATTTAATTCACTTAGCAAATAAAATCTTTGATAGTTAAGTCAAATCAAAGCGTTGTATCTCATCGCCTTTAAATCTTATAATTTGAATGGTTCAACTATCATTACCACAAGCAAATAACCTGAATATTCCGTCCTCTGTTGGATGACTTGACTCACACCTTGTGTAATTAAGATATATTTCCAAGAAATAGAACATAAATTATACAATGCACGCAGTTTCATAAGCATTTCTTGAACATCAAAAGAAAGAAAATGAAACTTGAAGGGCACCGCCGGAACGACATCAAAGTGACTCCAAAGTAAATGAAGATCCTTTTCCCAAAGGTATCACCTACGGCACACTCATTATCATCGTCATAAACATCCACGATGCGTGGCCCCTTATCAACGAACCTACAGACCTACTAACCACACCAGCATCCATGAAGAAGAAGGGTCTGCGATTTCTACCTAATCTGCATTGAAATCTCCTCTCCCATACACTCGAAAGTTGTTTCTGGTTTATTCAATCTTCCTCGTTTCTA